>NC_057805.1:268313254-268635542 GCF_018294505.1 Triticum aestivum | reverse complement strand
TCCAGGCTGGAATGTCCTTCATTGTTTCTTTTGTAGGGCTTCTTCCGTTAGCCGGACTTGGAGCCACTGAATCCGGTGTTAACTATGGTGTCATCGGTGTTGTCGCCATTGCTTCGGCGTTTGTGTCTATTGCGTCGGAGCTTGCCGGTGTTGTTCTTGGCCTTGGTGGGGCCTACCTCGCTGGCTGTATTTTTGTTACGAGCCAGCCAGCTGTCCTCACCCACGCAAAAGCGGGTCATGAGTGCCGTAAGGGCTGCCATGGACTTCGGCTTTTCTTGGCCAAGGTGGCGTGCTAGCCATTCGTCACGGATGTTGTGTTTAAAGGCCCCTAGGGCTTCGGCATCCGGACAGTCAATGATCTGGTTCTTTTTTGTTAGGATCCTAGTCCAGAATTTTTGGGCTGATTCTCGAGGTTGTTGAACTATGTGGCTTAAGTCATCGGCATCGGGTGGCCGGACATATGTACCTTGGAAGTTGTCAAGGAAGGCTTCTTCCAAGTCCTCCCAGCTACCGATGGAATTTTCAGGCAGGCTATTTAGCCAGTGTCGAGCTGGCCCTTTGAGCTTTAGTGGGAGGTATTTGATGGTGTGAAGGTCGTCTCCACGAGCCATGTGGATGTGGAGGATAAAGTCCTCAATCCATACTGCGGGATCGGTTGTTCCGTCGTATGATTCAATATTGACGGGTTTGAACCCTTCAGGGAATTCGTGATCCAGCACCTCATCTGTGAAGCAGAGAGGGTGTGCGGCGCCTCTATAGCGGGCCGCGTCATGGCGCACCTTCGATGAAGTCCGTTTGTGGTTATCGGCTCGGGTGTGATTAAGTTTGTCACGTCCGAATAGGTAGCTGTCATCCCGAGTAGGGAAGCGTCCTCACGATCCGTAGATTGATCTAGTGTGTCCTGCTCGACTGTCCAATTCCTGCCGAAGATCGTATGTATGGTCCCGAGCTGTTCTGTCCCTGTTTTTGTGAGGTGGTGGGGCGGGCTGTTGTTCGGCCTGAGTTGCCGTTTTATCCCGACCGCGGGGTGGTCGGTGTCGGTGTCAAAACCGGCAGATCTCGGGTAGGGGGTCCCGAACTGTGCGTCTAAGGCAGATGGTAACAGGAGGCGGGGGACAAGATGTTTACCCAGGTTCGGGCCCTATCTATGGAAGTAATACCCTACTTCCTGCTTGATTGATCTTGATGATATGAGTATTACAAGAGTTGATCTACCATGAGATCGTAGAGGCTAAACCCTAGAAGCTAGCCTATGGTATGATTGTTGTTGTCCTACGGACTAAACCCTCCGGTTTATATAGACACCGGAGGGGGCTAGGGGTACACAGAGTCGGTTACAAGGGAGGAGATCTACATATTTGTATCTCCAAGCTTGCCTTCCACGCCAAGGAGAGTCCCATCCGGACACGGGACGAAGTCTTCAATCTTGTATCTTCATACTCCAACAGTCCGGCTAATGTATATAGTCCGGCTGTCCGAGGACCCCCTAATCCAGGACTCCCTCAGTAGCCCCTGAACCAGGCTTCAGTGGCGATGAGTCCGGCGCGCAGATTGTCTTCGACATTGCAAGGCGGGTTCCTCCTCCGAATACTCCATGGAAGATTTCGAACACAGGGATAGTGTCCGGCTCTGCAAAACAAACTCCACATACACCGTGGAGAGAATAATATTTCCACAAATCTAAACTGCTGACACATTCTGCAGCATGACATCACACCACGACCTGGTCATTATTCGAACCGTTTTTCTCAACCTGCAGCTGCACATATTGCGAGGCGGTTTTCTTGGCACGTCTTGTCGAAGTAGGGATCGTGTCCCCTTATCACGGGATTCTCATCAATACGGGTGTGGGTAACCCAACCGCGCCATTAATTACGGCGCTTGGGGAATAAGCGAGTTTACCAGGCAGGTGGGGAGGCGTATAGTTTCTTTCGCCCTTATAAAGGGACAAGGATTCCTCTTTTTCACCCACGCCCTCTTCCTCCTTGCTCATCCATTCTTACGCACTCGAGCCCCAGCACCCAAGTTCGCATCTTCTCCTCAAACCACTCCAAGCATGTCCGGAGCGGGACGCAAGTGGATGGTCTCCTCCGTTACGGAGGAGGACATCACAAAGTTACGGAGAGCCGGATATCTGGCCGCGAATATCGCACACCGGTTGCCAGATGCGGGGCAGATCGTCCCTACTCCAGAACCCCATGAGATGGTGGTTTTTCTTACCCACTTCATCCGCGGATTGGGATTTCTCCTCCACCCGTTTGTCCGCGGGCGCATGTTCTACTACGGGCTAGACTTCCATGATCTGGCCCCCAATTTCATCCTCAACATCTCAGCGTTTATCGTCGTGTGCGAGGCCTTCCTCCGCATCAAGCCCCACTTCGGCCTGTGGCTGAAGACTTTCAATGTTAAACCGAAGGTGGTGGTCGGCCAGCAAGCGTAGTGCGGAGGCGCCATGCTGGGCAAAATGCCCAACGTCATCTGTCTCGAAGCCTCCTATGTGGAGACCATAAAGGGGTGGCAATAGGGGTGGTTCTACATCACCGAGCCGCGTGACACCAACTGGGTGGCGGCCCCCGAATTTCGATCCGGAATGCCCATGTGGCTCACCTCCTAGAAAGAGAAGGGCCTATCCCGGGGTTCCTCGGTAGAGCTGACCGGACTCCAGACCTGCGTCAAAAACATGATGAGTAAGAAAATCAAGCTCATCAACGTGGTTCAAGTCATGCTCTTCCACCGGATCCTCCCGTGTCAAAGACGGGCATTCAATTTGTGGGAGTTTGACCCGGTCGAACACCAGACGCTGCGAGAGCTCTTCGACATGACGCACAAGGACGTCTGGAAGGTGACGTTCAAGGGCGCCGAGGTACCTCCTACCCTTACCGAGGATCGCGGACTCTGCGCAAAGCGCCCTGCCAATCCGGTAAGTCTTTCATATCTCATAAAATGTTCATTTTCCCCAGTTTAACCATGTGCAGGATCTAAGCCTCCATGCCCTTTAACAGGACTGGGTAGCGACAACGAAGCAGATCGACTGTCCAGCCCCCCTGCCCAAAGATCCAGTGGATGCTCTCCTAACGGAGATGCTGGTTCCGGCGCCTTATGAGGTGCCGGCGGAGATGGCCAAGAAGAAGGCCACGGGGACCCAGAAGGGTCTCCGGCGCAAGGTTATATCGAACTCATCGTCTAAAAACACCAAGGCGCACTCCTCCCACGAAAACGAGGAGGAAGAAGAGGAAAGTTCTCCCCCCAGCCGGGGGAGACAAGAAAAGGAAGGCCGCCCCATCTGGGGAGGCCAAAGGGTCCAAGAAGGGGAGGACCCTCCTCCCGGACTGCTCCACGACGACCGCCTATAGCGATGACGAGTGGTTGCCCAAGGACAAGCCCCTGGCGAAGTCGTAAGTATCCGGATACCGTAATAATTCTTGATATGTTTTATTGCATTGATTCTCATCACACCGAACGTGATTATGCAGTTCCTCCCGAGCCCATATCGACGTATCTTCGTCGGATGGTTCTTTGGACCCGTCGGATATGAACAACGATTCACTCCCGACCGCCTCCTGTTGGGGAACGTAGCAGAAATTCAAAATTTTCCTACGTGTCACCAAGATCAATCTAGGAGATGCTAGAAACGAGAGGGGAGGAGTGCATCTACATACCCTTGCAGATCGCGAGCGGAAGCGTTCAAGAGAACGGGGTTGATGGAGTCGTACTCGTCGTGATCCAAATCACCGATGATCCTAGCGCCGAATGGACGGCACCTCCGTGTTCAACACACGTATGGAGCGGGGACGTCTCCTCCTTCTTGATCCAGCAAGGGGGGAGGAGAAGTTGATGGAGATCCAGCAGCACGACGGCGTGGTGGTGGAAGTAGCGGGATCCCGGCAGGGCTTCGCCAAGCGCAAGCGGGGAGGAAGAGGTGTCACGGGAGGGAGGGAGGCGCCAGGGCTTGGGGTGCTGCTCCCATGCGCCTCCCCACTATATATAGGGGTGGAGGGGCTGGTTTCTTGCCCTCCAAGTCCATTGGGGCGTTGGCAAAGGTGAGGGAAAGAAATCCCATCATTTCCCTTCCCCACCGATTGTTATCCCCCTTTTTTAGGGATCTTGATCTTATCCCTTCGGGATATGATCTTATTCCTTCTAAGGTGGGATCTTGGTGCACCTTGACCAGGGGTGTGGGGCCTTGCCCCCACTACCCATGTTCATGTGGGTCCCCCCATGCAGGTGGGCCCCACTTCGGAACCTTCTAGAACCTTCCCGGTACAATACCAAAAAATCACGAACATTTTCCGGTGGCCAAAATAGGACTTCCCATATATAAATCTTTACCTCCGGACCATTCTGGAACTCCTCGTGACGTCCGGGATCTCATCCGGGAGTCCGAACAACTTTCGGATTTCCGCATACTAATATCTCTATAACCCTAGCGTCACCGAACCTTAAGTGTGTAGACCCTACGGGTTCGGGAGACATGCAGACATGACCGAGACGACTCTTCGGTCAATAACCAACAGCGGGATCTGGATAACCATGTTGGCTCCCACATGTTCCACCATGATCTCATCGGATGAACCATGATGTCGAGGATTCAATCAATCCCGTATACAATTCCCTTTGTCAATCGGTACGTTACTTGCCCGAGATTCGATCGTCGGTATCCCAATACCTTGTTCTATCTCGTTACCAGCAAGTCACTTTACTCGTACCGTAATGCATGATCCCGTGACCAAACACTTGGTCACATTGAGCTCATTATGATGATGCATTACCGAGTGGTCCCAGAGATACCTCTCCGTCATACGGAGTGACAAATCCCAGTCTCGATTCGTGCCAACCCAACAGACACTTTGGGAGATACCTGTAGTGCTCCTTTATAGCCACCCAGTTACGTTGTGACGTTTAGTACACCCAAAGCATTCCTACGGTATCCGGGAGTTGCACAATCTCATGGTCTAAGGAAATGATACTTGACATTAGAAAAGCTCTAGCAAACGAACTACACGATCTTGTGCTATGCTTTGGATTGGGTCTTGTCCATCACATCATTCTCCTAATGATGTGATCCCGTTATCAATGACATCCAATGTCCATGGTCAGGAAACCATAACCATCTAGTGATCAACGAGCTAGTCAACTAGAGGCTTACTAGGGACATGTTGTGGTCTATGTATTCACACATGTATTACGGTTTCCAGTTAATACAATTATAGCATGAACAACAGACAATTATCATGAACAAGGAAATACAATAATAACCATTTTATTATTGCCTCTAGGGCATATTTCCAACAGTCTCCCACTTGCACTAGAGTCAATAATCTAGTTCACATCACCATGTGACTAATACCCAAGAGTTTACTAGAGTCAATAATCTAGTTCACATCACCATGTGATTAACACTCAATGAGTTCTAGGGTTTGATCATGTTATGCTTACGAGAGAGGTTTTAGTCAACGGGTCTACAACATTCAGATCCGTGTGTGCTTTACAAATCTCTATGTCATCTTGTAGATGCAGCTACCACGCGCTACTTGGAGCTATTCCAAATAACTGCTCTACTATACGAATCCAGTTCACTACTCAGAGTCATCCGGATTAGTGTCAAAGTTTGCATCGACGTAACCCTTTACGACGAACCCCCTTTCCACCTCCATAATCGAGAAAATTCCTTAGTCCACTAGATACTAAGGATAAGTTCGACCGCTGTCATGTGATCCCTTCCTGGATCACTATTGTACCCCTTGACTAACTCATGGCAAGGCACACTTCAGGTGCGGTACACAGCATAGCATATTGTAGAGCCTACGTCTAAAGCATAGGGGACGACCTTCGTCCTTTCTCTTTCTTCCACCGTGGTCAGGTCTTGAGTCTTACTCAATACTCACACCTTGTAACACAGCCAAGAACTCCTTCTTTGCTGATCTATTTTGAACTCCTTCAAAATCTTGTCACCGTATGTATTCATTTGAAAGTACTATTAAGCGTTTTTGATCTATCCTTATAGATCTTGATGCTCAATGTTCAAGTAGCTTAATCTAGGTTTTCCATTAAAAACACTTTCCAAATAACCCTAGATGCTTTCCAGAAATTCTACATCATTTCTGATCAACAATATGTTAACAACATATACTCATAAAAAATTCTATAGTGCTCCCACTCACTTCTTTGGAAATACAAGTTTCTCATGAACCTTGTATAAACCAAAAATCTTTGATCGTCTCATCAAAGCGTTCATTCCAACTCCGAGATGCTTACTCCAATCCTTAGAAGGATTGCTGGAGCTTTGCATACTTGTTAGCATCTTTCAGGATTGACAAAACCTTCTGGTTGTATCACATACAACCTTTCCTCAAGAAAATCGTCGAGGAAACAATGTT
Source organism: Triticum aestivum (assembly GCF_018294505.1). Classification (NCBI taxonomy): domain Eukaryota; kingdom Viridiplantae; phylum Streptophyta; class Magnoliopsida; order Poales; family Poaceae; genus Triticum; species Triticum aestivum. The sequence continues at coordinate 268,629,165 of NC_057805.1, read as the reverse complement.
TTGACATCCTATCTGCAAGATTTCATAAATAATGCAGTAACTGCCAATATAATTATAACAGACTCTTAGCATCACTACGAATGAGAAAGTCTCATCGCAGTCAACTGCTTGAACTTGCCGGAAAACATCTTAACGACAAGTTGAGCTTTCTTAATGGTGACACTTACCATCATTGTCTGTCTTCCCTTTAAAATCCATCTGTACCCAATAGCCTTATGACAATCAAGTAGTTCTTTCAAAGTGTATACTTTGTTTTCATACATGGATCCTCTCAGATTTTATGGCCTCAAGCAATTCGTCGGAATCCGGGCCCACCATCGCTTCCTCATAGCTCGTAGGTTCATTGTTGTCTAGCAACATGACTTCCAAGACAGGATTACGTACCACTCTGAAGTAGTATGCATCCTTGTCGTCCTATGAGGTTTGGTAGTGACTTGATCTGAAGTTTCATGATCACTATCATAAGCTTCCACTTCAATTGGTGTAGGTGCCACAGGAACAACTTCCTGTGCCCTGCTACACATTAGTTGAAGTGACGGTTCAATGACCTCATCAAGTCTCCACCATCCTCCCACTCAATTCTTTCGAGAGAAACTTTTCCTTGAGAAAGGACCCATTTCTAGAAACAATCACTTTTGCTTCCAGATCTGAAATAGGAGGTATACCCAACTGTTTTGGGTATTCTATGAAGATGCATTTATCCGCTTTGGGATCGAGCTTATCAGCCTGAAACTTTTTCACATAAGCGTCGCAGCCCCAAACTTTTAAGAGACGACAGCTTAGGTTTCTCTAAACCATAGTTCATACGGTGTCGTCTCAACGGAATTGCGTGGTGCCCTATTTAAAGTGAATGCGGTTGTCTCTAATGCCTAACCCATAAACGATAGTTGTAATTCGATAAGAGACATCATGGTATGCACCATATCCAATAGGGTGCAGTTATGATGTTCGGACACACCATCACAATATGGTGTTCCAGGCGGTATTAGTCGTGAAACAATTTCCACAATTTCTTAATTGTGTGCCAAACTCGTAACTCAGATATTCATCTCTATGATCATATCACATACATTTTATCCTCTTGTCACGACGATCTTCAACTTCACTCTGAAATTACTTGACCTTTCAATAATTCAGACTTGTGTTTCATCAAGTAAATATTCTCAGCATCTACTCAAATCATCTGTGAAGTAAGAACATAACGATATCCACTGCGTGCCTCAGCACTCATTGGACTGCACACATCAAATGTATTACTTCCAACAAGTTGCTCTCTTGTTCCATCTTACTGAAAACGAGGCCTTTCAGTCATCTTGCCCATGTGGTATGATTTGCATGTCTCAAGTGATTCAAAATCAAGTGAGTCCAAATGATCCATCTGTATGGACTTTCTTCATGCATATATACTAATAGACATGGTTCGCATGTCTCAATCTTTTCAAAAACGAGTGAGTCCAAAGATCCATCAGCATGGAGCTTCTTCATGCGTTTTATACCAATATGACTCAAGTGGCAGTGCCACAAGTATGTGGTACTATCATTACTATCTTATATCTTTTGGCATGAACATGTGTATCACTACGAACGAGATTCAATAAACCATTCATTTTAGGTGCAAGACCATTGAAGGTATTATTCAAATAGACAGAGTAACCATTATTCTCCTTTAATGAATAACCGTATTGCGATAAACATAATCCAATCATGTCTATGCTTAACGCAAACACCAAATAACAATTATTCAGGTTTAACCCCAATCTCGATGGTAGAGGGAGCATGCGATGCTTGATCACATCAACCTTGGAAACACATATCGTCATCTCACCTTTAGCTAGTCTCCGTTTATTCCACAGCTTTTATTTCGAGTTACGAACACTTAGCAACCGAACCGGTATCTAGTACCCTGGTGCTACTAGGAGTACTAGTAATACACATTAATATAATGTATATCCAATATACTTCTGTCGACCTTGCCAGCCTTCTCATCTATGAAGTATATAGGGTAGTTCTGCTTCAGTGATCGTTCCCCTCATTTCAGAAGCACTTAGTCTCGGGTTTGGGTTCAACCTTGGGTTTCTTCACTAGAGCAGCAACTGATTTGCCGTTTCATGAAGTATCCCTTCTTGCCCTTGCCCTTCTAGAAACTAGTGGTTTTACTAACCATCAACAATTGATGCTCCTACTTGATTTCTACTTTCGCGGTGTCAAACATCGCGAGTTGCTCAAGGATCGTCATGTCTATCCTTGATATGTTATAGTTCATCATGAAGCTCTAATAGCTTGGTGGCAGTGACTATGGAGAACCATCACTATCTCATCTGGAAGATTAACTCCCACTCGATTCAAGTGATTGTAGTACTCAGACAATCTGAGCACATGCTCAACGATTGAGCTTTTGTCCCTTAGTTTGCAAGCTTAAGAAACTTGTCAGAGGTCTCATACCTCTTGACGTGGGCACTAGTCTGAAATCCCAATTTCAGTCTTTGGAACATCTCATATGTTCTGCGATGTTTCAAAACCGTCTTTGGTGCCACAATTTTAAACCGTTAGCATCACACACTGAACTATCACGTAGTCATCAAAACGTGTATGTCAGATGTTTCGCAACATCTACAGACGACGCTCGAGGTTCAGCACACCGAGCGGTGCATTAAGGACATAAGCCTTCTGTGCAGCAATGAGGACAATCCTCAGTTTACGGACCCAGTCCGCATAATTGCTACTATCAACTTTCAACTAAATTTTCTCTAGGAACATATCTTAGTAGAACTAAAGCGTAAGCTACGACATTATTTGCAAAGACCTTTTGACTATGTTCATGATAATTAAGTTCATCTGATTATTTAATGAACTCCCACTTAGATAGAGATCCCTCTAGTCATCTAAGTGGTACATGATCCGAATCGACTAGGCCGTGTCCGATCATCACGTGAGACGGACTAGTCATCATCGGTGAACATCTCCATGTTGATCGTATCTACTATACGACTCATGTTCGACCTTTCGGTCTCTTGTGTTCCGAGGCCATGTCTGTACATGCTAGGCTCGTCAAGTCAACCTAAGTGTTTTGCTTGTGTTCCGAGGCCATGTGTGTACATGCTAGGCTCGTCAACACCCGTTGTATGCGAACGTTAGAATCTATCACACCCGATCATCACGTGGTGCTTCGAAACAACGAACCTTCGCAACGGTGCACAGTTAGGGGGAACACATCTCTTGAAATTTTAGTGAGGGATCATCTTATTTATGCTACCGTCGTTCTAAGCAAATAAGATGTAAACATGACAAACATCACATGCAAATCATAAAGTGACATGATATGGCCAATATCATCTTGCGCCTTTTGATCTCCATCTTCGAGGCGCGGCATGATCACCTTCGTCACCGGCATGACACCATGATCTCCATCATCGTGTCTTCATGAAGTTGTCTCGCCAACTATTACTTCTACTACTATGGCTAACGGTTAGCAATAAAGTAAAGTAATTACATGGCATTTTTCATTGACACGCAGGTCATACAATAAATTAAGACAACTCCTATGGCTCCTGCCGGTTGTCATACTCATCGACATGCAAGTCGTGATTCCTATTACAAGAACATGATCAATCTCATACATCACATATATAATTCATCACATCCTTTTGGCCATATCACATCACATAGCATACCCTGCAAAAACAAGTTAGACGTCTTCTAATTGTTGTTGCATGTTTTACGTGGCTGCTATGGGTTTCTAGCAAGAACGTTTCTTACCTACGCAAAAGCCACAACGGTGATATGCCAATTGCTATTTACCCTTCATAAGGACCCTTTTCATCGAATCTGATCCAACTAAAGTGGGAGAGACAGACACCCGCTAGCCACCTTATGCATCAAGTGCATGTCAGTCGGTGGAACCTGTCTCACGTAAGAGTACGTGTAAGGTCGGTCCGGGCCGCTTCATCCCACAATGCCGCCGAATCAAGATAAGACTAGTAACGGCAAGCAAATTGAACAAATCATCGCCCACAACTACCTTGTGTTCTACTCGTGCATAGAATCTACGCATAGACCTGGCTCATGATGCCACTGTTGGGGAACATAGCAGAAATTCAAAATTTTCCTACGTGTCACCAAGATCAATCTAGGACATGCTAGCAACGAGAGGGGAGGAGTGCATCTACATACCCTTGCAGATCGCGAGCGGAAGCGTTCAAGAGAACGGGGTTGATGGAGTCGTACTCGTCATGATCCAAATCACCGATGATCCTAGCGCCGAACGGACGGCACCTTCGCGTTCAACACACGTACGGAGCGGGGACGTCTCCTCCTTCTTGATCCAGCAAGGGGGGAGGAGAAGTTGATGGAGATCCAGCAGCACGACGGCCTGGTGGTGGAAGTAGCGGGATCCCGGCAGGGCTTCGCCAAGCGCAAGCGGGGAGGAAGAGGTGTCACGGGAGGGAGGGAGGCGCCAGGGCTTGGGGTGCTGCTCCCATGCGCCTCCCCACTATATATAGGGGTGGAGGGGGCTGGTTTCTTGCCCTCCAAGTCCATTGGGGCGTTGGCAAATGTGGGGGAAAGAAATCCCATCATTTCCCTTCCCCACCGATTGTTATTCCCCTTTTTAGGGATCTTGATCTTATCCCTTCGGGATATGATCTTACTCCCTCTAAGGTGGGATCTTGGTGCGTCTTGACCAGGGGTGTGGGGCCTTGCCCCCACTACCCACGTTCATGTGGGTCCCCCCATGCAAGTGGGCCCCACTTCGGAACCTTCTAGAACCTTCCCGGTACAATACCAAAAAATCTCGAACATTTTCCGGTGGCCAAAATAGGACTTCCCATATATAAATCTTCACCTCCGGACCATTCCGGAACTCCTCGTGACGTCCGGGATCTCATCCGGGACTCCGAACGACTTTCGGATTTCCGCATACTAATATCTCTACAACCCTAGCGTCACCGAACCTTAAGTGTGTAGACCCTACGGGTTCGGGAGACATGCAGACATGACCGAGACGACTCTCCGGTCAATAACCAACAACGGGATCTGGATACCCATGTTGGCTCCCACATGTTCCACGATGATCTCATTGGATGAACCACGATGTCGAGGATTCAATCAATCCCGTATACAATTCCTTTTGTCAATCGGTATGTTACTTGCCCGAGATTCGATCGTCGGTATCCCAATACCTTGTTCAATCTCGTTACCGGCAAGTCATTTTACTTGTACCGTAATGCATGATCCCGTGACCAAACACTTGGTCACATTGAGCTCATTATGATGATGCATTACCGAGTGGGCCCAGAGATACCTCTCTGTCATACGGAGTGACAAATCCCAGTCTCGATTCGTGCCAACCCAACAGACACTTTCGGAGATACCTGTAGTGCACCTTTATAGCCACCCAGTTACGTTGTGACGTTTGTTACACCCAAAGCATTCCTACGATATCCGGGAGTTGCACAATCTCATGGTCTAAGGAAATGATACTTGACATTAGAAAAGCTCTAGCAAACGAACTACACGATCTTGTGCTATGCTTAGGATTGGGTCTTGTCCATCACATCATTCTCCTAATGATGTGATCCCGTTATCAATGACATCCAATGTCCATGGTCAGGAAACCATAACCATCTATTGATCAACGAGCTAGTCAACTAGAGGCTTACTAGGGACATGTTGTGGTCTATGTATTCACACATGTATTACGGTTTCCAGTTAATACAATTATAGCATGAACAACAGACAATTATCATGAACAAGGAAATACAATAATGACCATTTTATTATTGCCTCTAGGGCATATTTCCAACACATCCCCCCCCCGCCCTACGGATGACGCCGAGGTGTTGTCTCGAGGGGCACTGAACCAGGGGGGATAGTTCCGGAGGTGCCCCAGGCGACATTCCTGGCGCTGGGCGCCTAAAGGGCAAGACTCCCCTGGGCCCTGACGCCGGGGGCAGCAAGTCTAGCCCCAAGCCGAATACGGCGCCGGAACCTCCAGTGGTTCCGGATACTGTCGGGCAACCCCTCGCTAAGGGGGGCAAGCCGTCTATGCCGATGGCCTCTGTTCGTCCAGAGGCGTCAGACAACCTGCTGGAAGTGCTTCGCGACGCTTCCATTGACGAAGAGCACCGCACTATTATGAGTGCGGTGGTCAAAAAGGTTCAGTACGCCAAGAGCAGACTGACTGAAGCCTGCGCCAGCCTCCTAACAGGCTTTGAGGTGAGTAACCAGATTATAAGAGAATGTTACCGCATAGACAGTAGCCCCTGATACTCTGTTTGGCGTTCGCGAAGAAAGGCCAAAATAGAGGATCAAATAATAACCGCAGGAGTCTAATTGGAATATGTCTATGTGCATATGCAGGCTTCACTGCTGGCCGCTGCCGCACGTACTGCGGAGGTCGCCGCACTAAAGCAGGACCTTGAGCAGTCCAAGGAAGAGCTCGGCCTTACCAAGAGGCAGCTCGAAGAGAACAAAGGTAAGTGATACCCCGTTTGTACATTGATAAATAGAAATATGGTTTTGGAATGATAGGATCGTCATGAATTTTGCTAGGGGCCACGACCGAAGTGGTGGCCCTGAAGAAGACGCTATCCGAGGCCGAAGACAAAGCGGCCAAGGAGCGCATCGAGCGAGAAAAGCAAGAAGCCTGAGTAGGCGAGGTGCAGCAAGAGCTCCAGGCTCTCACCAAAAAACACGAGTCCTTGGAGCTTGACTCTAAGACGCAAGGGTCCAAGCTTGCGAAGGGCCTCGAAAGTGCACAACATGCCAAGGTCGAAGCCCAAAAGGCCCTCCAGGAAATTGAAGCGGTTAAGAAGATAGCGGTGGGTAAGGCATTCTTTATGAAAAGCAAGCATGTGAAGGAAACTTTCTTTTTACTTACCCGAGTTCGGAGCTCTCCAGGAGCGTTCGCAGATCTACTCCGCAGTGTATCGGATGTCGCGGAGTTCTACCGGGCTGAGGAGGGGAGCTCTACAGAGAAGTTGTTCTGGTCTCAGTATACTGGGACCGAACACCCAATGCCCTTGAGCGACCAGCTGAAGCAACTGGTCGAGCTCCACAAGGCGGCCGAACAGGCCATGAAGGGTCTTATAGTCCGGATGTGGCCTGGCGAGCCACTGTCTGATAGCTACTTCGGAATGGTGAGGCGGCTTGTGAATGCCTGCCCACGGCTCGAAGTCATAAAGCGGTCCGTCTGCATCGAGGCTGCGCGCAGGGCTTTTGCCCGGGCGAAGGTGCACTGGGCGAAGCTGGACGCCGTAAAGTTGGTGAAGCAGGGGCCGCCGGAAGGCAAGGAGCATCGCCACCCCGAAATGTATTATGACAGTGTCCTGAATGGTGCTCGCCTTGTGGCGGAGGAATGTGCTAAGGTTGTAATATTTGAATGAATGTACTCATGTGATCCTGTAATATGAAACAAGTTCATTTGCGCTACGCAACGCTTGTTAATTTAAAATATTACCTTATGTGCGGCCGTTTATGAAATCTGAGAGTTGGCCAGTCGGCGGCTTCTAGCCCCATGTAACTAGTACTGAGGTGTTCGGGATAAACCTGAGCACTCTTTATCCCAAATTTGGGTCCTTCGAAGGAGGTGTTCAGCACAGCGAACCAGGCAATCGGACTATAAAGCTTTATCACTCTCACTTAGCCATAGAAGTCTACAATTTTAAATTTTGGCGAAGCCCCTAGTGTTCGGAAGGCCGAATTTGGGGCGCTATATACGCCTGTCGGACAAGGCCGACTCCTCGCCCGAAGCGGAAAAAGTCTTTAAGGACTTGAGACCTCTCGAACAGCGACCAGCTCTCGCCTTATCATGACAGTCAGTTTTTGGCTTTCTCTACTGAGGTGCTCGTCCAGAAGAACCGAGACACAAACGCAGTAGTTCTCCCAGTGCTACCTTAGCCGATATTGCGGAACGTAAGGTACCAAAACATGGGAGCCGGGCAAACCCAACTATTGACCCAAGACATGATTCGGAGCTGATGCATATAATGCTATAAGTTCGGGGTGCCGCACTTTCAAAAGTGTTCGGACTTCTCACGCCGTATTATGGGGTATACTGAAGCCCCTGGCGTACTAGTCGTACTAGAATGTACGGGTGCAATCTGTCGTAAATAAGCAGACAAGAGAAAAAAGGGTAATGCGATAATAGGCTAACACTATGCATTGTTATTAAATAGTACGCCGAAGCGTACGGATACAAGTAGTGCAATAAGCAAAATATAGGACTATTTGACATGTCCTATCCAAGGGCAAGCTGCGTATGGGTATGTAAAATAGGTATATCGATCGTTATCAGAGACCACCTGAGGATTCCCTTGTATGTCAGACCGTCTTGCTTCCTTGGTATTTCCTTACCGCAATGAGTCCAACGATTAGACTGCCGGAAAGGGCTTCCGGAGAGTAAGGTCCTGAAAGAGAGAAAAATGATAAAGGTATACAACCCCTGGGGCGGTTGAGCCGCATTGTGGGACGTGCCGTAGTGGTGCCTCCGCCTGTGCCCATGGTATCTTGAGTGCGTAGTTATGTACGGGTGGCACAGATTTCGCCACTCGATTGGGACTAGGACGGAGGCCGAATTGCTAGTCGAGCTCAAAACGTGCCTGCCGATCCGCCTGCGGGGTACTTCGGACTCGCTTGAAAGTGTTCGGGGTCTTTTTCGCCGAATTGTCGGCTTGCCTAATAAGGCTGCTTTGCGCTGCTCTGAGAGCCGCAGTGTGCTCCTCTGTGTGGAGCGAGCGCTCTGTGTTTCCATCAACTGTTATAACCCCGCGTGGTCCTAGCATTTTGAGTTTGAGGTATGCATAATGTGGTACCGCATTGAATCTGGCAAATGCGGTTCGTCCGAGCAGTGCGTGATAGCCACTGCGGAAGGGGACGATATCGAAGATTAACTCCTCGCTTCGAAAGTTGTCCGGAGACCCGAAGACCACTTCCAGTGTGATTGAGCCCGTGCAACAGGCCTCTACACCTGGGATTACCCCTTTAAAGGTGGTTTTTGTGGGTTTGATCCTCGAGGGATCTATGCCCATTTTGCGCACTGTATCCTGATAGAGCAGGTTCAGGCTGCTGCCACCGTCCGTAAGGACTCGAGTTAGGTGAAATCCGTCAATGATGGGGTCAAGGACCAATGCGGCTGATCCGCCATGACGGATACTAGTGGGGTGGTCCCTGCGATCAAAGGTGATCGGACAAGAGGACCATGGGTTGAATTTTGGGGCGACTGGCTCCATCGCATAGACGTCCCTTAGTGCACACTTCCGCTCCCTCTTGGGATATGGGTTGCGTATATCATGTTCACCGTATTCACTTGTGGAGGGAACCTCTTCTGTCCTCATGTGTCCGGCGGCCGAGGCTCTTCCTCGTCGTCGCTATGCAGCCCCTTGTCCTTGTTTTCGGCATTCAACTTGCCGGCCTACTTGAACACCCAACATTCTCTGTTGGTGTGATTGGCTGGCTTATCGGGGGTGCCGTGAATTTGACACGAGCGATCGAGTATACGGTCCAAACTGGACGGGCCCTGATTGCTTCTTTTGAACGGCTTTTTCCGCTGACCGGATTTAGAGCCACTGAATCCGGCATTGACTGCCGTGTCTTCGGCGTTATCGCCGTTGTTGCGGCGCTTGTGTCTGTTACAACGTGGTCTGCCGTTAGTATCTTTGGCATCTGAAGTGCCAGGATCCCTTGATGTATTGTTGCTGCAAGCCAGCCAGCTATCCTCGCCCGCGCAAAAGCGGGTCATAAGTGTCGTGAGGGCTGCCATGGACTTCGGCTTCTCTTGGCCGAGGTGTCGGGCGAGCCACTCATCCCGGATGTTATGCTTAAATGCCACTAAGGCCTCGGCATCCGGACAATCGACGATTTGGTTCTTTTTAGTTAGGAACCGAGTCCAGAATTTCCTGGCCGATTCCCCAGGCTGTTGGGTTATGTGGCTCAAGTCATCAGCATCTGGTGGTCGCACATAAGTGCCCTGGAAGTTGTCAAGGAATGCATCTTCCAAATTCTCCCAACTGCCAATGGAGTTTGCTGGCAGGCTATTCAGCCAATGCCGAGCTGGTCCTTTGAGTTTTAGTGGGAGGTACTTGATCGCATGTAGATCATCACCGCGGGCCATGTGGATGTGGAGGAGGAAATCCTCGATCCATACCACGGGGTCTGTTGTGCCATCGTATGACTCAATGTTCACGGGTTTGAATCCTTCTAGGAATTCATGATCCATTACATCATCGGTGAAGCATAGGGGGTGTGCGGCACCTCTGGGCCAGGCTATGTCATGACGCAGTTCATACGAGTCTTGTCTGCTGTATTCGGCCCGGCCGGATTTGCTTTTAGTGTATCCTCTGTGACGATCATCGTCACGCGTTGGGGCACGACCCCGTGATCCGTAGATCGATCTTGTATGCCTTGCTTTGTTTTCCAATCCGTCTCGCAGGTCCCGTGTGTTGCCCCGGGCCTTGGTGTTTTTGGTTGTCTGGCGACGGGGTGCGGGCTAGACTTCGGGCTGATATGCCCCTCTATCTCGGCCACGAGGTGGCCGATCCGCCGCATCATACGCTGGTGATGTAGGTTTTAATGCTTCCTCCTCATGTTGGGGTAGCAACCTGCGCTTTGGGTAACTCTTGGTTGGGCGTTCGAGTTCGTATTCCTCGGCCGCAAGGACTTCAGTCCATCTATCCGTTAGCAGATCTTGATCAGCTCGAAGTTGTTGTTGCTTTTTATTCAGGCTGTTTGCTGTGGCTATAAGCCGGCGCTTGAAGCACTCTTGCTCGAGGGGATCCTCAGGCATGATAAATTCTTCGTCGCCGATGCTCACCTCGTCTTCGGAGAGAGGCATGTAATTGTCATCCTATGATTCTCCGTCTGCTGCCTGTTCCGGAGGGCTAGCTTGTTCATCCTCCCGCTCAAGGTCTGGCTGGAGGTAATTGTCGTTGTCTTCAGCACTATCCGGAGTGTTATTGTCTCTTGTGCCGATATCCTGCTTTTGCTATGGCGGGACTTAGAGCGGCGCCGCTGACGTCGGTGCTTGGATTGCTTCTTGGAGGGATTATCCTACGCTGTAGTAAGCGCTAAGAAAATATGGTGGCTAACATACAAAAATAAGAGTAACATGAGAAGCTACGCAACAGTCGTGAAGCTAGAAGTGATCCTAAACTACTTACGTTGAAGCATAACCCAAACCGTGTTCACTTCCCGGACTCTGCCGAAAAGAGACCATCACGGCTACACACACGGTTGATGCATTTTAATTAAGCCAAGTGTCAAGTTCTCTACAACCGGATATTAACAAATTCCCATCTGCCACATAACTGCGAGCACGGCTCTCGAAAGTTTATACCCTGTAGGGGTGTCGCAACTTAGCCCATCACAAGCTCTCACGGTCAACGAAGGATATTCCTTCTCCCAGAAAGACCCGATCAGACTTGGAATCCCGGTTACAAGACATTTTGACATTGGTAAAACAAGACCAGCAAGACCACCCGATGTGCCGACAAATCCCGATAGGAGTCTCGCGTATCTCCTTCTCAGGGCACACCGGATGGGTCAGATGTCGGGTTGGCTGAGACCCTGGTTGCCTAGGGGCCACCAGACATCGCCCAGGTTGGACCAACACTCGGAGGAGCACTGGCCTAGGGGGGTTAAAATAAAGATGACCCTTGAGTCTGCAACTCCCAAGGGAAAAAGGCTTAGGTTGTCAGGCAAATGTAAAACCAAGGTTGGGCCTTGCTGGAGGAGTTTTATTCAAAGCAAACTGTCAAGGGGGTCCCATAAACCCAACCGCGTAAGGAGCGCAAAATCAAGGAACATAACACCGGTATGACGGAAACTAACGTGGCAAGAGTGGAACAAAACACCGAGCAAAAGGACAAGCCTTCCACCCTTTGCCAAGTAATAGATGCATTAATTAAATAAGAGATAATGTGATATCCCAACATATCCATGTTCCAACAGGGAACAACATTCAAGGCACCTGCAACTAGCAACGCTATAAGAGGGGCTTAGCAAAAGCGGTAACTTAGCCAAACAACGGTTTGCTAGGGAGATGGGTTAGAGGCTTGACATGGCAATATGGGAGGCATGATATAACAAGTGGTAGGTAGCGCGACATAGCGATGGAACGAACAACTAGCAAGCAAAGATAGAGGTGATATCGAGCGTAATGGTCATCTTTCCTGAAATCCCACTAGGAAGAAGACCGAGTCCATGAAGTAGACGAACCAACGTAGTCGAATGGATCCTCACAATCGCAACGATGCCGAGAACTATCGAGAAGTAGCAAACAACATGGTAAACCAACAAGCATAAGCACAACCAAGTATGATGCATGTCCGGTTTAATGAGGCAAGGCATGGCAAAGTGCACAAACAACACTACAAGTTAAGTGGAGCTCAATATGCAATGAGTTGCATATTGACGAAACACCACATTCTATTATTTAGTTCACTCTTGTTTATGTACTCAACAATGTTAAATGTTGGTTAACATGGCAAGAGGTGAAGCATAATAAAACTAACTATTTAGGCAAGTTTAAATGAGGCCGGAAGAACAAACAACAATTTCGGAAAATCCTCATATGCATATTATGAATTTGGTACTGTTCTGCCCTAAACCATATTTTAGAGTTAAAATAATGCCACCATGTTAATGTATGCATTTTTCCACCCCATTTACATATATAGATTATTAAATTCAGAGCTACGGTTATTTAGTTATGAAATAAATCATTTTAACATGGCATTTGAGCAAATTTAATCAAACAACATTTTAAACATTTTAAACATAAATTAAAGTGGCATATTCTGAAACTATGTGAAATTCTAAGCATTTTACATGTTTAAATCATTTTAAACCGATGCACGGTTTGTGAGGTATTAAATGCATGAAGTGCAAGGGGTTTTCTGTAAAACTGGCGGCCTCTGAATAAATAGCTAAATTCGCAACAGGGGAAAAAACTACACTAGGGTGAATCCAGTTGCGGGCCTAACAGGAACAGGCGCTGGTGGGGCAGCTCACCATGGGCCATCGGGCCGGCTGGAGCAGAGGCTAGACTGCAGCTGGGGAGGCCCACGCGGGCGAGCGGAGGAGGCAGGGTCAACTCGCGGCTGGGTCAGAGCTGAGCCTCGAGCGGGACAAGCAGGCGAGCACCTACTCAATGCAGAAGATGCAGAGGCCGTGGCACGGACTTGGCGCCAGGGACGTCGCGGGGACGACCGGATCCAAGGCGAGGAGGTGCGACGGGAAGCAGGGGCGGCTGGATCCGGGGTAGGGAAAGCTTGCGACAGTGCAACGAACTGAGGAGGCAATCGCCTCATCTCCTGCAGCAAAACGACAGCGAGGCGGAGAATTCAGCAGAGGCGCAACGCGAGGGAAAGAAAGAGGTCGGAGGCGGCGCAAAGGAGCTCACCAGCGAGCGGTGAGGATGACGCAGAGGCGACCCGAGGTCGCAGATAACCAGGGCGGCGCGGCTCATCTCCATGGACGAACGGCCATGGTTGCTGTCCAGAATGAGAGAGAGATGAGTCCGAGGGGAGAGAGTGGCAGAAGGAGAACGGAAGGACAGGAACAAGGCGGGGGCAGGGCGCTCATCTGCTGGTTCGGTCAGCCGGCGGCGGGGCTGCTGTTGCTGTTTGGTGGCCTGTTGTCGGTGTCCAAACCGGCGGATCTCGGGTAGGGGGTCCCGAACTGTGCGTCTAAGGTCATTGGTAACAGGAGACAGGGGACACGATGTTTACCCAGGTTCGGGCCCTCTCTATGGAGGTAATACCCTACTTCCTGCTTGATTGATCTTGATGGATATGAGTATTACAAGAGTTCATCTACCACGAGATCGTAATGGCTAAACCCTAGAAGTCTAGCATGTATGACTATGGTAATGAGCATCTGTCCTTCCCGGACTAAGTCCTCCGGTTTATATAGACACCGGGAGGATCTAGGGTTACACAAGGTCGGTTACAAAGAAAAAGAATCTACATGTTTGGTCGCCAAGCTTGCCTTCCACGCCAAGGAGAGTCCCATCCGGACACGGGTGCAGTCTTCTGTCTTCGTATCTTCACAGCCCATCAGTCCGGCCCATGTCTAACAGGCCGAACGCCCGAGGACCCCTTAGTCCAGGACTCCCTCAATAGCCCCTGAACCTGGCTTCAATGACGAGGAGTCCGGCACGCAGATTTGTCTTCGGCATTGCAAGGTGGGTTCCCTTCTTTGCGAACACCAAGATAGTCTCCGGACGTGATGATTGTATCCGGACCTATAACACGCACACCACACACAACCGCAGAGAGAATATAATTTTACACGAGTCCAATCTGCTGACAACTTTTTATAACATGACGTCACATCTGTCATGTCGTAATTTCGAACCGTTTTTCATCTGCCGCTCCATGTTCCGAGACGCGGTTGTCATTGGCACGTCTTGTCAAAGCAGAGATCGTGTCCCCTTATTGCGGGATTCTCATCCATACGGGCGTGGGTAACCCAACCGTGCCATTTACACAACCCTTCGGAATAGGCGAGTTTTAAGGCGAGTGAGGAGGCGCTTGATATTTGCGACCCTTTATAAGGGGATAAGAATTCGTCCTTGTCTACTCACGCCTTCCCTTCCTCTGCCCTTCCATCCTTGAGCTCCAGCGCCCAAGTCCCCATCTTTCTCCATCTCCGAAAAGCATACGACCATGTCCGGATCCGGAGGTCAAGGCAAATGGTTGGTCTCGTCCGTCAAGGAGAAAGATATTGCCGAGCTTCAGGCGGCCGGGTATTTGGCGAAGGAAATCGCCCACCGTATTCCAGCCCAGGGGCAAGTCGTCCCCACGCCGAAGCCCAACGAGAGGGTGGTATTCATCCCTCATTTCCTCCACGGGCTAGGGTTTCCACTCCACCCTTTCGTCCGTGGGCTGATGTATTATTACGGGATAGACTTCCATGATCTATCCCCGAACTGTTTCCTCAACATCTCGGCGTTCATCGTCGTTTGTGAGGCCTTCCTCTGCATCCACCCCACTTCGGGATGTGGCTCAAATTCTTCAACGTGAAACCGAAGGTAGTGGACGGCCAGCACGAAGAGTGCGGAGGAGCCATGGTGAGTAAGCTGGCCAATGTCTCCTGTCCAACAGGCTCTTTCGTGGAGACTGTCAAGGAATGGCAAAAACAATGGTTCTATATCACAGAACCCCGCGGCACAAACTGGGCCGCGGCTGCCGAATTTAACTCCGGCGCTCCCATGCGACTCACCTCCTGGGTCGAGAAGAGCCCGAGCTGGTGTTCGCCAGACGAGCTAATAGCGCTCCAGACGCGCATTCAAACCATGGTGGACAAGAATGTCAACCTTGTCGATATAATCCAAGTGATGTTGGTTCGTCGGATCCTCCCTTGCCAAAGCCGAAAACGCCCCCTTTGGGAGTTTAATCCGAGGAGGCACCAAACCCTGGAGAGGCTCTTCTGAACGACTCACGGAGATGCCTGGAAGTTGCTCTTCAAGGGCGACGAGATACCGCCAGCCATGGATTCGGATCGGGGGCACGACATTAACCATCCTGCGAGTGAGGTAAGTTTCTATCGCCTCCTCTACTTGTTTGATTCAAGGAGGATATCTGAACCTTTACTATCATTGCCTCTTCAGGAATGGATGGAGAGGGCGAAGAAGATCCAGTGCCCGGCTCCGCTGAATGAAGAACCGGTCATTCCGTGTTTAGCAAGGATGCTGGTGCATGAAGAACCGAGGGGAAGGCCAAGGGGGTCCGGAGTGGCCCCGTCGTAAGTGCGCTTCGGACGCGACGTCCGAAGGTAAGACCCGCTCCTCCGCCGCCGAGGATGACGATGAGGAGGAGGAGGAGAACAACCCTCCCCCTGACGAGGGAAGGAAGAAGAGGGCAGCCTCCACGAACCTGGAGGCAGGGACGCCCAAAAAGGGGATGGGCTCTCTTGCAGAAAAATCCGCGTGGGACGTCGACAGCAGTCCAGAGCGACACTCCCGCACCAAGCCTCAAGCTGCTTCGTAAGTGCTATGACTCCCGCATTCCCGTATGTCCAGCCTCTCCATTTCAATGTATTGACATGGTTAATTATGCTATTGCAGTCCGGCCCACAACAGCTCCCAGCGATCCTCATCAAGAGGTTCGTTGGACTCAAAGGAGATGGCCAGCGAGACACGGCCAGCTGCCTACTCTCCCAGGGCCAAATGGGACGACGAGGTGCTCTCCCAATGGACCTTCCTAGGCAGGGGAGAGGATCAAGAGGCGCCCGAAGGTGAAGCCCCTGTCGCCAAACACCAGGGGAACCAATCCCCCGGGAGACTGGGGAGGAGGGCCGTGCTCAGTTCGGGCCTCAACCAGACTTGATTCCGGAGACCGGTACGGCTCCGAAATCTGACACGCAACCTGCTACGAAAGAAGGGGTAAGCCTATTCCACCGGTGACCCCTGTCCAACCAGGGGCACCAGATGATCTGCTGGAAGCGCTGCGAGGCGCTTCCATTGCGGATGAGCACCGTGCTCTTATGAGCAAGGTGATTGAAAGGGTTCAGTCCGTTAAGAGCGGACTAACCGAAGCCTGCAGCAGCCTGCTGACAGGTTCTGAGGTAAGCGACGCAAAAGGAGAAAATCCCAATATAGACAGTAGCCCCTGAGACACTGTCCGGTGTTCGGAAAGAAAAGCCGGACAGAGGATCAATCCTTTTATTGCAGGAAACTAACTAAATTTGTCTGGAATAAATATGCAGGCGTCGCTGCTGGCCGCGGCCTCACATGCTGCCGAAGTCTCCGATCTGAAGCGGAGGCTGGAGCAGGCCGAGGAGGAGCTCGGCCAGGTGAGGAGGCGGCTCCAGGAGAATCAAGGTATGTGATAACCCGGGAAATATTCGAAAAGAGTAAAATATATATTGACCAAAGTGTCATGATATGTATAGGAGCGACGACCGAGGTCGAGGCCCTGAAAAAGGCTCTGGGCGAAGCCGAGGGGAGGCTGTCAAGGAGCAGGCTGCCCGTAAGAAGCTCAAGGCCCGGGTCAACAAGGTCCAACATGAGCTCCACGACGCGGTGAAGAAGTGTGAGACCTTGGAGCGTTACCCGTCGGCTAAAGAGGTCGAACTCTGCAAGGCTCGGCAGAGCACAGAGACGGCCCGGAACGAGGCCCAGGGCGCCCTCCAAGAGATCCAGGAGGCGAGGAAGATTGCGGCGGGTAAGGCATTTAGTATGCAAAGCAAATATGCGAAAAGGAATTATCTTTTGCTAACCCGGATTTGGAGTTCTCCAGGGGCTTTTGCTGATCTGCCGCGAAGTATGTCCCACGCCGCGGAGTTCTTTCGAGCCGAGGAAGGGAGTTCCACGGAGAAGCTATTTTGGTCGCAGTATCTTGTGCCAGAGCATCCCGTGCCTTTCACCGATCAGCTGAAACTGCTAGTGGAGCTGCATAGGGTGGCCGAATTAGCCACGAAGGATTTGATAATCCGGCTATGGCCAGCCGAAGCGATGCCCGGCAGCTACTTCGTACTCGTGATGCGGATGGTGAACGCCTGTCCTCAGCTGGATATCGTCAAGCGATCGGCCTGTATTGAAGGTGCTCGTATGGCCTTCGCTCGTTGCAAGATGTGGTGGGCGAAGATGAACGCCGTCAAGCCGGCCAGGGGGCCGCCAGAGGGCAAGGAGCACCGCACACCCGAGCGCTATTTTCCGGATGTCCTAGAAGGGTCTCGCATTGTGGCAACGCAGTGTGGGCATGACATTATTTTTGAATGAATACATTCGTGTTGTCTTTGCCTTGTATGATGAAACAAAGTCAGTTTGTAATATAATTTTCGTTATGTTTTAATTTTTTCCTCCTATGCGGCCGTGTTGTATGGAATCTGAGGGTTGGCCAGTCGTCGGCTTCTGCCCCCACGTAGCTAGTACGGGGGTGTTTGAGATGGAATCTAAACAATCTTTATCCAATTGTATGGTCCTTGAAGGAGTTGTTTAGCACAACGAACCCGGCAATCAGACTATGCGGCTTAAACGCCCTCACTTTGCCATAGGAGTTTTATAATAAAACATAGGCACAACCCCTAGTTTCAAACCAGAGTGCTATGAGCGTCTGATCGGGAAGTACTGATCCTTTGCGTAATGTGGGAGAAATCTCCAACGATTTGTAGCCTCCGAACAGCTGACCGACTCTCGCTGCATCATGACAGTCAGTTTTCAGCTTTCTCTACTAAGGTGCTCCTTTGGATAAACCAGGGCACAATCGCAGTAGTTCTACCTTTACTACCTTAGCCGATGTAGCGGAACGTAAGGTAGCAAGCACAGGAACCGGGCAACCCAACTATTGACCAAAGACATGATTCGGAGGCAATGCATATAATGCTAAATTCGGGGTGCCGAACTATACTATAAAGAGTGTTCAGACTTTGTTGCCGTATTGTGGGGCGCCGGGGAGCCCCTGGAAAATATGAAACGTACTGAAGTGTATGGGTGTTAGAAGATAAGTTATGAAAGGAAAACAGAAAGAAAAACAGAGGTTATATCTGGGGCCCTCAAACTGGAGCCGCGAGCTGCTTCCATTATAATTGGGTTAATGCGTCAAAGCGCATTAATACAAATAGTGCGATAAGCAACCGGCTATTTAACATGCCATGACCAAAGGCGAGCTGCGTATGGGTCCTGACAACAGGTAGAGTAGCCGTTAATTGGACCTCTAGAACTTCCCCTGTACGTCTGTGCTTCTTGCCATCCAGGTGTTTTTATCCTTTGACAGGACCAGTAGTCGGGTCGTCAAAGAAGGCCTATGCAAAATAAACCTGAAAAAGGGAAAAGGAAATAGTGACAATATATGTATGTCCGGGATCGGTCGAGCCGAACTGTGGATCACAAACTAGTTGTGCCTCCGTCGATGCCCATGGGATTTCTAGTGCATAATTATGCACGCGTGGTTCGAATGTGACTACCATATCGGTGCTGGGACGGAGGACGAATTGCTAGTCGAGCTCTTGATACACCGTCCTGTCCTGGTGCTGCGTAGTCCGGACCCTCTTTACGATGTCCAGGGGCTCGGCAGCCGGATTACGGTTCTACTTGAGAAGGCCGCTCTGTACTTCTGCTGCTAGGGCGGCGGTGTGCTCCTCTGTACGGAGGGAGCGTTCCGTGTTTCCGTTGACCGTTATGACGCCGCGTGGACCGGGCATCTTAAGCTTAAGATAAGCATAGTGCGGCACCGCATTGAACCGAGCGAATGCCGTCCGTCCGAGCAGTGCGTGATAACCACTGCAGAATGGGACGATGTCGAAGTTTCACTCCTCGCTTCGGAAGTTGTCGGGGGATCCAAAGACAACCTCTAGTGTGATTGAGCCCGTACAGCGGGCCTCTACACCTGGTCTGACTCCTTTGATGGTAGCCTTCATTGGCTTGATCCTTGATGGATTAATGCCCATTTTGCGCACTGTGTCTTGATAGAGCGGATTGAGGCTGCTACCACCGTCCATGAGGACTCACGTTAGGTGGAATCCATCAATGATTGGGTCCAGGACTAGTGCGGCTGATCCGCCATGCCGGATACTGGTCGGATGGTCCCGACGATCAAAAGTGATCGGGTATGATGACCATGGGTTGAATTTTGGAGCGACTGGCTCTATTGCATAAACGTCCCTTAGTGCACATTTGCGCTCCCTTTTGGGGATGTGTGTAGCATATATCATGTTCACCGTTTTGACTTGAGGGGGAAACTTCTTCTTCCCCCCTGAGTTTGGCTGCTGGGGCTCTTCGTCATCGTCCTCACTTTGCGATACCTTTTCCTTGTTCTCGGTGTTTAACTTGCCGGCCTGTTTGAAGACCCAACAATCCTTGTTGGTATGATTGGTTAGTTTTGTCTGGGGTGCCATGTATCTGGCATGGACGATCGAGTATGCGGTCCAAGCTGGATGGTCCTTGACCGTTCCTTTTATATGGCTTTTTCCGTAGACCGGACTTAGAGCCGCTGAATCCGGCATTAACTGTAGTGTCATCGGTATTATCACCATTGCTTCGGTGTTTGTGTCTGTTACGCCGGAGCTTGCCGTTGTTGTTCTTAACCTCGGAGGGGCCTGCCTTGCTAGCTGTGTTTTTGCTGCGAGCCAACCAACTATCCTCACCCGCGCAGAAGCGGGTCATGAGTGCCGTGTGGGCTGCCATAGATTCTGGCTTTTCTTGGCCTAGGTGGCAGGCGAGCCATTCATCGCGGATGTTATGTTTAAAGTCTGCTAGGGCTTCGGCATCCGGACAGTCGACGATCTGGTTCTTTTTAGTTAGGAACCTAGTCCAGAACTTCCTGGCGGACTCCCCAGGCTGTTGAACTATGTGGCTTAAGTCATCAGCGTTTGGCGGCCGGACATATGTACCTTGGAAGTTATCGAGGAAGGCCTCTTCCAAGTCCTCCCAGCTGCCAATAGAATTTTCAGGCAGGCTGTTTAACCAGTGCCGAGCTAGTCCTTTAAGCTTTAGCGGGAGGTACTTGATAGCGTGGAGGTCATCTCCCCGGGCCATGTGGATGTGGAGGATAAAGTCCTCGATCCATACCGCGGGATCAGCGGTCCCGTCGTATGATTCAATATTCACGGGCTTGAACCCTTCGGGGAATTCGTGGTCCATTACTTCATCAGTGAAGTAGAGAGGGTGTGCGGCGCCTCTATATCTGGCCGCATTGCGCCGTAGCTCCGATGGAGTTCGTCTGCGGTTATCCCCTCGGGTGTGACTAGGTTTGTCACGTCCTAATAGGTAGCCATCATCACGTGCCGAGGGACGTCCTCGCGATCCATAAATCGATCGGGTATGTCCTGCTCTACTATCCAGGGTCTGCCGGATGTCGTATGTGCGACCCCGAGCTGTTTCGTCTCTATTTTTACGAGGCGGTGGGGCGGGCTGCTGTTCGGCCAGAGCTGCCGCTCTATCCCGACCACGTGGTGGTCGGTCCGCCGCACTGTCCCGACCGCTTGGTGGTCGATCAGCCGCATTACACGAGGGAGGTATGAGTTCCGGTGCCTCTTCATCGAACTGGAGTAGCAGCCTTCGGTGTGGGTAACTCTTGGCTGGGCGTCTGAGGCCGTATTCTTCGGCTGCCAGGACAACAGTCCATCTGTCGATGAGCAGATCTTGGTCAGCTTGAAGCTGCTGTTGTTTCTTCTTCAGGCTCCTTGCAATGGCTATTAGCTGGCGCTTAAAGCGCTCCTGCTCCAGAGGCTCCTCAGGCACGATGAAGTCGTCGTTGCCGAGGCTTGCCTCCTCCTCGGAGGGCGGATGGTAACTACCATCCTCCGAGTCTTCTTCCATTGCCTGTTCGTCAGGGCTGACTTGCCCATCTACCCGATGGTCTTGCTTGGCAGTTTGTTCATCGGGTTCTTCTATGTCTTTGGCAGCATCCGGAGTGTTATCGTCTCCTGTGCCGGTGTTATTGTCGCGGCTGCGACGGGATTTAGAGCGGCGCCGCTGACGCCGGCGCTTTGGTTGTGTTTTAGGAGGGTCCTCCTTTGTGGGGTTTTCCTTGTCATCGCCACTATTATTTTTTGGTGTATCTACCATGTAGACGTTGTATGAGGAAGTGGCCGTCCATCGTCCGGTGAACGGCGGGTTTTGGGCCTCCTCGTCTCCGGCATCGTCGTCCATACCGTCGATGTCTTCGGAGTCATAGTCAAGCGCGTCGGTTAATCTTCGACAGTGGCTACGAAGTGGGTGGTGGGTGGGAAGCGAAATTCTCCTTCATCATCAGCCTCCAGTTCGAACCAGACATAATTCGGCTGTGTGTCCTCCGCCAAGGACAAGTTTTTTAACGAGTTCAGCAGATTTCTCAAGGGCGAGTGCTGGAAGATGTCTGTGGCGCTGAACTCGAAAATCGACAAGCGATCAAGTTCGGAATCCACGGACTCACGCGGTTCGGAACTTATACCCAGAGAAGAGTCCGGAGCTCCAGTGACGTGAGTATTGTGTGAGGTTAAGTCCATGTGCGGCTCCAGCGCCGGGGAGTCTGTGACCTCCGTGGTGGGGTCGAGCCTCCGATCCTGGGATGCCGCAGTGTGTTCTGGATCTAAAGCCAGAGGGGTTACAGTAGCTATCTCCTGGATGCGGTCTGACGACAGATTTAGGTCATGTCCGTCAAGGTGACCAGGAGCGGTCGCCGCGGTCTTGAATCCGGCGAAGATCAAGTCTCCACGGATGTTCGCAACGTAATTCAAGCTCCCAAATCTGACATGATAGCCAGGGTCGTAGCTATCGATCTGCTCCAGGTGTCCAAACGA
Source organism: Triticum aestivum (assembly GCF_018294505.1). Classification (NCBI taxonomy): domain Eukaryota; kingdom Viridiplantae; phylum Streptophyta; class Magnoliopsida; order Poales; family Poaceae; genus Triticum; species Triticum aestivum. The sequence continues at coordinate 268,606,947 of NC_057805.1, read as the reverse complement.
GGTGGCCCACAGTGCAAAGCCGCCGAACACGAAGATCTGTCCGGGGGGAAGGTTTCTCCTTGGAAAGCGTCATTGTTAACGATTGAAGGGGCCATCGAACTTTTTGGGGACGGCACAGTGGAACTCTCAATGAAAGCACCAATGTCGGTGTCAAAACTGGCGGATCTCGGGTAGGGGGTCCCGAATTGTGCGTCTAATGTCGATGGTAACAGGAGACAGGGGACACGATGTTTACCTAGGTTCGGGCCCTCTCTATGGAGGTAATACCCTACTTCCTGCTTGATTGATCTTGATGGATATGAGTATTACAAGAGTTGATCTACCACGAGATCGTAATGGCTAAGCCCTAGAAGTCTAGCCTGTATGACTATGGTAATGAGTATCTGTCCTTTCCGGACCAAGTCCTCCAGTTTATATAGACACCGGGAGGATCTAGGGTTACACAAGGTCGGTTACAAAGAAAAAGAATCTACATGTTTGGTCGCCAAGCTTGCCTTCCACACCAAGGAGAGTCCCATCCGGACACGGGTGCAGTCTTCGGTCTTCGTATCTTCACAGGCCATCAGTCCGGCCCATGGCTAACAGGCCAGACGCCCGAGGTCGCAGATGACCAGGGCGGCGCGACTCATCTCCATGGACGAATGGCCATGGTAGCTCCCCTGTGCAGAATGAGAGAGAGATGAGTCCGAGGGGAGCGATAGGCAGAAGGAGAACGGAAGGAAAGGAAGAAGGCTGGGGCAGGGCGCTCATCTGCTAGTTCGGTCAGCCGGCGGCGGGGCTGCTGTTGCTGTTTGGGTGGCCTGCGACGACGAGCTCTGACATGGGCCGGACGTGAGGGGAGGCACTGGTCGGGAGAGAGGTCGAGATCGAGCTCCTCTCGATCTGGAGTGGGTGGTGGCGTTTGGTTGGTGGATTCGAGGGGATCGGGAGGGATCCCGAGGGAGAAGGTGGCGGCGCTAGGGGATTGGGTTGATGGGGAAAACAAGGAGGAGACCAGGGGAGGTGCTGGTTGGCTTGCTAGTGATCCCAAGGGGAACCTGAGAGAGTGGCAGCGGGGAGGAGGATCCCTAGAAAATAGGGTTTGGTTTGATTTCGGTAGGGGTCGGTCTATATATAGGGACAATAGGATTAGGTTTGGACCCTCCGATCAAAATCGGACGGTCTCGGATAAATAGGTTAGGGAGCCCAATTAAAAAACGGAGATGTTTTATAGATGTTTGGGGATGATCCGGACCCAACGGTAACGATAGTCCAGTTCGGTTCGGGGAAGCTTCAGACACAGGCGAGGGGTCGATGCACTGTGCAAAGAGGGTTAGGCGGATGAGGTCAAGTGTGTGGTAGGACTGAGAATGGTCAAGGAAGACAAACGGTCTGACGACATGCCATGGAGACAAGGAGAAGCGGCAACTATGAACTACTACGAGTTTTAAGAAAACATGCGGATGCAATATGCATGATGACATGATGAAATGCAAAAACAACAACAATAAAACACATGACGGTCACGCAAAACATGGAAGGCATATGGAGCACCGGTCTCGGGGTGTTACAGTGGGTTTGTGGAGAGAGATACAAACGTAGAGATATAGTGTGTGGATTCGTGAGTGTTTTTGGGAGGGGGTGCGTGAGAGATAGACAGGGAATATGTGTCGATGATATTTCAAAAAAATGTAACATATGCAATGTGTGTGAAACAGAGGCCTATCATATATATAGAGGGGGCGATCCAGGAGAAGAGAGTGGAGGTATCATCGGTGTGAGGTATCCATAGAATCGAAGAGAGGACGAAGTGTGTGTGTGCGCGCAATCGATAAAGAGTGCCATCGAATTTGTATGTGCCCACGTCAAAGATATAGGGTGGCTGGCCTAATGGAATGTGAGAGGGGACAGGTGCAGTTTGTCTTTGTGGCATGGATACCTACCTACAGCGCTCGACTATTGGTGTGTGTGAGGGGGGGGGGGTGGGGGGCAGAGACCTAACTATAGAGATACAATGGCTGGTATATGTGTGGAGGAGGAGAGAGGCCTACCTTATGTATTGAGGGAGATCGGTTAGCATCCATGTATATGTATAGGAGAGGAATAAGAATGGGAGAGTGTCGGAGGGATTGGTGGGGGAGTTGCTTCTCACAAATGGTGGGAGAGGCTTGCTAGACAAACGGAGGGCACGCCTGCAATATCAATAAGAGAGGGGATGCCCTCCTGTCTGTGCACGTGCGTGTGAGAGACGGGTTAGGAGGCATGCACGGATGATGAGGGCGGACGATATAGCTGTGGTAAGCAGATGTAACTACATAGGAAGATCAGTCGTCCTTTGTTGGAGAAAGGGAGAGACATAACTTGTGAGGTACGTCGATCGATGCATGGGGAAAAAGAGTTATAGTCCACCTAGGTAATGTAGGTAGATCGATCAGTATACATGCATGTATGTGTTAGAAGCAAATAAGGCCCGGAAAGAAGGATAGAGAGAGAGGGATGCAGCTAGGAGGTGGTGCGAGAGGCATACTATATCAAGGGGGGAAGGAGTGTGCGAGTACGAGATTGATGAAAAGAGGGGCGGGAGTGAGGCATGGACGGCGAGAAGAGAAGAGGGAAAGCTTGTGTTTGTGGTAGGCACACCTGGCTAGAGAGGCATATCGATCGGTGTGTGCCGGAAAGAAGGAGCTGGGGGGCCTACACACATTGTGGGCGAACGACCTAAAGTGAAAAGATGAATGTGCGCGAGGGACCTAGAGAATGCTGAGGGAGGGTAAGAGGGAGGCGGGCATGTGCATGCACGAGAGAAAGTTAGCACTACCTACAAGGATAAGAGGATTGTGTGGGTGTAAAGGACGAATAGAGATCATAATTCATTATAAAAGTGGATTCGGTTATTTGAAGAATATATCATAGTGTTTTAAACCGACGCATGCATGAATATATATAATGGTGATACGCGTGGTGTGGTTATGAACATGTTATACTATATATAATATATAGAACATTTATTTCAATTTGTGATAATGTGTGGCTTTTGCAGCTCAGGGCTAAATACATGTCATAATGTAGGGGGCGGGGCACTATACTTTGTGTGATAAACACAGTGTACATATGAAACATGGTTTATATTATGAAGATCTAGTTAGTACATCAAATGTACTATTATTTGGAATCAACATAAAGTGTATTCAAAATTTCGAATTCGAGTTCAGATAGTACACATAGTTCATATCTATCTCTATAGTAATCATGTCGTGTGTTGTTAAGATAATAAATGAATGATGGTTTAAGTTGGCAACAATCATGATTGTAGATTCTTATTCATATAGTGAAATGAATTCGAATTTAGTTCGAATTGCAGCGGTAGTATAGACATCTGGAATGCACTAAAATGTTTGTATGAGTAGGTTACATGCATTATACAGCCAGTGAAAAAATTTAATTGGACATAACATGGATTCATAGCTTTGAATAGCATTCGTGCAGTATAACGGGACAAGACTCTCTCTTTGTGTGGTGCGAACAGTTTTATTTATTGTTTTTTTTCGTTGAGGGAAGTCCGAATTGATTTGGTACATACATTATAACATATTAGGCTTGTCCCTAAAATTCAACCCACGCCTTGTTATCCCAAAAAATCCAGATATCGTGCTCCCAAAACTCGCGCCTTCACAACCCGCTCCTTGCTATCCTGAAATTACAACGCGTGCAAAAACTCCCTCCAGCTGTGAAATCCCGACATGCGAAATCCCCTTCTAACCTTGAGCTAAAAGGGCCGCTAGTTCAAATCGGTGGGCGTACTTTTTTAACACACCCTACATTTTATACAAGCGCGTCCCTAAGTCATGGTTCCCCCATCCCATCGCCTCCTTTTCGGCATTCAAAATCCCAGGCCGCCATAACCTCTCTGCTCAAAACCCCACCCTCCTCCGTCCACCACCTCATCGCTGCCCAGCCGGAGCCTCTTCCCCGATGACGTCGTCCACCGTAAAAGCTTGATGTCCCTCATCCACCTCCCCGGATGAGGATCCATCATCGATCTCGCCATCCCGCCGGTTCAGCCACCCCGTCCTCCACCTCCAAGGAGCTGCTCCGACAATCGCCTCGTCTATCGTGGCTGATCCATCCCCACAGCGCCGCCTTAACCTGCTCCACCGAAACCACAACATCCTCACTGACTCCTCAGACGAAGCCGAGGCCTACTCGGCGCCACCAAAGAGATTGTACACTCATCACATCGCACCTTCTCCGTAACTCAACCTCCCGGCACCGGCGGTGCTCCATCCCGCACCCACATGGCGCGGCTACCTCAAAGCCAGGGACATCTCCACTGCGGCTCTCCCCAGTGTGAGGTTCCCTCGGTGGCGGCGTCCATACCAGCCGGATCTGTTGCTGCTCCAGTTCTCGGTCGCTCGCTCGCGCTGCTGCTGCTTCGGCTCTCGATCGCGCTGCTGCTGCTGCTCCATCTCTCGCTCGCTTGCTCTACTATTGCAGCTCCATCTCTCACTCGGTCGCGCCGCTTCTCTCCTCTTCCCCTCGCTCGTGTTGCTGCTTTGCTCTTGCTCTCACTCGCGCTGCTGATGCTAGTACATGGGCTACTGTGGCTACATGAGTTGCTGCTCTGGCTCTAGTTCGCACTGCTCCTCCAGGCGCTGCTATCTGCTACCTTGTTACCCATCGATCACCTACTGATTTAGATCACTGTTTCTCTACTACTAGTGCTCGAGTAGCCTAAACTACATGTGAAGTGCCTCTCCGCTACCAGTGCGTTCAGTTTCGACAGTAACATTCAGATTCCACAGTAAATTTCAGTTTCGACAGTTAAGTTCAGATTCAATAGTTTTTACCTCATCTGTTGTAGTCAGTTGTTTTCTGGTGATGTAAATTTTACATTTATCACTTTTTGGCAATGTATTTTACATCATCTATTGGAGATGCTATTAGAATCCCACTTGAGGTTAACGATGTCTATCTTGTACTGCTTCAGCCTCGAAGTCTTACGGCTCGCCGGAGCTGCTCCAACGACGGAACCATCCATTGCAACAGAGCAGTGCCCTGGACGCCGTCTACAGATGCCTCAGATCTTCCTCCACACCTCTGATAGCCACCTCTACCGCAACTTCTTCAGCGACCAACCCAATGATGCTGAGGTCGACACAACTATGCCAAAGAGGTTGTACACTTGTCGCATCACTCATTACTCTACATTCATGTCGATCCATTAGGGCTATTTTGGTTCAAAGGAAAAACTGAAGGAAAAACTTAGCAATAGTAAATTTTCCTATGGCACTCGCTATTCAATTATTCATGCATTTAGTTGAAAGGAATGGAGAAAAACATCCGCCTGGACATACTTTTCAAAATCCTATGCATGAAAACAAGACTAATTGCATTAGTGGCAGAATAACATTCTAACCGTACACACTTTCATATGGTTTCACCTTAATTTGGCCATGTTTCTTTGCATTCCTCCGCTCTTCCTATTCCTGTGAACCAAACACCCAAGTTGATAGAAATCTTGTGTTTACGATTGCTCTATTTCCCACGTGCATTCCTATCCTATTCATGTGTTTTTCCTATCTGTTGGGGATATAGCTTAGAGGTATGACCCGCCCAAGAGGGGACGGGTTATACCATTGGCGGTTTAACCGGAAGAAGGCCCAGAGAAAGATAAGAAGACATAGTGGTGGCGGTTCATAAAGCAGGCTTATTGAAGGCCCAGACCTGGAGGCGACTCAAGGCCCAAGGGTGTGAGCCGCCATGTATTAACTTGCTCTATAAGGCAGGTTTAGTTAGAAACCGAGCTGGTCACGTTTGTGTCAGCCGACCGGCACTCTGTAAGCCGCCGGGTATCAACCTATATATAAAGGGGTAACCCGGCGTCGGGTTAACTCAAGAAACACACAATCAAGGACTAGGTCAAGCGTATTCCCTCCCTTGTAATCGAAACTCAAGCAATACAACTAGAAGCATGACGTAGGCTTTTACCTCTTTGAGAGGGGCCAAACCTGGGTAAACTCTTTGTGTTCTTTATCCCGTTCTACCCCTTTAAGCTAACCTAGTGCGATGGCTCCACACCTAAGTCCTTTTACTAGGACATCTGCCGTGACAAATCCACGACAGTTGGCGCCCACCATGGGGCTAGAGCACGGTGGTTTCAAGTTCTTGAAGGGCAGCTTCCCAGGGATCGAGGGATACACCGTGGTCCGGATGACAAAGAGTCACCGCGGCAAGCTGTACATTGACGATTCGGGCTGAGGCTCCGAGGCTGACTCAATCGAGTATGAGTACCGGGTCCCCTTTGGCGGAATTCACGTCTTCATCGGCAAGATCGGAGAGTCGGAGCCTGAGCCGGACATCTGCGCCGACACGACTGAGATGGCTCGGCGTGCATGACCCACCAAGAGTCAACCCACAGGAAGTCTGCTTTTGTTGGTTTGTTGATGGGGCGGATTTCAAAGGAGGTTCTGTGCCAGGTGGAGAGACAGCCATTTACTCAGGTGATGACTCCTCAACCGGCGAAACCGAAGCAATCTATCAACTGCAAGACGGCGGGCTTGGGGGCTGTTCCGATGGCGACAGTATTCCGGACTCCTATGAGTCACCAAGCAGGGTTGCTATTTTCATGGCTGGCACACAATAGATATTGAACTCATCAGCCGCTGCAGCTATGACCTCTAGTTCAACGGCTGCTGCGACCGCTGGGGCGAGCGGCTTTGCACGCCCGCCGGTTCAGGTCTTATCCAAGCTCCTGGAGGTTCTGGCGAACCTATTAGCTGCGGAACCCCAGCAACTCAAGTGCAACATAAAGTGGAAGTTGCAAAGCTGCGGGAAGAGAAGCTCAGGCTAAGGAGGAGCTTAATGCTGAGAATGCGAGGATGGCAATAGAGCAAGCCCCGTTGGAAGCTGAGTCCCAACGGATCCAAGTAGAAACTTTCCGATTAAATCTCGACCAGAATGCCTCAAACATCATCATGCGAAGAAGGCACCAGAGTCAGCTGCCTCCGGAGTTTGAGGCAAGGAATATTTTGAATACCCCTGGGGCAGGAACGAGCAACCCGCCCGATGTGACCCGGGCGGCCGTGGCACCCGTGGCTAGGGCGGCGGATCAACCGCGTACACCAGACGCGCCTCGTGTGAATTTAAATCCGCCTCAGTAGGTAGCAACGCCGCTGGGTCATTTTTCAAACCCACTGGATAATATGATTGTCGCGGCTTCGCAGGTGGTGGCTCTTCAAGTAGAGGGCGAGTCTCCCGCGGCGGTTGAGGCCCGGAAGGCTATGGAGCTTCTTCAAATAGCGGTAGCTCAGCAGGCGGCTTACTCATACAGTCGTGATCGAATTCATTCTACTCCTCGTCAGAGTCGAAGTTATAGCCGGCGCATTGAATCGCCAGCGGTTTCCAGCAATGAGCGACATCATAACCCGCCGGCTAGGCATAACCAGCCCCATGGGCATAACCCGCCGCGTGAGGATAACAATGTCTAGACTTTGGTGGATCAAGCCAGCGCACATCAAGAGGCGGAGCTGGTGGCTCATCACCAGCTCCAGCATAACCCTTCAGCGTTCGTGGAAGCTGGGATGACTTCTAGGACAATGGGGATTGTCGGTGTCAAAACCAGAGGATCTCGGGTAGGGGGTCCCGAACTGTGCATCTAAGGTCTATGGTAACAGGAGATAGGGGACAATGCTTACCCAGGTTCGGGCCCTCTCTATGGAGGTAATACCCTACTTCCTGCTTGACTGATCTTGATGAATATGAGTAGTACAAGAGTTGATCTACCACGAAATCGTAATGGCTAAAACCATAAAAGTCTAGCCTTGTATGACTATGGCTATGAGCCTTGGCCTCTACGGACCTAGCCCTCCAGTTTATATAGACACCGGAGGGATCTAGGGTTACATAAGGTCGGTTTACAGAGAAAGGAATCTTCATATTTGATCGCCGAGCTTGCCTTCCACGCCAAGGAGAGTCCCATCCGGACACGGGTGGAGTCTTCTGCCTTTGTATCTTCACAGCCCATCAGTCCGGCCCATGATTAATAGGCCGGACGCCCGAGGACCCCTGAGTCCAGGAGTCCCTCAGTAGACCCCGAACCAGACTTCAATGACGAGGTGTCCGGCGTGCTGATTGTCTTCGGCATTGCAAGGCGGGTTCTTCCTCAGGTGACTTCGAAGTGATGTATCCGGCCTTCCATTTAATATCGTACCCCTCGGCTTCTGTGTATCAACAACTTTAGCTTCCACGTGTCAATCGAATGCGAGAGGTCAGGGTATTTTTGCACATAACACCCCGGCCGTGCGAGAAAGAGTGTCCTTTTAAAGAGATTGGATCTCAGATCCATTCAGCACCACGCGGAAAAATCCTCAGAGATTGCTAGGAAAGGCCACTCCAACATGGCTAGCGCTCCCAGCTCATACTCCCGTCCCCGTGGCCTAGAAAAAGGCAAGTGGGAGAGGTACTCCATATCCCATGGTCAGCTAGAGAAGCTGCAAACACAGGGATTTCTCCCTCCCGCGGATCTGGTCCCTGTTCGGGCGGGGTTGACTTCCTTCAATGGTGAGGCCCAGGCGGAGAATTTCCCAAATCCATCTAAGGGCGAACGAGTGTGCTTCGTCCCCTACCTGCTAAGAGGCGTCGGATTTCCAATTCATCCGTTCCTTAGAGGGCTTCTGGAGTACTATGTCCTCCAACAACACAACTTCACTCCGGCTTCCATTCTGCACATCGCGGGTTACGTCGCTCTTTGCGAGCTATTCCTGGGTTGTGAGGCCCACTTTGAATTGTGGAGAAGACTATTCTGCCTCGTCCCGCGCAATCATGAGGGATCCATATTTGAAGTGCGCGGAGCCGAAATATGGCGCATCACCGAGAACGATACCTATCCGGCACACCAAAGAAGGCATCCGAAGAGTGGCCTTCCGAATGGTTCTACATTGAGGATGTCGCACTCCCAGACCCAGTTCGGAGGGGTCTTCCTGAGTTCACAAGTGTTCCTTTGAAGAAACGCCACAGCTAGCGCCCTCGTAGCCTCGAGGAGGAAGATAGCGCGGAAGTTCGTCAACTCTTGAGCAAGATAAGGACGCTCGCTCAGTCCGGATTCTCGATAGTCAAAGTAATGGCGACCTCCATAGTGCGGGGGGTTCAGCCACTCCAATATAGAGGGCTTCCCATGTGGCACTATAATGGGGAGGATGACGCCTCCCGCTGCGGCAGAAAGGGTCCGGACACCCCCGCCGCTCTCACCAAAATATTGGCCGAATTGTTCAAAGGGGAGGAAGAGGAATTCCTACGTATCAAGCGCAGAGAAGGATTTTCCATGTACAGTCCTCCTAGCTGGGTAAGCCCCAACTCCTCTACTGTACTCATTCCACTCCCTGAGCTAATTTCAATGAATATTAACCCGTCCATTTATAACAGCACTGGCGAAAGATTTCCGAAGGGCTTCACAGCCCCGCCCCGCAGCCCGAGGGCCACAATCGGGACCTCGACCCGGATTTGAAGAGGATCCGGATATGTTCGTGGTGCTCGAGGACGGGGTGTTTTCCAGGCTAGATATGAAGGCACAGAAGTAGCCATCATCGCTGATTATCCCGGTCTTCTCCCTGCTTCGCACGTAAGTAATCAGGAGACAACTCATCCGAAAGAGTTTTCTCATTCCGCCTCATCCACCGCAACTTCATGCGCTCAAAAAGGGGAGGCGTTCCACGCGTCATGCTGCCCCAGGGGTATCTCCAAAGAGAGCGGCCCCCACGCCGGGCAAACCTTCGAAGAGGAAGGCAAACAAAGATACGGCCGAGCCTTCATCGAAGAGGTATGCATTCACAACTGTGTTCTTTAGCAGTCGCATCCAACTGTGACTTCTATGTTCGTCCTGCATCAGGAAAACAGTTTGCCGGATTATGTTCGGGGACCCAGCCAGTCGCACTCCAACAGCCAGGATTCGGTCCCAGCCGAGGAGACGGGGCCCGATATGGGAGTGGCGCCGGATTGTCCTTCAGCTGAGGGCTCGGAAGATATGTCCATCACCAACTCGGAAGTGGAGAGCGCCATGAATCATCGGCGCCAGAGGGCCGTTTTACGAGATCCCCGCTTCTCAAAAGAGGCGTTCAGTGCCTTCAGCTCGGCTGACGCGTACATCTGGGCTGCTCGAGATGGGCTTAACAGATCCACAGAGCAACATTTAAAAGATGTGCAGGTAAGATTATTTTGTCCGAGTATGATAAGCATGTGCCAGTAGCCCCCGAGACTTGAAGCAGTTGGTACAAATGATTTAAGGATCCTTATATAACCAGGTTCTTACGGAGAAGAACGACCTACTAGCCCAAGAGCTGGAAAAGTGTCGGACACAGCTACCTGCTGTTACCACCGAACTGGAAAAGTCCAAGAAGGGTCCTCTGGCAATATTTCCCTCCATCGAGAAACAATAATTATATACCAGCTTGTGCTAATGCTGTTGCTTATCTCATAATAGGGTCGTCAGACCAACTAGAGGAGAAATTGAAAGCCGTTCAAGCGGGCGAGAAAGAGGCAAAAAGACTACACGCTGCAGGCGAGCGTGTTCTGACCCGAGTTAGAGAGGAGAAAAACAAGCTCCAGGATTCAAACACTCAGCTAGGCGAGGAACTGAAAGATGTACGGGCCCAGCTGGCCGACTCCGTGAAGGAGAATAAAAGGCTGCGAGGCGGCATATTCAGTATGTGGCCGAACTTACCTTATGACAGTTCGGAGGTGAAAGGAACTAAGAGAGTTATGTTTGCAGTTATGCTGACGGGCCGTCCCGAAGAGGAGATGTCCGGAATGTCGGACGATCTGCTGCAGGGGTTGTCGCAAATGCACGAGCAAGCTCGGCAGGCAATGCGGAGTGTTGCCAAGGCCCTATGGCCATCCGCCTCCCCTCCTGGAAGTATGGAGGAGCTTGTAGAGCTATTCAAGGGAGCGCGGCGGCGTCTCCGATTATGGAAAATATCGGCCTGCCGGGAGGGCGCGCGAGAGGCCTGGGCCATGGTGAAAACACGGTATACCAAGCTTGATCCGAATCGCATGGCCCGGGTCGGACCTCTAGGGTCAGATGGAAAAGAAGTTCCCGTTAATTTGGTATATGACCAAGTAGCAGTAGCTAGCAAATATTCCCAACAGGATTGTAAGTTAGACAGCCTGTTGGAAGGTATAGAGGAGGAAATTTATGAGTCCAAGTGACTATGTATTTTCCTTGATATATGTAACTCTAGCTGAATTGTAAAACAATTGTCATGGCAGACCTTTTCGCTTCAACCTCTGGACCCGAAGGTGCGGAGTGTTTCCGAATACCAGAGCGGCGGAGTGGACCGGGGTATGCGTGGAAACCAGGCGTAGGGGTCATATTTGCTTGAACAAACAAGTTGTATCCGGCTAGTTATGTTATATTACATTAAGATTGTAAGAAACATCTTCCAGAGAGAATAGTTCCGTTAAGGGTTCCTTTCCCTGGGTGTGCATGCGTTAATGTGCATGTCCGAACTATGATTAAAAAATCGCAGTACATGTAACTTCTAGAGGTTCATAATGGAGTGAGTGCGAAAAACATCTTTAATCCACCGACTGAATATTCCCTTAAGAACACTAGCTTTCGGCTTCACCCAGTCTGATGTACACATCCGGATGACACGGCAGTAACAATCGCGGAGGTGCTCCCTTTATGCCCTAGCCGAACTAACGGGAACGTAGGGCATAAGCACAGGAGCCAGGCAACCCAGCTTGGCTAAAACTTAAGTCATATTGATGCATATAATGGCGAAGAAAGGTACATATGAAAAAAACGCATATGTGATGAGCTTGATGCTCGGGAAATAATAATAGCCAGCTTCTGTCCAAGAAGCCCCCAGGTATAATGGACGTACATATTTGAAGATGTGTGCGTCAGGGGTGTACGGGCTAACCGCACGAAAGCATTAAGGCTAAAGAGAAAAACGAAAAAGTGAAAGAAATGATGGAAACGACGAGGGGAAGGAGACGAACAACAAGTTCGGCGCTAGGCGTAGAATCTTGGGAGTCTGGCCGCGTTCCAGGGGTTCGGCTCTAGGCGATTGTCTGATGCATCACGCAGGCGGTATGCTCCTCTGGTGAGAACTTCGTCAATGATGAAGGGACCCTCCCACTTGGGCTTGAGTTTGTCCTTTTTCTTCTCCGGCAGGCGTAGAACGAGTTCGCTAACGTTATAAGTCTTGGCCCGCACTTCTCTGCTTTGATACCTGCGAGCCTGCTGTTGGCGGAACAGGCCTTTGCAACGTCGCGCTCCTCCTCCAGGGCATCTAAGCTGTCATGCCGATCAAGCTCGGCCTCTGTCTCTTCGTACATGCGCACTCGAGGTGAGTCATGAATAATGTCGCAGGGTAACACTGCCTCTGTGTCGTACACCATGAAGAAAGGTGTGTATCCGGTAGTGCAATTGGGCATGGTCCACAGCCCCCAGAGTACAGAGTCGAGCTCCTCAATCCAGTGCTTGTCTGATTCTTTCAAAGACTGCACTAGTCTAGGCTTGATGCCGCTCATAATAAGACCATTGGCTCGTTCGACTTGACCGTTTGTTTGCGGATGATAGACAAAGGCGTAATCGAGCTTGATACCCAGATTAGCGCATGAGGCTTTCACTTCGTCAGCTGTGAAATTGGAGCCGTTATTAGTGATGACGCTATGTGGAACACCATAAGGGTGCACAACACCGGATATGAATTCTATCACCGGCCCGGACTCGGCCGTTTTAACTGGTTTGGCCTCGATCCACTTAGTGAATTTATCCACCATGACCAGCAGATATTTTTTCTTGTGCCTTCCACCTTTAAGGGTCCGACCATACCAGTCCCCAGACCGCGAAAGGCCAGGTGATGGGGATTGTTTGTAGGGAAGTGGGGGCATATGGCTTTGGTTGGCGAAGAGTTAGCATCCGACGCAACGTTGGACAAGGTCCTGTGCATCTGCTCGGGCCGTCCGCCAATAAAACCCTGTACGGAAGGCCTTGCAGACAAGGGCTCGAGCTGCGGCATGGTGCTCGCCGAGGCCGGCATGAATCTCGGCCAGGAGCTACCGCGCCTCCTCTTCGGAGATACATCTTTGAAGGACTCCGGTAACGCTTTTCTTGTAGAGCTCTCCATTGTGAACCTTGTAGGCCTTCGAACGCCGGACAATGCAGCGGGCCTCATTCTGATCCTCATGGAGTTCCTTCCTATTAAGGTAGGCCAAGAAGGGTTCGGTCCATGGGGCGATAACTGCCATAATGAGATGGGCCGACGGTGTTATTTCGGTGGTTGAGCCCCCGATGATATCGGTGTGTTTGGAATCTGGGGTTGTTTTTGGATCCGGACTAGTGTTGTCGCTCTCCCCTTGCCACACCACGGATGGCTTAAAAAGCCTCTCCAGAAAGACGATTGGTGGGACGGGGTCCCTGTTGACGTTCTAGGAACGGGGGTTCCCAGACTTGCCTTCCTGCAGCCCAGGGCGTGGCTCTGCAAGTGGGCCCGTACAACCCATCTTCACCAACAAGCATTCCAGACCCTCGGGAGGGGCCAAGCCTCGCGAGGCGGACGACACAAGACCTCCTCAGGAGTAGAGAGATCAAGGCAAGGCAAACCTCGCGAGGTTCTCGTGACGTGAGCCATGACGAGCGAGACCAGGCGGGCGCCAGCGCACACAGAGTCCTTGTTTCCTCTTTGGTGCTAAGGAGGCAAGCGCAGGCGCGGAGTAACGAGGTGTCAAGCAAAGGTTTCCATATCAGTGCAACGAGACCAAGACCAGTAGGACGGCAAGACGGAGGTCACCGTGGAGCCCAAGGCGGCGTCACCACCAGAGCCTTTGGCAGGCGAAGACTACTTTTGTCAGGATAGCTTGTACTAGCTGTCCCCTTTCAAATTGGCCGTTGTTGGCTCCCTTCCCGCTCAATATTTGGGAAGAGGACCAGGGCCCCTATAAATAGGACTAGCCACCATAGTAGGAGGGGGGCTGAGGCATCTGATCTTGAGCCAATCCCTAGCCACACACTGATCACAAGAACACCTCGACTTCAGGAGGCTGTTCTTCCCCTTGTAACCGTTCATCCTCAGCCTGAGAGACAATCCACCACCACCACACTGAAGTAGGGTATTACACCACAACGGTGGCCCGAACCAGTATAAATATTGTGTTCTTTGTGTTGCGACTTCGTCGAGCTAGCCCTTGAGATCTTAGCCAAGCTAGGACGTTGATCGGTAGGGGGAGAACTACGCCGCACCCCAGAGTTTGAACCTTGAGGGTTTTGCCGGAACCCGAGATCCGACATTTGGCGCAACAGGTAGGGGTGCGCCGAAGCTTCCCTTCCGTCGCTCCACGTCCTATTGCTTCATCGTCTCCATGGCGGACGCACGCCGCGCTCGCGCCGAGCACCGGACTGCCCTCGCCACCTGCGTTGCTCGGACGGCTCCCGTCGGCGGGCCACCCCGTCGTTCTCCGTCACCTACCGCTAACGCCGCCACCGGCCCGGCGGGGAACAAGCAGCAAGCATCCTCGCTGCACCCCTCGGTGCGGCGGGACGGCCGCACTGCCACTCCATCGCTGACCCCAGCCGGTTCGTCATCCCACGCTCGTCGCGCACCCGTGGACGCGTAGGCCGCTCTGTGCATGGCACGCGAGCTCCTGCACTACCGCTCCATCGACGACCTCTACGAGGACTGGCTCGACCGCATCGCAGAGCTTGTCAGCGCCGCAGGGGGCTCCCCTGCACCGTCCCTCTCGCTGCCTCGCCCTCCACTAGCTGCGGGCGGCGTGGCCCACGGAACGCCTCCACCACCTCTGCCCCAAGACGGAGTCTTGGCAGCAAGGCGCGCGGCCCCGTGACGCGACCTGCCGCGTCTGGCGCCCGCGCAAGAAGAGAGAAGCTGCCAAGAAGTCCCTCGACCGCAAGAAAACACTCCACCACTCCCCGCACCGCCACGCCAGGATCGCTTGCTGCGGCAGGGCCCCGCGCCGCTTGCCATGGTGGCACGCGGGCGCCAAGACCAAGCCCCGCCTCCAAGACAGGCCTCGGTGACAATAGCCAGCTGCCGCGCGTTCACCCCTGAGCTGCGTAGCGTCGCCTGGCCGGGCAAGTTCAAGCCGGATCTGCCTCCTCGCTACGACGGCACCCCCGACCCTGCGGAGTTCTTGCAGCTCTACGAGCTGAGCATCGAGGCGGCCAATAGCGACGAGAAAGTCATGGCGAACTGGTTCCCCATGACTCTCAAAGATGGTGCCCGTTCCTGGCTCCTCAACCTGCCTCTGAGCTCGATCTCCTCCTGGGACGAGATGCGCAACCGCTTCGTTGCCAACTTCCAGGGCACTCGCGACCGCCCACCGGCCGCGGGTGACCTACGCCGCGTCAAGCAACAACCAAGAGAGACCCTCCAGAAGTACATCCAGCACTTCAACAATGTTCGCCTCAAGATCCCCAAGGTGATGGACGAGGCCATCATCTCCGTGTTCTCTCCATGACGTCAAGATGAAGGATGAGCTCGCCATCCACGAGGAGCTCTGCACGTCCCTGGAGTTGTTCAACCAGGCGACCAAGTGCGCAAGAGCTGAGGAGGGGCGCCTCTCCCTCCTCGAGCTCCCGGCTGCTGACCCGGAGGAGAAGAAAGCCAAGGCCAAGGATGTGAAGCGCAAGGGAGCAGTCGTGCTCGCGGCGGAGCCGGACACCAAGCGCGGCGGATACTAGCCTGAGTCATCCAAGAGCAGCCGGACATTCTGCGCCTTCCATAACCTGCATAGCCACAACACCAACGACTGTCAAGAGCTCAGAGCCATTCGAGAAGGACGCTTCGGTCGATGCCCCGAGCGCAACGACCGGGGCTACGGCAGAGGAGGAGGATGTGGTGGCGAACGCTGGGATGATCGTGGCCCGCGCCAGGAGTGGCGCGAGTAGCCTCGTGAGGACCGCTGGCAGGATCAGCCTCGCGAGGGCGCCTGGAGGGATCAACCTCGCGAAGATCGTCCTCAGGGCAACACCGGTCTTCCTCCACTACCGCCACCACCAAGAAGGAATGACGACCACCATCAAGACGAGGGGGCTGGGGGCTTCCAGGAGCCGCATGCTATCGCCTGCATCTTGGGCGGAGCTCGGGCCCCAGCCTCGCAGTGTATCTTCAAACAGTTTGCTCGTAAAGTGAATGCAGTCCTCCCCAGGCTCGAGGCTACGCGCCCGCTCAGATGGTCCAAGTGTGCCATCACGTTCAGTTCGGCAGATCAGCTCAAGTGCGCAGCTACCGCTGGCGCCCTCCTGATGCTTTGTTCACCAGTCATCAGCAACGTGCAAGTCACCAAGACCCTCATCGATGGCAGCGCAGGGCTCAACGTCCTGTCCGTCGACACGTTTGACAACCTTCATGTGCCCTACGACCAGCTTCAGCCCACCAAGCCTTTCTCAGGAGTGACCGACGGCTCCACTACCCTGATTGGGCAGGTCCGCCTCCCAGTCACCTTCGGAGAACGCAACAACTACCTTACCGAGCTCATCGACTTCGACATCGTGCACATCCGTCTGCCATACAATGCCATCCTCGGGTATCCAGCCCTGGCCACGTTCATGGCAGTGACCCATCACGGCTACAACGTCCTCAAGATGCCAGGAAGCGGCGGAATCATCACAGTCCCGTGCGAAGAAAGAGACGCGGTGTGCTCCCTCAAGCACGCCTTCCAAGCTGCTGCAATCGACCACCCCGACAGCAAGGGCGAGAGCCCTCCTGAGGCCACCCCCAAGAAGAAAAAGCAGTTGCGCCATGCAGGACCTCAGGAGGGTGGCGCCACGAGCGGTACCTCGTTAGGATCAGCACCCGCGCCTGGGGCGCCTCCCTCCCTCGCATAGGAAAGCGCGCCCGGCGCCCTTCTCGGGCAGGGCTCGGGGGCTCTCTTCTGGAGGGCCTCAGACCTTGCCAACATCACGAGGGAGGCGCTCGGGCACCATTTGGAGGCGTGCTTCACAACAGGTTTCCCCCAGGAGAACACAGGGCGAGGAGCGCCCACCGTTCAGGAGTTCATCACCAGGACCACTCAGGAACTGCAAGACGCAAGGGCCATGCGCGGCGACCGCCGCTCACTAGGCGCAGCTCCCCATCCAGGCGAGGATGTTGGGCTACGCATCTGCATCGACGTCCCAGGGCTCAACAGGGCCGCATCTCAGGGGCTCTTCTGGCCTTCGCGCGTGGGACGCTGCGAGGGTCCACCGCACAGCTACGTTCGCATGCCTTTCGGCCCGCCGAGCGTGGCGTCCGCCTACCAGCGCAACTTGTGGTGCCCCCTGGCATCCCAGGAGGCTAGGCACCACGCCGTCCTGATGGAGATGGAGACGGTCCTCAAGGAAACGCCTGGATCCTTAGAGCCTCCCGAGGCTCAGGGCCCCGGTGGCTCGTGAGGAGCGACCCCTTCGCCGCGTACCTTCAGCTGCCCCAACATCACTGCATCAACAAAACCAGGTGACATTTTCCAAGTTCATTCAGCTGGGAGTGCCCCCCGGGCTGCATCATTCCCTGGTCCCGTGGGTCCGTCCCTGTGGCATGTATCCCTTTTTTATGTCTTTAGCTTACCTTGCTGGGGGCGCCCCTCGGGCTGCATCATCCCCAAGCCGCTCGGGCCTGACCCAGCGGCATGTATCCTTCCTGCATTTACTTGAGCCAGTATGCTTTCCATGCTTGATCTACCTATGACTATCACTTGTTTGACCCTCACCTCCCACTAAGGCTACTCACGTCGGCACGGCGCTTGTGCATGGGTCCGTCCGTGCAACATCGACAAATCTGAGCGGTCGAGCTCTGGCTCGCGGCACGCCCCGCGCACGTTACCTCACCAGGCCCTCAGTGCCTCCATCTCCACGCGGATCAACCAGCGGCGGACTGGCAACCATAATGGCAGACCGTGTCTCTCCTTGTGCTGGCTGGCAGGAATCTCGTGAGAATGACCGCAGGCGGAACCAGGAGCTCCCTCTTCTCCCATGCAATCCGCTTGCGCATTAAAAGGGGGGCTCCTGAGCATAGCGACTCAGGAGCTCCTACTGGCTCTCCAGCCCTCACCCCCTGGCCTTGACCACGGTACATGACCTGGCATACCAGCGGCAGCTGAGCTCGCTCGAGGGCCGGGACCTGAGGACGTAGAGCACGAAGGAAAACGTGGAGAAGAGGGAGAGGCTCGTATGGACCTAACCTAGCTACGCATGAACATGGCGCATCGCAAGGAATCGGCCCCGGACCGCCAAGATAAGTCTCGCACTCTGATCGGCTAAATTGGTGGAGCCTACGGGTCACGCCACCACAGAACTATTGCGGCAACGTCGCCTCCCTTTCTTACCTTACCACGGCTGCTTGAGCGCTAAAGGGGACCTCCTGAGCATCGCGCCTTAGGAGCTCTTACTGGACCTCAGGCCGCTCACCTCCTGGCCTTGACCACGGCACGCGACCTGGCATACTAGCGATGGCTGAAGCCTGCCTGGGGACCGGGACCTGTCAGCGTAGAGCACCAAGTCGTCGCAAGGTCGGAAAGGGGAGACCAAGCTGAAGCAGGACTTGCGCTCACAAATTTTCATAACAAGGATGATATCAACAACAGACATTACAGACCCTTTACATGCCCCCATGGGGTACTTCATGATTCCTCGCAGGGAACAAAAGACGAGAACTTAGGGGAATCCTAACTATACGCTTCCACGGCCGACGCCATCATCAATAGTGGGACACGGGAGGCCGGCGCCGACCCCATCCAGATCAGCGACGGCGGCGGTTGGACGCTGTAGCCTTCCTCCGGGTGCGGCAAGAGCTCGGGGGCACGTAGCTGTCGTCGCTCATCTCCGGAGTCTCGTAGAGCTCGGGAGAACCGCTAGACGCCCAAGAGTTGCTGCTGTTGGAGGAGCCGTGGGCCGGGCGCGCATCGTCCTGGCGCTCCCCTCCAGGGCAGCACTCCAGGCAACAGCCCTCCGCGTTGAAGACCTTGAAGAATAGCGTGGAAGCGTCGTCGTATGCGAAGTGGATCACGAGGGAACCCTCCGTGCGGCAAACCCGCGCGACCTCACCCTAGCCGCGGGTCATGAAGATCTTGCCGGAGGGGCCTGCTTCAACCTCTGTTTCGGTCGCCGGAGCGTCGCAGTCAGCATGCTGCAACCAGAGCTCGAGGGGTCCCCTCGGCGGCATCACATCGGAGAAGAACCGCGGGAAGCGGATCCAAGTGCTCGGAGGCATCACTGCCCACAGCACGAGCTCGCGAGAGGAGTCCGCAGCGTGGATTCCAGGGGCGACGGCGCGTGGCGCCATGGCGCGGCTGCCGTGGTCGCGGCGCGGGCGGCGCCGCTCGTTGCTCCTTCCTCCCGAGCCCCCGACCTGGGCGTACAAGGGCAGCGGATACCATGGAGGCGGCCGTTTGCACCAGGGCCTCGTCACCTCCGCCCTCACGACAATGTCGCGGCGGTGGACCGGCCTCTTCTTTGGTGGAAGCGGCCCTGGCTCATCACGGGGAGCCTTTCCCTTCTCCTCGGTGGAGAATCTTCGTATCGGCACCATCAGAATTGCTACTATCAGTGAAGCAAGGAGGAGGGAGCAAGCGGGATGGGAAGAGATGGGTGACGGGGGCTCTCCCCCCTCCCAATTTATAGCAAGAGAAGGCCAACCAGCGCCCCCCACGATCACAGGTAATGATGGTTTTCCCTTGCATGTCGCAGGGACTTATCAAGTCGGGCAGTTGCCGATGCAGTGTGGGGAAGAAGAGATGCCCACGTCCAATGAACCGCCACGCGTCGACCAAGGCCGCAGGCTATTGGGGCCCGCGGCGCTCCGCACCTGACCTTTGGCTTCGCCTCGAAGCCAAGCCCGAGCACGCCTTGGGCCCCGGGGCTACTGTCGGCATTCTGGGAACGGGGGTCCCCAGACTTGCCTGCCTACGGCCCACGGCATGGCTCTGCAAGTGGGCCCGTATGTCCCATCTTCACCAACAAGCATTCCAGACCCTCGCGAGGGGCCAAGCCTCGCGAGGTGGATGACACAAGACCTCCTCAGGAGTGGCCTCACCAGGTTGGCTCACGAGGGGCGGAGAGATCAAGGCAAGGCAAATCTCGCAAGGTTCTCGTGACGTGCGCCATGACGACCGAGACCAAGCGGGCGCCAGCGCGCACATAGTCCTTGTTTCCTCTTTGGTGCTAAGGAGGCAAGTGCGGGCGCGGAGTACCGAGGCGTCAAGCAAAGGTTTCCATATAAGTGCAATGATACCAATACGAGCAGGACGGCAAGACGGAGGTCACCGTGGAGCCCAAGGCGGCGTCACCACTAGAGCCTTTGGCAGGCAAAGACTACTTTTCCATATAAGTGCAACTTGTACTAGCTGTCCCCTTTCAAGTTGGCGGTTGTTGGCTCCCTTCCCGCTCAATATTTGGTAAGAGGACTAGGGCCCTTATAAATACGACTAGCCACCACAGTAGGAGGGGGCCTGAGGCATATGAGCTTGAGCCAATCCCTACCCACACATTGAGCACAAGAACACCTCGACCTCAGGAGGCTGTTCTTCCCCTTGTAACCGTTCATCCTCTGCCCGAGAGGCAATCCACCACCACCACACTGAAGTAGGGTATTACACCACAACGGTGGCCCGAACCAGTATAAATCTTGTGTTCTTTGTGTTGCGAGTTCGTCGAGCTAGCCCTTGAGATCTTAGCCAAGCTAGGGCGTGGATCGGTAGGGGGAGAACTTCGCACGCACCCCAGAGTTCGAACCTTAAGGGTTTTTCCGGACCCGAGATCCGACAGTCGCGCTTGGCGCCAATACGAGCAAGGACATCCGCTGCTTGATTACCTTCTCAGGCCACGTGATGAAACTCGAGCCCCTCGAACCGAGCCGACATTTTTAGGACAGCATTACGATAAGCCACCATCTTCGGATCTTTGGCGTCGAAGTCTCCATTTATTTGGGATATTGCGAGGTTTGAGTCCCGGCGCACTTCCAGGCGTTGTATGCCCATGGAAACGGCCATCCGAAGGCCATGCAACAAGGCCTCGTATTCGGCTGCGTTATTGGAGTCTGTGTATAATATTTGGAGTATGTACTGGACAACGTCTCCACTGGGGGACGTTAAAACGGTGCCTGCTCCTAGTCCTGCCAGCATTTTGGAGCCATCAAAATACATAACCCAATTGGAATATGTGCCGTACTAATTGGGGAGTTTGGCCTCTGTCCATTCGGCGACAAAGTCAGCCAGTACTTGGGATTTAATGGCTCGTCGCGGTTTGTATGTTATGTCGAATGGAAGGAGCTCAATGTCCCATTTGGCAATCCGGCCCGTAGCATCGTGGTTGTTTATTATGTCATTGAGCGGTACTTCGGAAGCCACCGTGATCGAACACTCCTGGAAGTAGTGTTGTAGCTTCCGGGATGCCATGAATACCGTGTATGCTATCTTTTGATAATGAGGGTACCGGGATTTGCATGGTGTGAGGATAGTGGATACGTAATATACTGGCTTCTGAAGCGGGAATTTGTGCCCGTCCTGTTCTCGTTCAAAGACGAGCACGGCGCTCACCACCTGGTGTGTTACCGATATGTATAATAAAATGGGCTCGCCGACGTTTGGCGCGGCCAGGATTGGGTTGCTTGCCAGAAGGGTTTTTATTTCTTCCAGTCCGGCCGTTGCCGCATCCGTCCACTCAAAGTGATCGGTGCACCATAGAAGGCAATAGAGTGGCAACACCTTTTCTCCCAATCTGGAGATAAAGCGGCTTAAAGCTTCCACGCAACCGGCGAGTTTTTGGACCTGTTTAAGGTCCGTTGGCATAGCCAATTGTGACAGAGCTCGGATTTTGGCTGGATTTGCTTCAACTCCTCTATTGGAAACAATGAAGCCCAGCAGTTTTCCAGTGGGGACGCCGAAAACACAGTTTTCCGGATTGAGCTTGATGTCGTATGCACGGAGGTTGTCGAATGTGAGACGTAAATCGTCTATGAGTGTTTCGACGTGTCTAGTTTTGATGACGACGTCGTCCACATATGCTTCAACTATCTTGCCGATCTGTTTCTCCAGGCATGTTTGGATCATGCGCTGGTAGGTGGCGCCGGCGTTTTTAGCCCGAAGGGCATGGTGTTGAAGCAGAATGGCCCATACGGGGTAATGAATGTTGTTGCAGCTTGATCAGACTCCTTCATTTTAATTTGATGGTATCCGGAATATGCGTCGAGGAAACACAATGAATCATCTCCTGTGGTACCATTGATGATCTGGTCGATGCGGGGGAGGGGGAATGGATCCTTGGGGAAAGCCTTATTGAGGTCGTTGAAATCGACGAACAGGCGCCAGGATTTGTCCTTCTTTGGCACCATCACCAGGTTTGCCAGCCAGTCCGGGTGTTTTATTTCTCTAATGAATCCGGCCTCGATTAGCTTGGCTAGCTCCTCCCCCATAGCTTGACGTTTGGGCTCGGAAAAACGCCGTAGTGTTTGTTTAACCGGTTTATATCCCTTCAATATATTGAGGCCGCTGTTCAGCCAACTTGCGTGGGATTATTGGCATATCAGAAGGGTTGTGGCACCCCGATCCGCATGGAGCAGGGGGCCTTTGCACGTCAGCCCAGGATAACACCTGACGCATGACAGGTCCAAGATACAGCATTCCAGGTACAAGAATATTCATCAAATACATGTATAGAAGAGTACATCATTGATGAATACAATCATCTGGCATAGCCCTAAGGCTATAAACTGACAGCGGAAGTCTATTTAAATGGCGGCGGAAGTCTTGGTTTGGAAGCATAACAACTCTGGCTGGGCTCCACAACTCACAGGACTGGCAAGATTACGGCCTAGCACGACGGATCAAGCGAGCAATACGGGTATGACCTACAAAACTGGCATGAGACGCCAGGTCAGTACATTGAATGTACTTGCAAGACAACCAAATACATAGCATCCAAACAAGCAGAAGACAAGGCAAGAACCAAGCGTATGCAACAACCTATCTCATATCAATTACTAAACATGGCATGATAAAAATTTAACTAAGCATGAACAAAATCATAACATCTACTAACATGGCAATGGCATGGCATATCAGATCATGCTTCTAACATGGCAATGGCAAAGCATATCATCTCAATCATGGCATAATTTAACATGTCAATCAAAGCATAGCATGGCATCAAGAAACTATGCTGAAAATAAACTACCGATTATATCCAATGCAGACATAGCATGTTAACCATATACAATCATCTTCTGTTCTGCCTTAGGTTTTTAAATGCAACATATTACTCATGCAATGCAACCAAACTCGTACACCGAGTCCCTCGGACTCTATTACCAACGTGTTGCCTTGCAACCGAGCGGTGATCATTCCGGCGATCACAACCATGACGAACACTTGGTCTCCAACATTTATCGAGACCTCGTCTCGTGATCATATAAAAACATCGTCGTGACTTCTCACGACTATCTCATAGTCCAAGTCACCATATTTTTGTTATCACATATTTATTTACCAATTTAATTATTTCGGTTTGTCCTCCATTTCAACCAAGACCTCATAGTGGGACCTACTACGAACTGTTGCTATCGATAGACTTTATACACTCTGCAGAGGTAGCACACTGTACCCACACCACGGAACCCATGGCCTCGTCATCCCATTCGGGTGGACCAACGGCATTCCGACGAAACCAACCTACTGCCATGACGCTCTCCCGGCCACTCCGACCCAATCCCCAACGGGCTGGTCCTGGGTGGCCCCGTGTCTACCAAAGACACCCCGACCACCGTCGTGGTCAACTCCCACTCAGGGACACTCCCACTCGGGAACTGGTACCAAAAATCTCAAAAACGAGCACACAAGGTAATGTCCGCTTACCTGATCAGGGTAAGCACGCCCATAACCTTCCCTAGTGGGCGCCACCGGCGATAGGTCACGACAATAGCTCGCATTAAGGCCTTCCCACAAAGGCAAATGTGGCTACACTTAAAAAGTTCGATTTGGTGGCACTATGACTCGATCCCATCGATGACGGAGGAGGTTTGTTATTATTAAGTCATTTTAATTCCTTCTCCATCATCATGAACATGAATGCAACAATGAGCATGCAGCATACGATTGCACGAACAAAATATTGAACTACTCAAGTGCACAGTTATAGCATAAAGAACATGACAATACCAAGTAATAGCATACCAACGGTGCATTACAATCCTCATAACATTGTATAACGATGACATGCAAATAACGTAGAGTAGTGACATGGCATTATCAATAATAACATTTTAATTAGCATGGAAAAAGATATCATGAAAAGACAAGCATGCATAATAGGCATAATAACTGCAGACGAAAATGATGTGAAACAACTGCAACTACACACACACACAAGGTGCAAGCAAATTCAACATGCAAGTTTGGGGCTCATGATAAGAGGTTGGCTTGCCTGGGGGTCGGCAAATACTCCGGGAAGAAGTGCGAAACGATCGCGGAAAGATTTGCCAGAAACAGTTCTCTCTCGAAGGAGGCTGTTTACGGTCAAGGGAAAAATGGTCATTTTCACTGTATGAAAATATTAGGAAAATGATACCAACGTAAAGAGCTCGACGAACAGAGAAGGTGAGCGGTGGAATCACCTTATTCGGAGTTACGGGTAAAAAGATACGGATGTTTAAAGCTCAGGGACTAGTCTGTAAAAATACTTCTACAAACAGGTCCCTGGTAGTTTAAACAGAACGTGTCTTTTCTGAAAATACATTTTCCAGAGAGGGAAACGTATTCCCGGCCGAAGGAGAGCAAAATGCGCTTTATGAGATTGAAAGCGCACTTTCCAGAAATGCGCTTTCGCGCGGGGAAAGCAGCGTCGCGGCGGGGGCACCGCCACTTATCTGATGTGGCACTGGGTCCGGCCCTTCGGTCGCCGACAGGTGGGGCCGTGCGAGGAGGGGCCTGCCTGGCCCTGGCGTCTTCTACCTCCTGCTCGGGAGCGAGCGAGGCCGGGGGAGGAGATCGCTCCGACGAGGATCGCAGGTGACTCCGGCCACGGCAGGCGACGGGCGACCTACCCACGGGTTCAGGAGGAGGAGGCGCACCCCGGGGTAGTCTCCATTGCCGGTGACGAGCACAGGGGAGGGAGCCACCCGACCCGCGGCGGAGAGCGGCTTCGGCCTCCGGTGGACACGGGGCTCCGGTGAGGGGAATGGAGGGGCGGCGGACTAGGGAGGGTCGCAGGGATGTGGCGCATCCATCCATGATGCGCACGGGGCTCGGGGAAGCTCGGGGGTGGTATAGGGCGGCAGAGCAGAGTGGTAGGCTCGCCGGAAATCCGAGCGCACCGGCGAGGGATTCGGTCGGGCTCCGGTACTGGAGTGCTTTGGAGGGAGGGGGGAAGGGTTGGCTTGCTCGGAGAAGGCTCGGGCTGGCTATTTATAGCCGGGGCAAGGAGGGGAGGAGGTCGCACGCGGCGGGCGACCTGTCTACGCGTCGGCGACGGCGCAGTGTCGGCAGGCGCGGCCAAGGCCCACGGGAAGGCGACAGGGAGGATCAAGACGAGCAGCAAAGGCTCAAGGAGACGAGCAAGGCTCGAGGACAAGAGGAGGAAGCGGACACCGGCGAGGAAGAGGACGAGCTCACGGGCACGCACTGTTCGAGTATTGCACGGCTCGCTGGAGAAGAAAACGAAGGGGGGCAGAGGTCCAGAGGGAAGAGGACGCCGAGGGGGAACTGCTGGGCATTAATGGCGAGGCCCGAGACGGTCGGAGCACCGCTGCGGACGAGAACAGTGGCTAGACCACCATTTTGGCTGCCTGCCCTCGTAGTCACCACTGGCATGGCGCGCTCTAGGGTTTTTACTGATGTAAGTTCATGTCTACCGCGTAGTCCTTCCAGTGTGGAGTGTTACCATGGTGAAAGATCGGGCAGAGACAAATGGAGATGAGTGAAACAGGCTCCACAAGTTTGCTGTTGCAAACTTGGCAACATCCTAGAGATTAAACCAGAGAGGTTAAATGGTAAACTTGATGTCCGAGAGGCTTGGGGTAGAAAGCACTACGGTCCTGGGAGTTTTGAGGTAAAATGGACAACTATTTACCATAGTTGCTGTACAACCACCAAAACTGACCCAGAAACTTAATCATGATCAAACACTCACTAGGAGTGATGGATTGGGCTATAACTTTGCAAAGCCTGATGATTTGAACATACCATGATGCTGTAAAAAGTTCATACCAAATGCGCTCACCAAAATGGTACTTCCTTCACAGCTATCATTTCTATCCAAAAACTTCAGAAAAATCCTCAGGGAAATTGATCAAGTGAAATGAGCCACAATCTCGTGGAGATAGGTTATATGAGTAGGAGAAGGCCTGTAAAAATTATCAGCCATAATCGAGCAAGATAAAATACACTTGCTTCACAAACTGAAAATTTGGACAGAAAAGAAGAATTGCTCCTGTGCTCACATAGTTCAATGAAATGAACTGAATTTTGGTGGAGGATAATGACTTGAGATACTTGAGAGCATGGAAAAGTTTCATCCCATTTGGAAACACTATGAAGGTACTTCCTTCACAAACTTGTGTTCTGGCCAGAAACTTTGAAAAATTGAACAGGGAGCTAGGGTGAATGGATTGAGCTCATCTTTGGAATCCATGGGTTATTTAACAATGTTAAACACCCTGCCAAATTGCAGCTCAATTGGACTTAGCAATAAAGCACTTCCTTTGCAAAATTTCAGAGAAGGCAGAAACTTGCATTGGATCATGTGCCAAATTTTGAACTGTGGAATCATGATATTAGGATGGAACTAGTGATTATATAGCAAGGACAAGCTCCACAATTTATGTGGGAATTTTCTCTGCTATAAAAATAGTAGTTCCTTTGGAAATTGGCAGAAATGCAATATTGGCATTAAATAGGAAAAGGCAATTTTCCTTATTTAATTATGGCCAATATACTTGCCAGAGCTTGGATTAGGCATAAGCATCAACTCCACCAATTCTCATGAATTTAGGAGATGGCTAGATATGCCTTTGGATTTTATTCCTCAGAAAGGCAAGAAAAGGAATAAATCATAATTCAAAAATATTGCATTGGACTTAGCAATATTTTTGCATATCCAAGGTTAAGAAAGATAGGATGATCTCTGGGATCAATTGGGAGGATCAACAGAACAAGGAAAATGGTGGCTCCTTTGTAATCACAAGGGCATATCCGAATTCCAAAAATTTGGAATTAGGGTTTAAGAGGAATTGAGCTGATGCAAATGAGGTCTTGCCCACTGAAAAAGACATGAGCAGGATTTTGAAAGGTTGGAAATGACAAAATTTCTCAGAGTCATCCAGCAAACTCAGGAGAAATATTTTGAAAATGAGTGACAGGAAGGAATAACAACACAAAAATTGATAACCCAATTTTGGGGCTGTTACAACTCTTCCCCCCTTAAAAAGATATCTCGTCCTCGAGATTCCTAGGATTACAGCACAAACGAAAGAATAACAACTCCGGAGAAAAACCTCGGGGTTAATTTTTAACCCTTTGGTTAAATTCAAACGAGTTGGGGGCACCGAGAAAAAAAATCGCGGATTCCTCCACGAAACGTAGGTGTCGAGGTAGAATCAAGGGTGAAACCTGTATCGGGGTAGATGTACTGGATCGAGTGAAATAAAATTGGCAGCGTTTCTCCGAGAATGAAATCGAGGAAAAAGAATTAGAGACGAGGAATTTCCAAGCGGAAATGCCTCTGCGGGGTTTCTAGAGTTGGAAATCCGGCACACGGCGTATGCACAGATAGATAGGGATATGTGACTTTGCATTTCCCCGAGTACTGCCCGAATGTACTCGTGGGTGAACCGGGTATGCGTGCAGTATGCAGAAAAATCTAAACTAGCAAACAGACAGAGGCAATAAACATGCAACGGAAAACACACCAGGCAAAATCATTCTACGGTGTTTTAATGCTAGTGGGTATATGTACTCCTGGTATACATATACCTACACCAGCGCGCATTTTATTATAGACTCGAGACGAGTCAGGGTTAATTTAGTGTATGTGATCTACTAATTAAAATCTTGTTAGCAACACAGTGTCAACCCTGTCAAACATTTCTGCTTGACAGAGAGACAAGCAAAAACAACACAAAAACAAAAGCACAAAAACATACATAGAACACAGCATACGGACTACAACAGTACCAGCAGACAACAGAACACGAACGCGCTACGCGCTAAACGAAGCAACTCATCTAGGGATACATAGTTCTACCCTCATATCGAGGATGAACCGACAGACTGATCATCTTACTGCTTGACTGAGGTCATGCAGAGGATTTGCCTTGCTGGGGCTCTCCGGGAGGACGAAGACTGAGCCAATCTCCATCTTCATCATCCGACACTACTATGGGTTGGGGTTCGGCTGCTGGGGGTGTGGCTGAAATTGATCCGAGCAAATGCTGCTGGTGGATCTGTAAAAGAGCCTTGTCGAGGGTGACGATGTTGGGTCTAGGCCACAACACGGGTTGAGAGGACAGCACTGGTTCGGATGGCGTTGGACAAATGACTTGAGATGCGAATTTACGAGCCTCACGGTAAGCTTCCTTGACGACTCGCACCGCATCATTGTCCAGAGTTCGAAACTCGGCAAGCATCTAGGAAATCATCATCCCCTGGGCGGTAATATACTGCACCAGGCGAGCGATTGCGGGGTCATCTCCTTGGCTAGCGGGAGAAGGCTGCATTCCTACCTCTGTCACAATGGGGTAGAAGCAGAAATCACGCCTTGCTGCCATATGCGGGTATCTGGTTCGGAGGTGAAGCATAGCCTCCACAGCAGCGGCCTGAATGGCTAAATCAGAGGTAGGCATAGCTCTACCCTGAAAAACCAACGGCTGGCCATCCGCTGCTAGGCTGATGCACACTCTTGCATCGAAGCGATGAAGGTGAGGGACGGGTGATGATTGGAACACCAGGTAATCGGGGCTAGCCTTACAGCCAAAGGCTTTGGTGAGCATCTCAGCAAGAAGGGGTGGAAAGCCGGGGTGGTTGACGGCACCAGTGCGGGTGTGAAACTTCGGAGCTTTGAAGGTGCCAGTCATGGCTGGAGTGCTACTAGCTAGGCTTCTCTGCAGGGACATGGCTAACTGCGGGGTGAGCGATACGGTGAGCGGAAAGGGGGCTTTTATAGGCAGCTATGCGAGACATGCCTGCATGGTGTGGCCCCTTTCCCTTAATGGCGAAGGGCAAGCGGTGTGGCCGACCAGAAAGGATATGGTTGCTATTCGTTCCACGGATAACTAGGCGGGGACAGCGGGGTGAGGACGTGTCGGTCCCGACTGCGCCACCTGTTGATTAACAGTGGCCATGCCGGATGCAGGGATGGGTCAAATCCCTTAGGGCCATTACTGGTTAATGGTAGCGGTGATCTAATACTAGGATAACCTATGCCAGCCTGGCTGCTCTGATACCATGCCCTGTGGCACCCCGATCCGCATGGAGCAGGGGGCCTTCGCACGTCAGCCCAGGATAACACCTGACGCACGACAGGTCCATAATACAGCATTCCAGGTACAAAATATTCATCAAATACATGTATATGAGAGTACATCATTGATGAATACAATCATCTGGCATAGCCCTAAGGCTATAAACTGACAGTGGAAGTCTATTTAAATGGCGGCGGAAGTCTTAGTTTGGAAGCATAACAACTCTGGCTGGGCTCCACAACTCACAGGACTGATAAGATTACGGCCTAGCACGACGGATCAAGCGAGCAATACGGGTACGACCTACAAAACTGGCATGACACACCAGGTCAGTACATTGAATGTACTTGCAAGACAACCAAATACATAGCATCCAAACAAGCAGAAGACAAGGCAAGAACCAAGCGTATGCAACAACCTATCTCATATCAATTACTAAACATGGCATGATAAAAATTTAACTAATCATGAACAAAATCATAACATCTACTAACATGGCAATGGGATGGCATATCAGATCATGCTTCTAACATGGCAATGGCGAAGCATATCATCTCAATCATGGCATAATTTAACATGTCAATCAAAGCATAGCATGGCATCAACAAACTATGCTGAAAATAAACTACCGATTATATCCAATGCAGACATAGCATGTTAACTATATACAATCATCTTCTATTCTGCCTTAGGTTTTTAAATGCAACATATTACTCATGCAATGCAACCAAACTCGTACACCGAGTCCCTCGGACTCTCTTACCAACGTGTTGCCTCGCAACCGAGCGGTGATCATTCCGGCGATCACAACCATGACCAACACTTGGTCTCCAACACTTATCGAGACCTCATCTCGTGATCATATAAAAACATCGTCGTGACTTCTCATGACTATCTCATAGTCCAAGTCACCATATTTTTGTTATCACATTTTATTTACCAATTTAATTATTTCGGTTTGTCCTCCATTTCGACCAAGACCTGATAGTGGGACCTACTACGAACTGTTGCTATCGATAGACTTTATACACTCTGCAGAGGTAGCACACTGTACCCACACCATGGAACCCATGGCCTCGTCATCCCATTCGGGTGGACCAACGGCATTCCGACGAAACCAACCTACTGCCATGACGCTCTCCCGGCCACTCCGACCCAATCCCCAACGGGCTGGTCCTGGGTGGCCCCGTGTCTACCAAAGACACCCCGACCACCGTCGTGGTCAACTCCCACTCGGTGACACTCCCACTCAGGGACTGGTACCAAAAATCTCAAAAACGAGCACACAAGGTAATGTCCGCTTACCTGATCAGGGTAAGCAACACCATAACCTTCCCTAGTGGGAGGCACCGGCGAGAGGTCACGACAATAGCTCGCATTAAGGCCTTCCCACAAAGGCAAATGTGGCTGCACTGAAAAAGTTCGATTTGGTGGCACTATGACTCGATCCCATCGATGACGGAGGAGGTTTGTTATTATTAAGTCATTTTAATTCCTTCTCCATCATCATGAACATGAATGCAACAATGAGCATGCAGCATACGATTGCATGAACAAAATATTGAACTACTCAAGTGCACAGCTATAGCATAAAGAACATGACAATACCAAGTAATAGCATACCAATGGTGCATTACAATCCTCATAACATTGTATAACGATGACATGCAAGTAAAGTAGAGTAGTGACATGGAATTATCAATAACAACATTTTAATTAGCATGGAAAAAGATATCATGAGAACACAAGCATGCATAATAGGCATAATAACTGCAGACGAAAATGATGTGAAACAACTGCAACTACACACACACAAGGTGCAAGCAAAGTCAACATGCAAGTTTGGGGCTCATGATAAGAGGTTGGCTTGCCCGGGGATCAGCAAATACTCCTGGAAGAAGTGCGAAACGATCGCGGAAAGATTTGCCGGAAACAGTTCTCTCTCGGAGGAGGCTGTTTACGGTCAAGGGCAAAATGGTCATTTTCACTATGTGAAAATATTATGAAAATCATACCAACGGAAAGAGCTCGACGAACAGAGAATGTGAGCGCTGGAATCACCTTATTCGGAGTTACGGGTAAAAAGATACGGATGTTTAAAGCTCAGGGACTAGTCTGTAAAAATACTTCTACAAACAGGTCCCTGGTAGTTTAAACAGAACGTGTCTTTTCTGAAAATACGTTTTCAGGAGAGGGAAACGTATTCCCGGCCGAAGGAGAGCAAAATGCGCTTTCTGAGATTGAAAGCGCACTTTCCAGAAATGCGCTTTCGCACGGAGAAAGCAGCGTCGCGGCGGGGGCGCCGCCACTTATCTGACGTGGCACTGGGTGCGGCCCTTCGATCGCCGACAGGTGGGGCCGCGCGAGGAAG
Source organism: Triticum aestivum (assembly GCF_018294505.1). Taxonomy (NCBI): domain Eukaryota; kingdom Viridiplantae; phylum Streptophyta; class Magnoliopsida; order Poales; family Poaceae; genus Triticum; species Triticum aestivum. Next base: position 268,575,156 of record NC_057805.1, on the reverse strand, counting down.
GGCCTGCCTGGCCCTGGCATCTTCTACCTCCTGCTCGGGAGCGAGCGAGGCCGGGGGAGGAGATCGCCCCGACGAGGATCGCAGGCGACTCCGGCCACGGCAGGCGACGGGCGACCTACCCACGAGTTCTGGAGGAGGAGGCGCACCCCGGGGTAGTCTCCATTGCTGGCGACGAGCACAGGGGAGGGAGCCACCTGGCCCGCGGCGGAGAGGGGCTGCGGTGTCCGGTGGACACGGGGCTCCGATGAGGGGAATGTAGGGGCGGCGGACTAGGGAGGGTCGCAGGGATGTGGCGCATCCATCCATGATGCGCACGGGGCTCGGGGAAGCTCGGGGGTGGTATGGGCGGCGGAGCAGAGTGGCAGGCTCGCCGGAAATCCGAGCGCTCCGGCGAGGGATTCGGTCGGGCTCCGGTACTGGAGTGCTTTGGAGGGAGGGGTAAACGGTTGGCTTGCTCGGAGAAGGCTCGGGCTGGCTATTTATAGCCGGGGCAAGGAGGGGAGGAGGTGGCACGCGGCGGGCAACCTGTTCGCGCGTCGACGATGGCGCAATGTCGGCAGGCGCGGCCAAGGCCCACGGGAAGGCGACGGGGAGGATCAAGACGAGCAGCAGAGGCTCACGGAGACGAGCAAGGCTCGAGACAAGAGGAGGAAGCGGACACCGGCGAGGAAGAGGACGAGCTCACGGGCACGCATTGTTCGAGCGTTGGCACGGCAAGCCGGAGAAGAAAACGAAGGGGGCCAGAGGTCCAGAGGGAAGAGGACGCCGAGGGGGAACTGCTGGGCATTAATGGCGAGGCCAGAGACGGTCGGAGCAGCGCTGCCGACGAGAACAGTGGCTAGACCACCGTTTTGGCTGGCTGCCCTCGTAGTCACCACTGGCATGGCTGCCCGCGTAGTCCTTCCAGCATGGAGTATTTCCATGGTGAAAGATCGGGCGGAGACAAATGGAGATGAGTGAAACAAGCTCCACAAGTTTGCTGTTGCAAACTTGGCAACATCCTAGAGATTAAACCAGAGAGGGTAAATGGTAAACTTGATGTCCGGGAGGCTTGGGGTAGAAAGTACTACGGTCCTGGGAGTTTTGAGGTAAAATGGACAACTACTTACAATAGTTGCTGTACAACCACCAAAACTGACCCAAAAACTTAATCATGATGAAACACTCACTAGGAGTGATGGATTGGGCTATAACTTGGGAAAGCCTGATATTTTGAACATACCATGATGCTGTAAAAAGTTCATACCAAATGGACTCATCAAAATGGTACTTCCTTCACAGCTATCATTTCTGTCCAAAAACTTCAGAAAAATCCTCAGGGCAATTGGTCAAGTGAAATGAGCCACAATCTCATGGATATAGGTTATATGAGTAGGAGAAGGCCTGGAAAAATTATCAGCCATAATGGAGCAAGATAAAATACACTTGCTTCACAAACTGAAAATTTGGACAGAAAACAAGAATTGCTCCTGTGCTCACATAGTTCAATGAAATGAACTGAATTTTGGTGGAGGATAATGACTTGAGATACTTGAGAGCATGGAAAAGTTTCATCCCATTTGGAAACACTATGAAGGTACTTCCTTCACAAACTTGTGTTCTGGCCAGAAACTTTGAAAATTGCACAGGGAGCTAGGGTGAATGGATTGAGCTCATCTTTGGTATCCATGCGTTATTTAACAATGTTAAACACCCTGCCAAATTGCAGCTCAATTGGACTTAGCAATAAAGCACTTCCTTTGCAAAATTTCAGAGAAGGCAGAAACTTGCATTGGATCATGTGCCAAATTTTGAACTGTGGAATCATGATATTAGGATGGAACTAGTTATTATATAGCAAGGACAAGCTCCACAATTTATGTGGGAATTTTCTCTGCTATAAAAATAGTAGTTCCTTTGGAAATTGACAGAAATGCAATATTCGCATTAAATAGGAAAAGGCAATTTTCCTTATTTAATTATGGCCAATATACTTGCCAGAGCTTGGATTAGGCATAAGCATCAACTCCACCAATTATCATGAATTTATGAGATGGCTAGATATGCCTTTGGATTTTATTCCTTAGAAAGGCAAGAAAAGGAATAAATCATAATTCAAAAAATATTGCATTGGACTTAGCAATATTTTTGCATATCCAAGGTTAAGAAAGATAGGATGATCTCTGGGATCAATTGGGGGGATCAACAGAACAAAGAAAATAATGGCTCCTTTGTAAGCACAAAGGACATATCCAAATTCCGAAAATTTGGAATTTAGGGTTTGAGAGGAATTGAGCTGGTGCAAAAGAGGTCTTGCCCACTGAAAAAGACATGAGCAAGGTTTTGAACGGTTGGAAATGACAAAATTTCTCAGAGTCATCCAGCAAACTCAGGAGAAAGATTTCGAAAATGAGTGCCAGGAAGGAATAATAGCAGAAAAATTGATAACCCAATTTTGGGGCTGTTACAAGGGTGCCAGGCGAATATATCCCAGTTCTCGCGCAGGAACTCTCGTAGCGCAGCGTCAACTGTTGTGTCTAGTTGTGATCCAATAGATGATGTATTCTTGGGGTCCGTCAGATGGACTTGGAATTTGACCATTTCCTCTGCTAGTTTGAATGAGGTGGATTTGGGTCGTTTGTCTAGGATTACATCATCCCTGTCCATCGTGGAGCGCAGTGCGGATAATTCTTCGGCCGTGAGGGCTTCAGATAGTGCCTCAAGGGCCAGGGATGCGGTTTTGTTTTTGGCACGGAGTGCTATGTCCGGGTCACTGGCGAGAGTGATTATACCGTTAGGACCGGGCATCTTAAGCATCATGTACCCGTAATGAGGTATAGCTTGGAAGCGTGTAAATGCCTCTCACCCTAGGAGGGCGTGATATCCACTGTTGAAAGGGGCCACTTGGAAGGTTATCTCTTCAGACCGATAATTCTCCGGTGTGCCGAATACCACATCAAGTGTGATTTTTCCCACACACCGTGCCTCCCGACTGGGAATGATTCCTCAGAAGGTTGTGCTGCTTTGCTCGATGCGGCTCCTGTCTATTTCCATTTTGTGGAGTGTATCCTCATAGATGAGGTTTAGTCCGCTGCCGCCGTCCATGAGAACCTTGGTGAGCCGAAAGCCGTCCACGATTGGACTGGGGACCAAGGCGGCTGGTGCTCGGACTGTCCTATATTTGGGTTCGTCACCGGCATTAAAAGTTATAGCCGTGTCATTCCATGGGTTTATTGCTGCAATCTGGCAGACTTCAGCGAGTTCGCGGAGTGCCCTTTTGCGCCTATTATTTGAAGAAAATGTCTCGAAGACCGTCAATACTTTGAGGTCGTCGCCTTCTGGGGGGTGTTGGGCTGGGGTGTTCTTGGTGAGGATATCCTTGCGCGCTCTTGGCCACTTGCCGGAGTATCCAACATGCTCTAAGGCTGTGGGTTGGTATGTTATCCGGTGTTGTGTGTATTTTGCATGGCCCATCGAGCCATCCTTCTAGAATGGTTCCGCGCCCCGTAATGGGCTTATATTCTTTGTTATTGGACCGGGCGTGCCTCGAGGGTGCACCCTTTTTGTCTGAACAAGGGGTTGAGTGGGTACCGATGATTCCCAACGGGCCGCCTGGGTTTTCCAGGCGCTTTCCATTGCGATGTACTTCTGTACAATAGTTGCCAAGTCAGCGAATTGTAATATGCGATGGCGGTTGATGGTGTCGAGGATTCCTTCGTCCGTGCAATTGTTGCGGAACGCTGAGATTGCGTCTTCGTCGCGACAATCTTTAATCTTGTCTTTGACAAGGAGGAATCTGGCCCAGAAGTGGTGGACCGTTTCCTGAGACTGCTGTTGTATGCTCATGAGAGCACTTATATCTGGGTGGGTGGGTGGATTTAAATCCTCACTCTGACCCGATTTTGGGTCCTGAGTCTGAAGATTCTCTGAACTTAGCTATTCGGGCTCCGGGATATCAACTTATTTCTTAAGCCCGTTGTCCGATTTTATGTCCGGAGGGCAGGATGTATCTCTTCGCAGGTGAGTGTCTGGATCTTCGAGGTTGGCGATCCGAATATAGTCTGTCCTCAGTATAGAGGAAGAGTGGTCATCTCGCTCCTCGACTACCGCTATCTGGTGGGTGATTGGTGGAGTTTTGATTTCTCTCTGATCGGATTTAAGCCAATGTCGATCGTAGTCTGTAGCGACCCCTAGGGCGGCGATGCGATCTAGGATCTCGTTTAGAGACGAAAGCTCCGCCGGATCCATCTGCTTGGAGTGCTCGGAACCAATACGAAGGGAATTTTTGATGACCTAAGAGGTCATCGTCGGCTTAACGGCCGAATGAGCGGTCATGGTAAAGCCGCCCAGCCGGAGGGTTTGGCATGGGGCCAGTGCTCCTCCAGAGGTGATGTTGTCCTTGAGAACGAGGCGAGCCATCGGTCCTATCTTCGACATCACAGCGGAACTCTCAATGAAAGCACCAATGTCGGTATCAAAATCGGCAGATCTCGGGTAGGGGGTCCCGAACTGTCTGTCTAAGGTCGATGGTAACAGGAGAAATGGGACACAATGTTCACCCAGGTTCGGGCCCTCTCTATGGAGGTAATACCCTACTTCCTGCTTGATTGATCTTGATGAATATGAGTATTACAAGAGTTGATCTACCACGAGATCGTAATGGCTAAAACCCTAAAAGTCTAGCCTTGTATGACTATGGCTATGAGCCTTGGCCTCTACGGACCTAGCCCTCCGGTTTATATAGACACTGGAGGGATCTAGGGTTACATAAGGTCGGTTTACAGAGAAAGGAATCTTCATATTCGATCACCAAGCTTGCCTTCCACGCCAAGGAGAGTCACATCCGGAGACGGGTGGAGTCTTCGGCCTTCGTATCTTCACAGCCCATCAGTCTAGCCCATGGCTAATAGGGCGGCCGCCTGAGGACCCCTGAGTCCAGGACTCCCTCAGGGATTCCTTGCCTAGTACCGGCTCTTCGCAATGAGCGGTTGCCTAAAGATTTCAAAGGTCCTCAAAAGGTGGCCAATTACATAGCTGATCAACCTCCTGAGGCTTGGAGTGAGAGCTACGAGCTAGCTATGGAGATGTTAGATGTCAATGACGCTGTGTGCGCTAAATACTTCACCATGATGTTAGATGGCCCGGCTCGAACCTGGTTGAAGGAACTGCCCCCCAATTCACTCAATTCATGGGCAGAGTTGAAAGCACGTTTTATTCCGAATTTCAAAGACACGTGCAAACAGCCACTGTCGATCATCGACCTGGACGCTTGTATCCAGGGCGAAGATGAGTCAACCAGTGTCACAGCCCTAGAATCTGATTGCAAATAGTTGCACAAGCATCCATGCATCATGTCTAGATTTATTTGAAAGTTGAAATGGGGATGACCAAACCCTGGCACCAATTTTTTTCAAACAAGATCAACCTAAAATAATTCTCAATGATTCCAAAGTGCCCTTAAAAATGTTCATGATTATAGGAAGTGATAAAAAGCTCCTCCATAAATATTGTACATTTTTCCATGACATTTGTGGACTTTGAGGTAACTCCTAGATATTTGAATTGGGGTAATAAATTCCTATAAATATATTTATAACTCCAATAATTCTGAAAAATAATGTGGGGCTTTGGATTAGTTCATCTTACACCCACAAGAATTTCCATAAGCAACTAAAATGATTTAGTGCTGGAACTAAATCAAAACAAACAGAACAAATTAGAAAACAAAACCGAAATAGGAAAAGACAGAGAGGAGAGGAATCTCACCTGGGCATTACCTGGCAGAAGTGGCCCAGCCCACCACCGCTTCCCCTCTGTCGTCTTCCTCCCCGCGCCAGTCGGACATCGCGCGTGGCCGACGCGCGCGAGCACGCGCCCGGCCACCTCCTGCCTGCTTACCGCTACTAGAGACGGCCCCGAGCGCCATGCACCCACCCTGGAAACTCCTCGACCCTCTCTCGTTCTCCCAGTGTCCCTCCCCCTCGCTCCTCTGCTTTCTCTTTCCATGGCCGAGCATGCCACCGCCACCGACGTCGTTCGCCGCGCCCAGAGCCACTGCCCCGCCTCTCCGTCGTGTCCAGAAGGACCGCCTCGTTCCCCACTTCATCCTCACCAAGCCAAGCTTCGCCGGAAGCTCTGCATCGCCTTCACGTTGTCTTCGGCGTTCTCGGATCGCTGGAGATCGCCGTCATCGATGCGGCACCTCTAGAGCTGCCCTGACCATGCCGAGCCTTCCGTCGCAAGCGCCGTGAGCCACTCCCCCTTCCACCCCTGCTCCCGTTGTCGTTTGCATGCCGTAGCGCCGTTCCCGCCGTGACCGGAGCTCACAGCCGCCCGAATTTTTCGCTGTCGTGGCCTGTGCTTGAACCACCCGTGCCCTCGCACTGCATCGCGCTTCTGGTGCCTCTACGAGGCCGCCTAGCCCCTCTACGCGCTCGCCTGCTTGCTCTAGCGCCATGCTCGCATGAAGCCGAGCTCCGGCCTCCACAGCCGAGCTCGCCGACCTAAACTCCAGCCACCCCAGCACCCGCCGTTGCCAGTGCCCGACGTGCCTCGTCGCGCCGGTCCTGCACGACCTCTAGTCGCCGGAAACGAATGGACGAGGACCTCCGCCGTGCCCTGCTTAGCGCCGGCGGCAAATCGTCGGTTAGCCAACGTGGCCGTCATTAGATTAGGGGCTAACTAACCCTTTTGGATTAACTTTAGGCACTGACAGTGGGACCCACTTTGTTAGGTTACTGGTTAACCAAAATAATTAGGTTAATTAATAAAATCAATGGACCCACGCGTCAGCATTGACCGTGTAGACGTGGCCTTTGACCGGGCCCACATGTCTGTGAGCCTAGCCATCACTATGAGACTGACCAGTGGGACCCACTTGTCAGGTTTGACTTGGACCTAGCGTGTTGACCTGCCGATGTCACACTGATGTCATGCCGACGCAATAAGCTATTTTTTGGATTTAATTTAATTCAGGAAATTTCAAAAAATTGCCTAAACTTCTAAAAATCATAGTAATTCAACCGTAGCTCCAAATCAAATAATTTATATAGTCTGGTGCTTCCACTGAGCCTTGATAGTCCGCTACAGCCAGGTTTACTGGAGTCCTGCTAGCCCAGCACTACTGCTCCGGAACACCTAGACAGGCCGGCATGTGATACACTTCGTTCCTGTGTCTGTCCCTTCGGGGAAATGTCACGCGATGACATCCGGAGTCCTGCTAGCCTGGTATAGCCCGGGTTCCCGGTGTCCTGTTAGCCCAGTTGCTACAGCCCGGATTCACACGCTGCTGACCGACATGCTCGATGTTGTTTCATGTATGTCTGTCCCTGTAAGTTAGTGCCTCTTTGGGTTCACGACTAGTCATGTTGGCCCGGGTTCTCTGTCATATGGATGCTAGCAACACTATCATATACGTGAGCCAAAAGGCGCAAACGGTCCCGGGCCAGGTAAGGTGGCACCCGTGGGAATACCGTGCGTGAGGCCGCAAAGTGATATGATGTGTTACATGCTAGATCGATGTGGCTTAGGATCGGGGTCCTGACAGCTTTGGTATCAGAGCCTGACTACCTTTAGGATTACCAAGCCAAATTGGTCGAAGTTGAGTCTAGAAATGCTTTAGTTATATAAGGGAATTGATTGTGGAAGGGAACGTAAGGCTCTTTTTACTCCTTATACCTTATGTCCTTCTGATCTGAGTCATCCTCTTCTCTTCTACGGGGATTAAGAACTAGGCCTTCTCATCTATCTATCAGGATGACGTGTTACTAATCCATAGACTTATAAGATTGTTGGATTTAAGCCCCAGTTCAGTTTCTACTACTTCTGTGTGTTCATAGTTGGTCTCGGAACCATGATATTGTGCTTCTGAGTGGTTATGCCACCATTTTTGCAGGATGTCCCAAATCTTTTTGAGCATTTACAGTCGTTATGCTGTCGGAGTCATCCTAGGTTTCTAGATAGTCTGATGCGCTTGCAATCATTCCTCCATGTTCCTGATGTCCATTTGGGCCAGATTAATCACACTAATCGGTGAGTTGAGGTACTCTGTTGCCTCGACATATATGTTGGAGCTATTATGCTGACCCTAGGTGTTTTAGGGAGTCACCTAGTAATGTAGCCATGTTTTGTTTTTCCGGTGTGATGATTCTGGCCACCATTCTCGAAAGCATCCCGTGATGCCATTTAGTAGTAGGTATTCTACTCCTGGGTTCTTGACCCAAGATTCACTCTACTTACCTCGTGTTGATAGTGTTGCTCGTACCTTTAGGATATTAGTAACCTGTGCGATAGTCCTCGATGTCTGTGGTATTTCCTTCTTCCAAATACCATGAACAGCTTATGGCAGAAGTCCTTTTGGACCAAAAGATCACAACCAGAGTACTCTTGATGATTTCTCCATTCTACATTGTGAATCTTCCAGTTCTACCTTTCTCCATGGGTTATCCGGAAGAAATATGTTGAACTCGTTCGACATGCTAATCCATGCACCCACAACTCAGAAAATCATATGTTCCTTTGAGTTGTCCCTCTTTAGCTGTTTTCTGACCTTCGTCTATCAATTGATAGTCAAGAGTATGAGTGCATTCGTTCATCGATGCTTATTATTCTTGTGGTCCGTCAAACCATTCTATTCCGAAATGACTAGGAGAAACAAACTCCAGTACCTTATCCATCTCCAGGATTGGGTCAAAGCAGTTGTAATCCGCAAATCAAATGCCAACCCAGCTTTTGATTCTGGTCTACCCTGAAGTATTACCATCTTATGTCAATAATGTCATGAGAATTGCACCACGCCTTGTGAATTCTTGATGCAGTGATATTTCTAGCCATCATTGTTCATTCCTCGGTTCCCGTGTTATTGTAACCCATCCGCACGACCTCTCATCGCCGGAAACGGCCGGATGAGGACCTCCGCCGTGCCCTGCTAAGCACCGGCGGCAAATCGTCGGTTAGCCGACGTGGCCGTCATTAGATTAGGGGCTAACTAACCCTTTTAGATTAACTTTAGGCACTGACAGTGGGACCCACTTTGTTAGGTTACTGGTTAACCAAAATAATTAGGTTAATTAATAAAATCAATGGACCCACGCGTCAGCATTGACCGTCTAGACATGGCCTTTGACCGGGCCCACATGTCTGTGAGCCTAGCCATCACTATGAGACTGACCAGTGGGACCCACTTGTCAGGTTTGACTTGGACCTAGCGTGTTGACCTGCTGATGACACACTGATGTCATGCCGACGCAATAAGCTATTTTTTGGATTTAATTTAATTCAGGAAATTTCAAAAAATTGCCTAAACTTCTAAAAATCATAGTAATTCAACCGTAGCTCCAAATCAAATAATTTATATATGAAAAATGATAAAAAATCCAATCTATCCATTGGCACCGGTTTCATGCATGACAAAGCAACTTAACCTTGCTGTTCATATCAAAACATGATAATGCACTTTATAAATTCATGGTTTGAGTTTGAATTTGAATCTTTGGTTCAAATAAGCTCAAACTCTTCTGTTCTTAGCTGCATTAGCTCAAATCACAGCATATCGCTTGTCATGATCATGCATCATATTGTGCATTGCATTGATCGTGTTTCTTCTTTGGTTGCCGGTGTTGTCCCCCCTCGGTAGACGTTGTTCCGACGTTGTGATCGTTGACACTGATGAAGACTCAGTGTTATCTTCAGAAGTGCCAGGCAAGCAAAACCCCCTTGTTCATTCTGATACAAACCCAGTCTCTCGCTCCTGCTCTCTTTTACTGCATTAGGACAACAACGATTCCACTGTTACATGGTGCGGTAGTTGAACCCCTTTCGTCTGCATGACCTGTCATTGCCACAGTAAATAGATGAAACCCACTAGCATGAGTAGGAGTTGTTTGAGCCCTTATGTGCCTACTCATCCATGCTGGTTGTCATGCCTGCTACTACTTAGTGTTGAGTCAGGTCTGATTCATCGGGGATGAATTGGAATGTGCTGAACATGTCTTACTTTTGAGAGCTAAGAATGTGAACATGATTTGGTAAAGGTAGCGGTGAGAGGCCATGTAGGAGTACATGGTGGGTTGTCTCATTGAAACCGTCCTCAGGAACTGAGTTCTGTGTTTGTGATCCATGAACAGTTACTACCACACGTTGGGCCCTGAAATATGACCCGCTCGACTTATTAACCGCCCTTGTCCTCTGTCCAGGAGTTGCAACTAGTTTCTGGTGTTTGTAGGATATGTGTTGGAGGCCGTGCGTAGCGCTGACCCTAGAGGTGGGCTATGATGAGGTAGATACACCGTGGCACGGTGTACCGGGTGCCCGTTTGGTGTCTCGGGAACCCTGCACACATCGTTTGGGGCTGTGAGCGAAACCCCGGCCGGATCTCCTCGCGGATGGAACCCGAATAGGCGATAAACCTGGACTAGAGTCTTGTGTGGTTAGTTAGGTCTTGGTCTACACCCACGTCGGCTTTCGCTTGAAGTCTACCGAGCACATGTCGTGTGCAGACGCTAAGTGGTGGAAACATGTGTGAAGAAGTATACCCCTGCAGGGTTATAAATGATCTATTCGAATAGCCGCGTCCACGGTAAAGGACTTTTGGGTTGCCTATACGGTTCATATATAACTTGAAGTGGATACTATAAAACTCACAAGATAAGCGTGAGTGCTATGCATGGCTTTCTCGTAGGGAGACGGTAGCGGATCCATAGTGGTGTATTGATATGGTGAATATGTGGACTCGTGTGCGCCACCTCTAAAGAGTTACCAACATTCGTATTTCAGGATAGCCACTGAGTCAAAGCTGGCTTGCTGCAGTTAAACTCCACCCCCTTTTTGATACTGATGCATATGTAGATAGTTCTGATTTAAGTCTTGCTGGGTACATTTGTGCTCATGTTTGCTTATTTTATGTTTTGCAGAGAGACTTCAGTCTCACTAGTAGTTCCGCGTAGACTTCGACGTTTAGCTTGTTACCTCAGCTACGATCTTGTACCCTTGGCAGGGTCTTGTAGATAGTCAGGCTTCTCAGCCTTTTTCATTTGTAGTTGTCTGTACTCAGACATGGTTATGCTTCCGCTTGATTCTTGTATGCTATGTATGTTGGGTCATGAGACCCATGTTTGTAATACTTGGCTCCTTAGAGCCTAATGAATAAATACTCTGAGTCGTAGAGTCTTGTTGTGATGCCATGTTGTATTCGCACATATCGAGCATATTGTGTGTATGATTGAAATGCTTGGTATGTGTGGGATCCGACAATCTAGTTGTTTATCCTCGGTAGCCTCTCTTATGGGGAAATGTAGTCTGGTGCTTCCACTGAGCCTTGATAGTCTGCTACAGCCCGGTTTACTGGAGTCCTGCTAGCCCAGCACTACTGCTCCGGAACACCTAGACTGGCCGGCATGTGATACACTTCGTTCCTGTGTCTGTCCCTTCGGGGAAATGTCACGCGTTGACATCCGGAGTCCTGCTAGCCTGGTATAGCCCGGGTTCCCGGAGTCCTGTTAGCCCAGTTGCTACAGCCCGGATTCACACGCTGCTGACCGACATGCTCGATGTTGTTTCATGTATGTCTGTCCCTGTAAGTTAGTGCCTCTTTGGGTTCATGACTAGTCATGTTGGCCCGGGTTCTCTGTCATATGGATGCTAGCGACACTATCATATACGTGAGCCAAAAGGCGCAAACGGTCCCGGGCCAGGTAAGGTGGCACCCGTGGGAATACCGTGCGTGAGGCCGCAAAGTGATATGATGTGTTACATGCTAGATCGATGTGGCTTAGGATCGGGGTCCTGACAACCAGCCACTGCGTCCGGCGGGTCTCGGCAATTATCCACTCATCGGATAGCATCAGTGCTGGTTCTGTTGTCCTAATTTTGCAGAAAAACTGCCGGTTCATTCCCCTCAAACAGAAGTTAGGGCAGCTTAAGCGTCACCGTAATGACATGGGAGAACTCACGGTAGCCCTTGTTAAATATGCCGAGTCTGATAATACTAAAGTCCCAGGGTCTGATGAGGAGAAGTCCAACAAGGGGAAGAAGAACGGCAATGGAAAAGGACAGCAGCAAAATATGACGGGGCAAGGTAACAACGGCAGGCGCAAGCAAGCCGACGGCGGGTCAGATTTTGTTGCCAACACCAATACACAGGATAACAATCAGCATCGTAAGGGGAGGCCACAACCACAGGTTGGAGGGCCAAAGTTTAACCTTGAGGCAATGTTGAATTAGCCTTGCCCAAAGCATAATCATTCGGATAGGCCGTCAACGCATGGTGGATTTCGTTTTATCATGAAGGAATATAAGAGCTTCGGCTTTCAGCAGGACCACAATGGCAATAATGGCCCACACGGCAGGTCAGGATCCGGCTCTCACGGGCCCGGCTTTGGAGGTGGCAGCTCAAACTTTGGGTTTCAAGGTCAAGGTAACCAAGGTGGCTATAACCAGGCTAGTGAGGGTAACCAGCAGCAGTAGTCAGGATATCAGTCCAATCCTAAATAGCTTAACGGGGGCCAGTATCATGTGTTCACTACAAATATATGCAAGCGTGATCAGAAGGTTCACATGCGTGCGGTCAATACAGTTGAGCTGGCGGTACCTCGATATTTGAAGTGGTCAGAGCAGCCAATCGTATGGAGTCGTGAGGATCACCCGCCCTGGGTTGACAACCCAGGTCAGCTAGAACTAGTGGTAACCCCTCAGGTTGGGGGTTATAAATTCACTAAGGTGCTTATGGACGGAGGAAGCAGCTCAATATCATTTATTATGATACTTTTCACCGTATGAATTGAACTGACAAAGCTCTCAAGCCATCCTCCACAGTTTTTCACGGGGTGGTGCCTAGTAAGTCGGCCTACCCAGTTGGTAAAATTGCCCTAGAAGTGGCGTTTGGTGATGACTATGATTACAGGGTGGAAACATTGTGGTTTGAGGTGGTCAAAATCAAAAGCCCTTATCATGCTTTGTTTGGGCGGCCGGCTAACACCAAATTTATGGTACGGCCTTGGTATGTGTATCTGCAGCTGAAGATGCCTAGTCATAAGGGAACTATCACAGTCCATGGTAGTAGGAAGATAGCTCTTGAATGTGCAGAAGGTGATGCCGCTTATGCTGAATCTACCTGTGCTGCAGAGGAACTGAAGTTTTACAAGGATAATGTTGACACGCCGGATATGACCCCCTTGAATAAACCTACCACAGAGCATGACCCATTGCTGAAATTTAAGTTGGCAGATGACACCAAACAGGTTGACTTTACCCCTGGCGACTCATCGCACCAGTTCGTTATCAGTGCCAATATAGATCCAAAATAGGAAACCGCACTCATCGAGTTCACACGTGAGAACCGGGACATCTTTGCATGTAAGCCTTCAGACATGCCGGGTGTACTGAGAGAACTCGTTGATCCTAATTTTAAGCCGGTCAAGCAATTCCTTCATCATTTTAATAAGGAGAGGCGCAAGGCCATCGGAGAAGAGGTGGCCCGGCTCTTGGTGGCCGGGTTTATTGTTGAAGTTTTTCATCCTGAGTGGTTGGCTAATCCGATGCTGGTACTTAAGAAAAATGGCACTTGTCGTATGTGTGTGGATTACACAGACCTTAACAAGGCTTTCCTAGCTGATCCTTTTTCTCTTCCCCGTATTGATCAGATCAATGATGCTGCGGCGGGTTGTGAGCGTTTGAGCTTTTTTGATGCTTATTCTGGTTATCATCATATCAAGATGGCAGTTAAGGACCAGGAGAAAACATCTTTCGTCACGCCCTTTGGAGCTTTCTGCTATGTCTCTATGCCTTTAGGGCTCAACAATGCATAGGTGACTACTCAGTGCTGTGTTCAGAATTGCCTTCACACCCAGATAGGACGCAATGTTCATGCTTATGTGGATGATATTGTTGTGAAGTCCCGGTAGAAGGAGACCTTGCTAGATGATTTGAAGGAGACTTTTGATGACCTCCGGTTCTACAAGATGATGCTTAACCCGGCCTGATGTATTTTTGGTGTGCCTATAGGCAAGCTCTTGGGGTTTTTTTTGTCTCTAAGAGAGGTATTGAAGCTAACCTGGAGAAAATCATGGCTATTACTTCGTTGGCTAAGCCGGCCTGCGTTAATGATGTTCAACGTTTGGAGGGTCGCATCGCAGCTTTAAGCCGGTTTATGAGCCGCCTGGGAGAGAAGTCTATTCCTCTATACCAAATGATGAAGAAAACATACCACTTTGTCTGGAGCGATGCTGCTAATGAGGCGTTTGAGGCACTTGAAAAACAGTTGGCCTAGCCGCCAGTGTGGCGGTTGTAGTGGAAAGGAAGGAAACAGGTAAGGAATATCCGGTTCAAAGGCCGGCTTATTATGTCAGTGGGGTTTTAATTGAGTCTAAGCAGAGGTACCCACATTGGCAGAAGCTAGTCTATGGTGTGTTCATGGCCAATCGCAAATTGAAGCATTATTTCCTTGGTCATTCCATTATTGTGGTCAGTTCTGCTCCTCTAGGGGATATTATTCAAACCAGAGAAGCCACAGGCCAAGTGGGCTATTGAGCTTGGACCTCATGGCTTGAAATACATGCCTCGGATAGCTATCAAGTCTCAGGCTCTTGTGGATTTCATCAATGACTGGACAGAGTTGCAGATGCCTGAGGAGAAGCCTCATAATACATATTGGACTATTCATTTTGATAGGTCCAAACAGTTGGAAGGCTCGGGGGCTGGAGTTATTTTGACTTCCCCTCGAGGTGACAAATTCTGCTATGTTTTAAGGCTGATGTTTCCTTGTACTAATAATGCAGCTGAATATGAGGCTCTGCTCCATGGTCTTCGGATGGCCAAAGAGATAAATCTAAGCCGGGTCAGGTGCTTTGGCGACTCAGATTTGGTGGCTTAGCAAGTCTCAGGAACTTGGGACTCTGAGGACCTGCTCATGGTGGCTTATCACCGGGCGGTTGATGATACGTCTCCAATGTATCTATAATTTTTGATCGTTCCATGCTATTATATTATCTGTTTTAGATGTTTAATGGGCTTTAATATGCTCTTTTATATTATTTTTGGGACTAACCTATTAACCGGAGGCCCAGTGCCAGTTGCTGTTTTTTTGCCTATTTCAGTGTTTGGCAGAAAAGGAATATCAAATGGAATCCAAACGGAACGAAACCTTCGCGAGGATCTTTCTTGGAACAAACGCAATCTAGGAGACTTGGAGTGGAAGTCAGAGACACAACGAGGCGGCCACAAGGCAGGAGGGCACGCCCACGGGAGTAGGCGCCCCCCCACCCTCATGGGCCCCTCGTAGCTCGACCGACCTACTTCTTTCGCCTATATATACTCTTATACCCTGAAAACATCCAGGAGAGTCATGAAACCACTTTTCCACCGCCGCAACCTTCTGTACCCGTTAGATCCCATCTTGGGGCCTTTTCCGGCGACCTGCCGGAGGGAGATTCGATCACGGAGGGCTTCTACATCAACACCATAGCCTCTCCAATGATGTGTGAGTAGTTCACCACGGACCTTCCGGTCCATAGTTATTAGCTAGATGGCTTCTTCTCTCTCTTTGGTTCTCAATACACATTTTTCCTCAATGTTCTTGGAGATCAATTCGATGTAATACTTTTTGCGGTGTGTTCGCCGAGATCCAATGAATTGTGGGTTTATGATCAAGATTATCTATGAACAATATTTGGTTCTTCTCTAAATTGTTATATGCATGATTTGATATCTTTGCAAGTCTCTTTGAATTATCGGTTTAGTTTGGCCTAGTAGATTGATCTTTCTTGCAATGGGAGAAGTGCTTAGCTTTGGGTTCAATCTTGCGGTGTCCTTTCCAAGTGACAGCAGGGGCAGCAAGGCACGTATTGTATTGTTGCCATCGAGGATAAAAAGATGGGTTTTATATCATATTGCTTGAGTTTATCCCTCTACATCATGTCATCTTGCCAATGCGTTACTTTGTTCTAATGAACTTAATACTCTAGATGCATGCTGGATAGCGGCCGATGTGTGGAGTAATAGTAGTAGATGCAGAATCATTTCGGTCTACTTGACACGGACGTGATGCCAATGTTTATGATCATGCCTAGATATTCTCAAAACTATGCGCTTTTCTATCAATTTCTCGGCAGTAATTTGTTGACCCACCGTAATATATGCTATCATGAGAGAAGCCACTAGTGAAACCTATGGCCCCGGGGTCTATTTTACATCATATTAGTTTCCCGTCAACTTGCCAATTTCTGTCGCCGTTTATTTTGTAATCTTTACTTTCCAACCTATATAACAAAAACACCAAAAATATTTATCTTATTATCTTTACCAGATCTCACTCTTGCAAGTGGCCATGAAGGGATTGACAACCCCTTTACCGCGTTGGTTGCAAGGTTCTTGATTGTTTGTGCAGGTACTAGGCGATTTGCGTGTAGTCTCCTACTGGATTGATACCTTGGTTCTCAAAAACTGAGGGAAATACTGATGCTACTTTTCTGCATCACCCTTTCCTCTTCAAGGGAAAACCAACGCATGCTCAAGAGGTAGCAAGAAGGATTTCTGGTGCCGTTGCCATGGAGGTTTACGCCAAGTCAAGTCAAGATTTGATCTCCCATCAACGTGCGGATTTCTGGCGCCGTTGCCGGGGAGATCTACGCTCAAGTCAAGACATACCAAGTACCCATCACAAACTCTTATCCCTCGCATAACATTATTTGCCATTTGCCTCTAATTTTCCTCTCCCCCACTTCACCTTTGCCGTTTATTCGCCCTTTTCGTTCGTCTCTTTTCGCTTGCTTCTTGTGTGCTTGCGTGTTGGATTGATTGTTTGTCATAATGGCTCAAGATAATACTGAATTATGTGACTTTTCCAATACCAACAACAATGATTTTATTAGCACTCTGATTGCTCCTATTACTGATGCCGAATCTTGTGAAATTAATGCTGCTTTGTTGAATCTAGTCAGGAAAGATCAATTTTCTGTCCTTCCTAGTGAAGATGCCGTTACCCATCTAAACAACTTTGTTGATTTGTGCGATATGCAAAAGAAGAAAGATGTGGATAATGATATTGTTAAATTGAAGCTATTTCCATTTTCGCTTAGAGATCATGCTAAAACTTGGTTCTCTTCTTTGCCTAAAAATAGTATTGATTCATGGAATAAGTGCAAAGATGCTTTTATCTCTAAGTATTTTCCTCCCGCTAAGATCATCTCTCTTAGAAACAATAATATGAATTTTAATCAACTTGATCATGAGCATGTTGCACAAGCTTGGGAGAGGATGAAATTAATGATACATAATTGCCCTACACATGGTTTGAATTTATGGATGATTATACAAAAAAATTATGCCAGATTGAATTTTTCTTCTAGAAATCTTTTAGATTCGACCGTGGGAGGCACTTCTATGGAAATCACTTTAGGAGAAGCTACTAAACTACTAGATAATATTATGGTTAATTATTCTCAATGGCATACTGAAAGATCCACTAGTAAAAAGGTTCATGCGATAGAAGAGATCAATGTTTTCGGTGGAAAGATGGATGAACTTATGAAATTGTTTGCTAATAAGAGTATTTCTTCTGATCCTAATGATATGCCTTTGTCCACTTTGATTGAGAATAATAATGAATCTATGGATGTGAATTTTGTTGGTAGGAACAACTTTGGTAATAATGCGTATAGAGGAAACTTTAATTCTAGGCCGTTCCCTAGTAATTCCTCTAATAATTATGGTAATTCCTACAAAAACTCTTATGGAAATTTTAATAATATGCCCTCTGATTTTGAAACTAGTATTAAAGAATTTATGAATTCGCAAAACAATTTCAATGCTTTGCTTGAAGAAAATTGCCTAAGATTGACGAGTTGGCTAGGAACGTGGATAGAATTTCTCTTGATGTTGATACTTTGAAACTTAGATCTATTCCACCTAAGCATGATATCAATGAGTCTCTCAAGGCCATGAAAAATTCCAATATGAATCTTTATAAAGATGGGACTGGAGATGAGTCAACTTTAGTTAAAAGGTGTCCCAATGATTCGGTGTCTTTATATCTTGATGCTAAAATTAATAAAAGTGGGATTGAAGAGGTCAAAACTTTACATAGCAATGAACCCACTATTTTGGATTTCAAGTAATTTAATTATGATAATTGCTCTTTGATAGATTGTATTTCCTTGTTGCAATCCGTGTTAAATTCTCTCATTCTTATGAGTAAAAATAAAGCTTTTACTAAACATATCGTTGATGCTTTAATGCAATCCTATGAAGAAAAGCTTGAGCTAGAAGTTCCTATTCCAAGAAAACTTTATGATGAGTGGGAACATACTATTAAAATTAATATTAAAGATCATGAATGCTATGCTTTATGTGATTTTGGTGCTAGTGTTTCCACGATTCCAAAAACTTTGTGTGATGTGTTAGGTTTCCGTGAATTTGATGATTGCTCCTTAAATTTGCACCTTGCGGATTCCACCATTAAGAACCCTATGGGGAGGATTAATGATGTTCTTATTGTTTCAAATAGGAATTATCTACCTGTAGATTTCATTGTTCTTGATATAGATTGCAATCCTACATGTCCTATTATTCTTGGTAGACCTTTCCTTAGAACGATTGGTGCAATTATTGACATGAAAGAAGGAAATATTAGATTCCAATTTCCATTAAGGAAAGGCATGGAACACTTTCCTAGAAAGAAAATTAAATTACCTTATGAATCTATTATGAGATCCACATATGGATTGCATACCAAAGATGATAATACCTAGATCTATTCTTGTTTTATGCCTAGCTAGGGGCGTTAAACGATAGCGCTTGTTGGGAGGCAACCCAATTTTATTTCTGTTCCTTGCTTTTTGTTCCTGTTTAGTAATAAATAATTCATCTAGCCTCTGTTTAGATGTGGTTTAATGTTTTAATTAGTGTTTGTTCCTAGCAGAACCTTTGGGAAGACTTGGGTAAAGTCTTTGTGATCTTGCTGTAAAAAACAGAAACTTTAGCGCTCACGAGATTAGCTGCCATTTTTTTTACTGGAGAGTGCTTTTAGGTTCATTATTTTTTAAGATGATTAATAGACAAATTCCTAATGTCCACCAATTTATTTCAGAATTTTTGGAGTTCCATAAGTTTTCGTTTAATACAGATTACTACAGACTGTTCTGTTTTTGACAGATTCTGCTTTTCGTGTGTTGTTTGCTTATTTTGATGAATCTATGGCTAGTATCTGGGGGTATGAACCATAGAGAAGTGGGAATACAGTAGGATTAACACAAATATAAATAAATAATGAGTTCATTACAGTACTTTAATGGTGTGGTTTGTTTTCTTACACTAACGGAGCTCATGAGATTTTTTGTTTAAGTTTTGTGTTGTGAAGTTATCAAGTTTTTGGGTAAAGTTTTGATGGATTTTGGAATAAGGAGTGGCAAGATCCTAAGCTTGGGGATGCCCAAGGCACCCCAAGGTAAAATTCAAGGACAACCAAAAGCCTAAGCTTGGTTATGCCCCAGAAGGCATCCCCTCTTTCGTCTTCGTCTATAGGTAACTTTACATGAGGCTATATTTTTATTCACCACATGATATGTGTTTTGCTTGGAGCGTCTTGTATGATTTGAGTCTTTGATTTTTAGTTTACCACAATAACCCTTTCTGTACACACCTTTTGGAGAGACACACATGAATCGGAATTTATTAGAATAATCTATGTGCTTCACTTATATCTTTTGAGCTAGATAATTTTGCTCTAGTGCTTCACTTATATCTTTTTAGCGCACGGTGGTGGTTTTATTTTATAGAAATTATTGATCTCTCATGATTCACTTATATTATTTTCAGAGTCTTTTAGAACAGCATGGTAATTTGCTTTGGCTATAAAATTAGTCCTAATATGATAGTCATCCAAGACGGGTATAATAAAAACTTTCATATAGAGAGCATTAAATACTATGAGAAGTTTGATACTTGATAATTGTTTTGAGATATAAAGATGGTAATATTAGAGTCGTGCTAGTTGAGTAATTGTGAAATTGAGAAATACCTGTGTTGGTGTTTGCAAGTCCCGTAGCATGCACGTATGGTAACCGTTGTGTGACAAATTTGAAGCATGAGGTGTTCTTTGATTGCTTTCCTTATGAGTGGCGGTCGGGGACGAGCGATGGACTTTTCCTACCAATCTATCCCCCTAGGAGCATGCGTGTAGTGCTTTGGGTTTGATGACTTGTAGATTTTTGCAATAAGTATGTGAGTTCTTTATGACTAATGTTGAGTCCATGGCTTATACGCACTCTCACCCTTCCATCATTGCTAGCCTCTTCGGTACAGTGCATTGCCCTTTCTCACCCCGAGAGTTGGTGCAAACTTCGCCGGTGCATCCAAACCCTGTGATATGATACGCTCTATCACACATAAGCATCCTTATATCTTCCTCAAAACAGACACCATACCTACCTATTATGGCATTTCCATAGCCATTCCGATATATATTGCCATGCAACTTTCCACCGTTACATTTATTATGACACGCTTCATCATTGTCATATTGCTTTGCATGATCATGTAGTTGATATCATATTTGTGGCAAGGCCACGATTCATTTTTCATACATGTCACTCTTGATTCATTGCATATCCCGGTACACCGCCGGAGGCATTCACATAGAGTCATATTTTGTTCTAAGTATCGAGTTGTAATTCTTGAGTTCTAAGTAAATAAAAGTGTGATGATCTTCATTATTAGAGCATTTTTCCATGTGAGGAAAGGATGATGGAGACTATGATTCCCCCATAAGTCAGGATGAGACTCCAGATGAAAAAAATTAAAAGAGGCCAAAGAAGCCCAAATAAAAAAAGAGGCCAAAGAAGCCCACCAAAAAAATTGATGAGAGATAAAGAGAGAAGGGACAATGTTACTATCCTTTTTCCACACTTGATCTTGATGATAGAGAGCCACTTATTTTGTCACTTTCATATACTAGTGGGAATATTTCATTATAGAACTTGGCTTGTATATTCCAATGATGGGCTTCCTCAAAATGCCCTAGGTCTTCGTGAGCAAGCGAGTTGGATGCACACCCACTTAGTTTCTTTTGTTGAGCTTTCATACAATTATAGCTCTAGTGCATTCGTTGCATGGCAATCCCTACTCCTCGCATTGACATCATTGCATCTTTGACTTCAAGTCGGAGCTGAGCTGAAGCTAGCCTTTCCGCTTTAAGTTGAGACTGAAGAAGTCGAACTGATTGAGGCAGCGACTGCACAGAGGTTGTCTCACACCGGCTGGTAAGTAGCTTCCACTCACTGTCTTCATCAAGACAGGACCTTGGGGTCATCTCGCTGTCCTCAAGATGGTTTGGCTCACTATCTTCCCTAAAGTTCTGCCTGGCGTAAGAGATACGAGTCTGAAAGAGAAACAAGGAGACACGTAACAAGTTTCACAATTATATAAGCAAATAAATGGATCTGTTCTGCATAAGGAACATGTTTTTACAACTACAATTTTAAACTGGTAGTTGCTGCAAACATCCAATCAGATGTAAACAGCAAAGCAAACAGCAGTGGAGGAAATGATGCCTATCCAAATCTATACTAGAACAAAGTTTGAAGGCTTGAGAAGGATCAACTTACATTAAATGTTAACACGGGCTAGACAAAGCCCTTCTCCATGTTGATGGAAGGATAATTCAATAAATTCCCCAAAGAAAATTCTTTATAAGCGTTGCCATTATTCTACATTTTGCAAAGAGTAAATATAGATCAAATAATATTGGAAGAAACAGAGGATAATGAAGCTCAGGTGCAGACTGATGATACATAATCAAATAGCAATTAATTAAGTACAGCGTCACAAGGCAAAAGGGAGAGAGGTACTGATAAGAGCAATGCATAGCCCATTATTGTTTTGAGATCATATGATCCTTTGAGCAAGGAGATTCATCTGAAATTAGTTTTCATACAAGAGAGAAGGTAAGGCACAAGCAGAAATTTAGGAGTTCAAATTTTGAATTGATATCATAGACAGTACCTGACGCTGGGCTCCCAGCAGTTCTAATAGGGGTTTGGCCACTGGAGTAGGGGTAAAGTGTGGTACAGTTGGGCCTGTGTTTTCTGTGGCTGCTGATCTATCTAATTTAACAGGTATCACTACCTTTTCCAAATACCTAGTTTGTACTCCTTGAGGATCTGCACTCACCCTCTTCCTTTTGGACATCTATTACGAAAGAACAACATTTGACTGGAAAAACATAGTGTGATGACACATGGAATAGGTACAGAAAATGGATAGGTATGGCATATACTCATATATGATGCTTAAACTAAGCAGATGGTGTAACAAAGTAGAAGTAATGCAAGAGGTCAGATGCAAAATATGTGCGACCAATACAACTTTGCAAAGTTAGAGCAAGCACCTTGATGGGTGAATAAGATAGGCCATCCTCCACCATGCCAAGTTTGTTAGCCAGTGGATCGTTCCGCAATATTCCTCTCGTGCGCCCATTCTCATATTCATTTTGATAATGTTCAATATCTGACATGCATGAAAACATAAAAACAAGTGAGATTTTCTTTGTAATCCAGAAGTGATTCTAATCCAATACTGCCTCCCTGTAAACCCCTTTGTGCTATCTCTGCAATTCTTTTAAAAGATGCCATGCATGTCTTAATTTGTTGTGTGCATTAATATAATGTGGCCTACTACTCAAAATATGAGAGCTCTAGAAGTGATGACACTTCGCAGATGATAGCTTCAACATATAGTAAAGAAGAACAAGTTGACCTGACCTGACAGATTCAAAATATACTAAGGGAGAACAACTCGACCAGACCAGTCGACCACAAGGGAAGAGTATCATCTTAAAGAAGAGCAGAAGAGCAAGCAGATCGAATATATTACAAGTCATTCAATACAATGCCGGTTGGCCACCCATGATGAACCAGAGTGCACAGAGAAATACTATTCTTTCCGGTCTCTCCATATGTGGCTCACATGCATTTCGAAACTAAAGTAGGAACATTTAGCTAACCAATTAAACATCTCTCAGTTTTACTAATATCAGCAATAATATCATATATGAATTTGTACAACTAAGCTTGGTTAGCTCGATGGGTGGAGCAGTGTTATTACGACACGAACCACGTAGGCTGATTGTGGTCATTATAAAATGGGGAAAATATAAGCATGATGAGTACAGTGTTGACCGTGGCGGTTGGATGGCAGATCTGAAGCTGCAAACCGCGCAAAGGGTAGTTAGCAACCGATGTTTGCTTTGAAATAACAACTAAGATTTGGTATGGACAAGAAAGTACGGTCAACAAGTGACAAAGAAATGCAATTATGCTGTCTCTCTATATGTCGCGACATGCATTTGGAAACTCAAGTGGGACCTTTAGCTAACCAATTAAATGTGTCGGTTAACTAATATCAGTATCATATCACAATCATATTTGAACAACTAAGCTTTCGAATTCTGAGTGTTGTGTTGTTTAGCTTGAAGGGGGGAGTAATGCTAGTACGACAGAAAACACCTATGCAGATCATAGTAGAGTAGATAAAAGGGGAAAACCCTAAGCATCAAGAGAAAAATCAGGAAAGTGGAACTAGCTAGACCAGTGGGTGGCGCACATGCTTTTTGAAACGAATGTAGGAACATTAGGTGACCAATTAAACGTTCTCTGTTTTAGTGATATGAGCAACATATCAGATTCGTATTTCAACACGTAAGGTTTGGGTTGAGGTCTTGAGGAGCAGTGCTAGCACGACACGAAGCACCTACGATGATGGTAGTGAATATAAAGGGGGGAAACCATAAGATTTACGAGTATAGTGCCCGTGCCATGGCGGATCTGAAGGTGCAAACCGGACAAAGCTACTTCGCAACCAATGTTTGCTTTTAACTAGCCACTACGATTTGGTACGGACAAGAAAAGTGCAGTAAACAAATTACGATCTATTTTCCAGGTGAGATCAATAACTTAAGCACATATGGAAGAGTACCACCTCTCTTGCGACGCCATGTAGGCCTATGCTGATACGTTGAGGGTGCTGCGGGTGCGATGGCTGTCGGCGGCGGGGAAGAAGACTTTAGACGGCAGACGGCCGGGTCGGGGGATATATCCTGTTGCCGTGGATGAGGCGGTCGTAGGAGCGGCAACGGCAAGGTGGACGACGGTGCCGATGAAGCGAGAGGAGGCGACGAAAGGATCCTGGTCCAGTGCCATGGATGAGAGACGTCCATCTCTTGCAGTGGACGACGGGGTAGGGGTAGCGGCTCCGGCAAGGTGGAGGATGGGGTGGCGGACGGAGGAGGCTGGCCACAGTGCGGAGGTTGTCGTGCCACCGACGGTGTATGAATGGGGAAATGGAGGGGAGGGGGATCTCAAACTTTGGGACGCGCTTCTCTGAAATGGGGGAAAGTTACGAACTTATCCCCCGTTTAAAATTTCGGACATCGCGTCGGTTGGGGATAGGACGGTAATCTCGCATCTCCCAAATATTTGCCGGTAACTATTTCGGGCGAGGAGAGGGTGTTTTGCCGCCCACGGTTGGCGCCCACGGTGTATGAATGGGCCTGACAGGTAGGGCGGTTGTGTCACGTCTGATGGAAGTTACACATCTGCCCCTATTTAAAATATTAGCCTACATCGATTTCGGACGAGGAGAGTTTGTTTTGCCGCCCACCGTGTATCAATGGGGAAATGGAGGAAGAGACACATGTCTTTCGGACGAGCTTGAATCAAATGTGTTTTTCCGCCCACGTTTGGCGCCCACCGTGTCTGAATGGGCTCAGAGGCCGGCGTGTCACGTCTGATTGAAGTTACTAGTCTACCCCTATCGACAGCAGTGTAAATCCGGTCGATAAGGATGTCAAGTGTCAGGGGTAGACAGTAATTTCCATCTCGCAAACACTTGCTTCGGGCAGCCCACAAATTATAGTGGGTGTTTAGCCGCTTCGTTCAAAACTTGGGTGAATTAGCATTCACGTTTGCCCTGGGACCTGGCAAACTAAATTCAAATCCAATTTGTATTCGATTACGAATATCCACAGATAATTATACGTTTTGTTATTTATTTCTTCAAAACCACAACAAAGATTTATTCCACCTTTATATATGATTATGATTTAGAAATGCCATGATCTTTGAATTCAGTAGGTTGGATACACTCTGAGTCAAACAGTTATTTCATCCAATACAATATGCTCATAGGAAAAACAGTTCACCTTATGTCAATCATACAAGTACCGAGGATTACCTCGCCTAAAAAATTCGGATCATTACAACACATGGACAACATAGGGGGCCTTGCAACATAATCCATTCAGAGACATGACACAACATGCAAGTACAATAATCTAATGACAATTTCAACTGGTATCTAAAGAAGAACCGGGATTACCTTGGGCTTCAGATAGCAGAAACAGCAGGACCTCCTCCGTCTTCAAATGCAACATTCTTACTTCCTCCAATTCTTGGGTTGCTTGCATAATGCGTGCCGCTAATTCCGTAATTTCCAGCCTCAAGATAAAGATTACCTCATTCATGGCAGCCACACCATCTCTTTCTGCCTCTAGTAGAGCCTCAAGCACTATAATATTTTGCTCAGACTGCTCTCCGGCGGTGTTGCCTCTGAACTGCTACCATCTGGTAACATGGATGGCGCACTGCTTCCACAAATAGATTCTGGGGTTGTACATTGTGTCCTAGTGTGAACGGCATCCTGAAAGGTTTCTGCTGGACATCAGTAAGAGATAGTTATTGTATGATCCAGGCAGTAAGCTTACATGGTAAACAACGGACGAATTATTGCTGAGCATGGCAAACTATATTTAAATGGTTCGAAGCAGCATCAGCCGAAAAGCAATTAAAATGGTAAGATGAAACTAGGGATGTAAGTGGCAAATAAACGACATCCGCCAGTCCCATCTAGTTAGTTGCTACCTCCCTAGTTCATTTTCCTCAAAAAACAAAAACTCTTTTGAACTATCATACCACTAGTGGACTTTAATCGGGATTAAACGGGACCCAGTTGGCATCCCTAGTTGAAAGGGAGTGTACAACCGCTATATTTAAGTTGCCAAGGCATCTAAGCAGTTGAAATAATCTGAGAAAGCACTTAACAGTGTGGCCTCATATAAACTACGAAGACAGCCTTGTGATGAAGTTGAGAGGAACAGTTAAGGACTCAAATGAAATAGGCATGCATTTCTTTACGATAGTACAGCAGGCACTGCTGACATATTGGCCAACTCAGGTATAGCGTAACAACAAATAAGCATTCGAATCAAGCAATATAGCAAAGCAGACAAGTGCACTATTTGTAATTCGGTAGGATTACACGTTGAGGGCACAAGCCAAGAAAGCAGCCCACTCGCATTACATTTCACATGTACTAAAACACACTGGCTTACCATATGTTGATGTGAAGCCTAGCTGCTGTTGCAATGTTCTTTGAAGATATCGTCAGCATCCCGTGGTTGCAAATCTAGTTGTTGTAGTTTATTCTACACCATCTATTTAGGTAAAATTAATTTTAATCGCATGCACTGGTCCGAATTGATCATCAATGGTTCATCTAAACTAATGAAAGAAGGGTGTGTGCATACACGACAATATATCTGCTTCCCTCTATTTTTATGCTTGTTCGAGGTGCCAGCCCCAAAAGAACAAATATTTTGCTTGATGGGGTTGGCAGCTCCATAATTAATAGAAGCATCAAATTAGTCATGCAACTTGGGAAGATCAAGAACACACAAACAAGTAATGAACAGAGTCTCGGAGTAGTGATGTAATAGCTAGCATCAAAAAATGTAGGGTAAAACGAACAAAAAGCAGTGGAACCACATGCTAGTTTGCTTATGTGTAATTAAGCATAGAGAACATTAAGCAGTCTTATGGAACCAACAGGTGGCATCAGAACAAAACTAAAGCATATTAACTATATGTGCACTGGTATGTAATTTAGCACATGTAACATGTTCACTGCCAGAAGTATGGCCCTACAGGTGCAAGCAGAATAACGCGTCTCATGAAAAACTGAATGATGCCCTGAGGAAATTCAAAGGTGCGGTGCTTATGCTAGGAAAGTGAACGTAGACGCCGACCGTTGGATAATAGTACCTGATTCTAGGCGGCGTATGGGTATCGTTGTCATACTTGATAGCTAAGGATCGTCGATGGTGCTCGTGTTGCGTTTGAGTTTGGGCCGGCTGTCGCCGTCGCTGAAGCGGCTCCGGTGCTATGGTTGCGGCGCGTGTCGACATACAAGAAAGCTCATCTGTGGTAAGTGAACAGTTGCATGATAAAGAGAAAAACCGAAGGAGTACAAATCGAAATAACATGATGAGGCTGCGGCATCATTAAAGCAGGGCCGGTGGAGTTGAATATGGCGTCCTTGGAGTGGGTCCGGTGCAGTGGACGAAGGCTTTGGCGGGCGCGTTGTATAGTGCTTTCGGTGAGGCGGATCTGTTGCGGCGGACGAGGGCTTGTATGAAGGGCCAGCGAAGGGGCGGACGAGGGAGTCAGTGAAGGGCCTACGCTGTGTTGGACGAGGGCACCGGTTAAGCAGATCTGGTGCGGTGGACCATGATGGCGGTCAAGGAGATCTGGAGCGGTGGACAAGCCAGTCGCTGAAGCGGCTCCGGTGAAGTGGTGAGTTGGCAGTTGGGGGTTCCAAGGTGCGGAAGGTAGATCCGGCGGGGTGTGTGGTCCACCGCTGCGGCGGAGGACTAGATTCGGCGGCTTGCCGTGGTTGGGGGGTCGGGGAGGGGAAGGGGAGGGGCTCTGGGAAGAATGTTGGGGGCAAAGAGGGGAAAACAATGGAGTTACCAAAGCAGCCCTTTTCCGTTCATGTGGCAGGGGTAAAACAGGAATATCGCATGGCTAAACTTTCGGGCACGTGATATTTCGATGTGAGCGGGAAGTTTAAAAGCTTTTGGCACCTAAAATTATAAGTATTCTGCTCTCGTATGACCGACTATGATATCATGGCTAGCAATTTGTTTGTTTTGCACGGAAAAAAATGTGCAAGTTTTGAAAATCAATGTCTCCAACTCGAAACTTAGAATGTCCATTCAATTCAAATATGGATCATTGAGCTACTACAAGCAAATACCATCATACGGCCCAATTCAAATGAAATTCCAAATGTGTTTATCCTAAATATGATGACAAAAGCAAAAATGTGTATGTGTATGAATAAAGTGGATGATTATAAAGTTTGAACATGCCCGTATGTGTATATCTCTAGGTTTGATATATGAATTTGAAATCACGAAATCCCGGCTTAAAAATGTACCTCCGTTTAAATGAATTACAAAAGCTAATGATGGAGTCGAATTCCAAAATTCCAATCTTAGGTTTGTAATTCTGGTACATCAAGGTATATCATGCATGTTCAAAAGTATCGTTATCTCATAGTACAAACTGTGAGACAAATTGATCAACCATGAGTGCACAATATCTCAATTACACTAAAATCCCTCAAATATAGACACCTCACTCTTTATCTGAAGTCAACCCCCCCAACCACCACCACACACACACACACACACACACATAGAGAAGTCGTTCTCTCCCCCAAACACCAACACACGAGCACATTAACACCCCTCTCTCTTGTAAAGTCCGGACCCCAACATAGGTCTCTATCAGTTTGTCTCTTGGGCATGCACACATCTCTTCCCTCACTCTCTAGGTCTCCTGCTATCTCTCTTACCCAAGCACACGCACTATGTAGAGTGTATATTTCCCATACACACAAAACGTCGCCCCCAAACGTCTATCTCCCTAGTCATGTGGTTCTCGCGCACTCACCTCACACACCACCCCCACTGTAAACAAGCACACTTTGTCTCCTTGTGCACCACTCTCCTCTTTCTATCTCTCCCACATGCGGACCCGCCCCCAGCTCCTTCCCTGTATACATATATGTCGTGACTCTTTGCATAGCTCCCTAATGTATAATCGTTCTCGATTTCGCACATTGTTCTCTACACCATCTATTCTAGATCTCTCATGAAGTCCCTATCACACACACGATGACTCGCTTCCCTTGCGTCTCCATTCATAGGCCAATTTCGGACAACATCAACATTGTCTCCCTATCTATACGCCATTTATGAACACAAACGACCCCTCTCGCCCCCTCTCTTCCTCTCTCTCTCTCTCCGTCACTAGCTCTCTCTTTCTCTCGCTCTCACACCCCTCTCCCACACACACACTCGATGTCTCTTCCAAATAGTCTGCTCCCCCCGCCCGCACCCGTGCTAACTCGCTACTACACATGTCACACCATTCCCCCTTCCCTTATACTAGGTTTACATCATCAGTGGTCTCTCTACTCCACATACACTCTCTCCCTCTCACACACAAACGCGTGCACAAACACACACAGACATGCACAAACACCCATTTATTTGGATCCTCATCTCTCCTCATGTCCGCATGTGTATCTCACACACTCACTCTCTAATTATGTATATGTGTCTCCACGTTACACAACACAAAGCCCCATGTACATGTCTCTCTCTATCCTCCACACACATAGACACAAAGAATCTGTTATCATTGCTTCAGTCTCTAACAAATCACACACGCACACTGTCTCTCTCTCTCTCTCTCGCAAACACGCTCAACAAGGGTTTCCCAGTGAATAACTTACCGTCTATTCATCAACAGTCGTGGAAGTACGGCGAACACGAGACGTGAAAAAGAATAAATCTACACGTGCTTAGACCACCTAGTATGACCACTAGGACTAGAGCAAGCCAAAAAGCGCGCCGCCATCACCCCCTCCTTGTCGGCGACAGGAAAATCTTTGTTTTACACAGTCGAGAAGTCATTGTGCTAAGGCCCCACATGCCGAGGCGTTGAATAGAATGTAGTTGCTAGTTTACGGAAGCAAGTATCGATAATAGGTTTGTATCTCCATACTTATATTTCTTCTCTTATAAAAAACCGAGTTGGTGATGATGGTACGTGTGCCATCTTGCAATATAGGCCGTCCGATCTATATCTGACGGATGGAAATTAAACTAAAAGATACCCGCACCCCTCTCCACATTTGCAGACAAGGCCTTCCCTCGTTCATCCTTATCTCCAACAAACCTCATTGTTGAGCAATTAAGAAAGGAAGCCTCTGGAACAAACTGGCCTGGTGGCCGCTGCCGGCGTCGTCAATCCACATGCCTCCGCTCAGTCCGACCACCAACCACCACCACACCCCACTCCTCTTCACCTTATCTCATATTTCTCGAGATATCATTAGTTTTTACACATGGGATTACTCCCGCAAGGGTCAATCACAACAAGTGTTTTATAAAAAAATGCATCTTGATGTTCCGTGCAATGCACGGATCTTGCTAGTACTCCTACACAAGACTAAGTTGGTGATGCTGGTGTGTCTGCCATCCGTCGTTTCTGACCATTAGATCTACATCTAACGATTGTGAGGTAAGTTGTTGCCTTTTCTCACCAACATCCCACTTGTCTACCAATTTGCAGAAAAACCCATAATTAGTATCTTAAAACCAACCACATCCCTCCCTGACCTCACCAAAACAGCCCAAGGAATATATTCTAATTGAAACATAATATATCTCTAGTGACATATGTATATCAAAATTAGAGTGTTTTGTACCAAGTTTGTGAATAAGTATTATTCTAATTATGATTCGTTGCAACGGACATGAACATTGCTAGTATTTCCAACCATGCATTTTTTCCTAGTATTCCATAGTTTCGAGTTTTCCATCAAGATATTAGTCACTCATGGTTGATATTTACTTTCAATCATGTACACATATGCACTATGTAACTAGCCTTGCTTATTGGCTTCCAAAGCTTAACTTTCACTCCTACTTACAATATGTAGAGTATTTAACAAAAAACTACCACTTTCAACCAGCCCTAGGAAGAATCTATTGTACAAAAAATAGCAAAAACATACCCAAAATTTCTTAATCCACGCCAAAAACTACCTAGTACTCCTACCGATTAGGTTCGTTTAAACCCATTTATGACAGGGTTGGCCCACACGTCCGTGCTGAGAGGCAGCTTAAACCAACACATTTTGTTTGACCGTTGACACGAGGGACCCACATCTGACCTTCTATCCTGTTATTCCCCCTCAAATCATTATTTTTCCTGAACATTACTTCAAACAGTACTGATGCGTGTTCGTCGGTGGCGCCGGTGATGAGCGAGTTGGCCGCCGCTCCGCCGGACGGGCCGGACGCCGCGCTGGCCTCCGCACGGGTTGGCAGGCTGGCCCGAGCGTGACTCACGAGCGAGCAAGCCGCCGCGCTGGCCTTCGCTCGAGCCAGATGGCTGGCCTTAGCGCGGCGCGCGCGAGCAAGCCGCCGCGCTGCCGTGCCAATCTAGCTAGCAAACCTTGCAGACAAGCAGCTGGACGGAGCTATCTTGGCTAGCTAGCGGCCGCGAGCGCCGGACGGAGCTGGCATCCGGGCTGCCGCAACATGGGCTCCGCACCGCCGGCGGTTTTGACCTCGCCTTCTGCCGGCGGCGGTAGCTGCGTCCCATGGCCGAGGATGACTAGGTGGACGGGCCGGAGGTAGGAGGTCACTCGAGGATTTTTGTTGGTAAGAGCATGTACAATGGTTGATAAGGTAGTCTTATCTTAAGTCTGCCACGTATGCAAGTGGTAGTAGTTTCTTGGCATTTTAGTGGTTTCTTGCATTATTAGAGCAAGTACAATAGAGCTGAGTCAGCGGGCTATAAGAAATAAACTAGTATATTTCTGCTTAGTTGGAGGAAAGAGAAGAGGAGAGAGAAGGTAAGCGGGCTCTTCGTGAAGAGCCAGCTCTAGCACGTGCTCCTAGGCACTTTGTGAGAATGAGAAGTGGGCCACATAATAAAAAAGTAGTACACTCTTTTGATCTATTATTGTACATGTTGGCTATAAGATGGGCTGTAGATGACATGGCACTGGCTTATAGCCAGCAGCTGGCTATACTATTAACCATTAGGGGTTTCTTGTAAGGAACAATGTACATACTACTAGCGACAAAAGGCGATTCTAGGTTGCGTTGTACTCCAACGAGTACTACTAGTGGTCGCGGGAGTGTATACCTCGTTTTGTGGGTTCGATCCCGGCCGAACGCACAGCGGCCTTTTTAAAAAAAATAGTACTACTACACTTCGCTGCGAGCCAATATTTTACACGGGTAGTTTGAGTTTTGAAGTCAAACGGACGTGCGGCCCCACAATCTGGGTGCACTGGACAGCCTAGCCACGTGAACGGGTTTTCCTTCCCAGCATCCCGTGGCTCGCGTGCTCGCCCTAGCCGCACCTCGCTTGCAGCTTCCAGCTAGTAGCATATTTAAACTAGCGCCTCCCAATTAAGCCCGAGGAGCCGGAAAAGCCTGGCGGGGCATTGGGAACTGTGCAATATGGCTCTGTACGTAAAGTGCTCTACTACTACTCTGTAGCTTGTGGCGTTGCACGCATGGACTTCACTCCATTATCGGCTCTACTATAAAAGAAATTCCTCTTGACGTGTTTTTTTTGAAACGGAGGCAAAAGCTTTGCTTCATCTCATTCATAAAGAAGGAACTACTAACAAAGTTCGACGAGATCCATTACACCTCCACAAATGGAAGCGAAAAGCCTAGTCTCGCTGTATCAAATAACTCAAATGTTCTGCCCCCGCAGTAACCGTCGCTGATAAACAGGCTGCTAGTGTGTGCGTGAGAGGAGCGGCTGAGTAGGCCAGCTACGTGAGAGGAGCGGCTGAATAGAGCACCGAGAGTACCCACTAGGCCACTACGCAGGTGTACTTCCCCTGCATTGATAGTACAGCGATGGTTCTAGAGAACAGTAGTACCCTCCACTTCCAACTGTAGCTCCTTGGCCCTGAGATTCAAGAGTTCAAAACTGGTGCACTATACTAGACTAGACTAGAAGTACAGTACATCGCACTACTAGTTGAGAAAAGTAGTACTAGTACTGCTACAGTACGAGTACGTACTCCTCCGTCACATAATGTAAGACGTTTTTTGACACTAGTTGGCGTGTACAAAAAATGGCAAAAACATACCCAAAATTTCTTAATCCACGCCAAAAACTACTACCTAGTGCCAAAAATTTCTTACTAGTGCTATTATTTACAGTATAATGCAATCCCATAACGTTCCATAATGCTAGTACTAGTAGTAAATAATAGCCTCACCCCTTCGCTGAGGAACGATCTACAGTTGGAAGGGACGAGGCCCTGCGGTTACTACGCTCTTATCTCCTCCTCGCCAGTTCCCCTCCCCCCGAAGAGAAGGCAGTTCGTCGCTGCACCCATGGATTCGCCAGGCGGTTCTCCTCCTCGTCGGGGCTGGGAGACCTTGGACGACGATCCTCTGGGAGAAATCGCACGCCGCTCCGACGTCCTCACCGCCGCAAGACTCGGTGCTTCCTGCACCAACTTTTTCAAGACGCTGCTTAAACAGGCTTGGGAAAAGGCCATGCTTGTTGGTCTTCCATGCGTCCTCGAGGAGAAGGTTCTTCTATGGGACAATCCTTCGAACAGTCCACCGCTCCCTGGCCATGGTTGCACGTTGACTCCGCTAGAGTTGCCGACGTTGAGAGGTAGTCGGATTTTGTCCGATGAGCAGGTCAGTAATGGAGTTTGATCATGTAGTACTTAGTTATTCCATTTCCATCCCGTAATTTCTCCGCTGCCCACCGTCTTATATATAGGTCTGGGTCGGTGCCAACGAAGATTGGCTTGCATACCTCCGGCCGGATACCACCATCATTTTGCACAACATCCACAGCAGTGCGGCCGTTCCGGTAGACCCCTTCTCCACCATTGGGATCGGCCTTCCGGACTGGCTGGGCTTGAATACGTATGATGATGCCTACATGAGATTGAAGAAGATAGCAATTGCGGACCCGCCGACAAAGCGACGCGGCTACGACGATTACTATCTCATCGCGGTGTTCGACATAAGGATTGCCATCAATGCAAGAGGCAGTAACGGCAGAGGCTGGCGCATGTTGGCGGCGGCAGATTTGTACCCCTACACGTTCGAAGACGCCGTGCGCCATCTAGGCCGCATCTTCGCGGTGACAAGCCAGGGGACTTGTTTCATCTGGTTGCCATCCTACGGTACGGGAGATTACAAACGGAATGCACAAACCATCATTTGCATCCCTAACGGTACTCCATTATTTTGCAGGGACCAGTCATCCCCCGATCAAAATAAGATCGCCGATCCTGGATGTGCATTTGCATCCGCGATTCGGTCTAACCTGGAACCTTGTAGCTGACTTTGGCATATTGGGATCAACTATCTTAGCAGTCGTTACCCATGGTACCACTGATGTGCAACATGGTCACACAATCTACCACGATCGGACCGTCACCATCTACCCAGGTATTCCATTTTTTAACCCTCTCGCCTTCTCTTTCATTGTTGTACTAGTAGTATACTTTGTAGTACTAGTAGGAGTACTTTTTACCTTGGAGGACGCGTATAGCTAGCTAGGCCCTTGAAGACTTGAACCCACTAGCTGCCACCATTTTTGTTTTTCCATGTCTTACTATCTCATCCATGTAGCCAAGAGTGGCTATATATAATAAGCCGGTTATTTTACTTCCTCTATACCGGAGTAGTACTATTTGCTGCACAGTATTACTGACCGCCATATTTGAGCACAACATTATTATGCATGGACCTTGACTATGTACGTCACCATGTGTCCAGATCTGGGATGCCGCGTGTACCAGATGAACGGCGCCGAGTTCGACCCCCGTGATGCTACGTGGGTGCCGAGGAACACTCTTGGAGAGTACTCGCTTTTCATCGGGGACAGCTACCCCATTGTGAAGCGGATGCCACCTTCCGTGCACGACACGGAAGGCCTGCCGTTCATGAAGCATGGTTGTGTCTTCAGTGCGCACCGCCGGATGAACGTCATGCTGGGACACGCTATCCCTGATTTATGCCGCTTCAGCTTGGATGAGTCTCCATCGTGTGGAACCGGACTAGAAAGCTGCGACAATGATTCCCGTTGCCCACCGCTATGGATCGTGCCATCCATGAAGAACACCTGGGACTGGAACCTGGAGGAGGACATGTAGCCCATCTATAACGTGTAAGTGGAGTACGGTAATTGTGAACGGTAGCGCTGTGAATATATGTAGACTAGTCGTGCACAAATTTATCACATGAATTGGAGATGAACTTGTGTGGCATACTGGCATTTGTCCTTTAGAATTTATTACTAGTAAATGTGTTATGTGTACGTGCAACTTGTGTGGTTGTTGCACGGGCTCCAACACGCTCTTTGAGAAAAAAAGGTGGCACAGCTTTGGATATACGTGACGTGGCGGCATCATACAGTAGCATCGTTCGCTATAGTTGTAGTACACTCCTACTAGGACGACAACTCCTATAAAACCTTGCGCTTGGCTCTTTGCCTCTTCGGGAGGTTCAACAGTTCGTACTCGTGTGAACCTTGCACTTGGCTCTTCGCCTCTTCGGAAGGTCCAACAATGATGATACTACAGTACAATATGCTTCTTGCAATCTGACACCGATTGAACTGCTGCACGTCCACCGCGAGGGCGAGGGCGAGGGAGAGAGGGAGAGGGAGAGGGCGCTATAGTCAAAACCCTCTCCTCATCCTGCGAACCACCGCGCGCGTGGGCGAGGGAGAGGCGTAGTAAGCAAGCTTCTCCTCGTTCGGCGAGTTGACGGGACACATCAAAGCAGTACTAGTACTAGTAGTAGTAGTCCATACTGCGTCCTTTCCGATTAATATGGCTTAATTTGAAACGAGAAAAATACACTGGCGGTCAACGTATGTAACAATACGCTCTTTACGGTCACTACATATAGTTTTGCGGCGATTATACGATCACTAGCTCATCGTAGAGCACCGTATTGCACCCTACTGACCGGCCACATAGTCGACGTGGCACTTTGTTGACTGGTTAAATTGTCACCTGGTTTCTGGGTCCCACCTGTCAGTTGGCAGAGCAAAGAAATCAGTTAAACAAAACTTTACGCAGGCGCGACACGAGTCCAACCCTTGCGCGCGAACCGCCCTGGCTGTGTATGTGAGTGCATGCACGTGTCCTCCCTCGGTCTTCCAACAAAGAGTGTACATCGGCTATAAAACAAAGAGTGTAGTACATGATGTACATCTACACTTCCAATGCATTTAGCCTTTAATCTAAATCGATATTGATTGACTAATGCACCAACTTGTGCTGTAGGTATAGGCTACATGTCTATCCTTAATTACAGCATGCAACGGCCTTCATTTAATCTTCTTATCTCAATGGTCGCATGCACACATAAGTCTGCTACTTTTGGGCGTTAATTATGCCCTGGTCAATGTGTAAATCTCTAAATGTACAGTCTTTCACGGACGTAGGGAGTAGGTTGAGCACTTGAGCGTGAGCGTGTGTGTTGCGTCGTGTGCTGTGTGCCGCATGGGTGCGTGAGTGTTGCGTGCGTCCATGTGTACGTGTGAGTGTTGCATGTTGCATGCATGCATGGGGCTTACTCCCTCCCATTGACATGTTCATATTTCAAGCTTCCTCTGTTCCCTCCATATGGTGATACTCCCTCTGTTCCCAAATAGTACGGAGTAAAAGCCTCCCTCTGTTCCCAAATACGGAGTATTTGTCTTTCTACAGATTTCAACAAGTGACTAGGTACGGAGCAAAATGAGTGAAGTGAGCGTAGAGGCATAGGGATACTGTAGAAAGGAAGTCCTCGCGATCCATTATTCCCCATCTCGGTCAGAGAGAACTATTCAACTAGTCTTCGCAGTGAAGTGACAATACACGCTGCAGCAGATGGGACACGTAATTAATAAGCTGAACCAGCGTGTTGGTGTTACTAAATCAGCCTTACCCAGTACTGCCATCATGTTTGCCAGTAGAGCACGCTTCCGCAAATACGCCTACGCACCTCTGTCCTCCATTAACTGACATATGGGCCCTGTTGTGGTAGACCCACATGTCATCGGTGTAACTATTTACACTCCGAAGGACGGTATATCCTGGTAGTAGTACTAGTAGAATTGAGATTGAATGCACTTTCTTCCCCGTCTTCCACTCTTCTTCCTCCTCTCTTCTTCTTCCTCCTCTCTTCTTCTTCCTCCTCTCTTCCCCATCGTCGGCCGCACACCATTTACCCCCGCTCACTGCTCGCCCGCCCGCGCCATCTTCCTTGGTAGCTCGCGCGTACCATATCCCCCCGCTCACTGCTCGGCCACACGAGGAGAAGCTTCTTCGCTCGCCCGCCCGAATCCACTTCCCCGCTGGCTCGCAGGCACCGAAAACCCCAATGGCAGAACCGACTGACACGCAGAGCCGCGATTGGAATTCCCTCCCCGATGTTCTCTTGGAGCAGATCTGTAGTCGTATGGACCTACTCAGCACCGTCCGTCTGGCCGCATGCTCGGTGTCTTTGTACCGTCTACTCGTCTGCAACCGGCCGGCTCTTTTCAAGACACCCTGCTTGCTGATGCCCGATCCTCGCAGGTGGCCCAGACACCGACTTGACGATCCTACGGAGGTTGCCGTGGTTCCCCTCGACATGCTACCACTACCCGTCCACCTGTCCTTCATGCGCGGCCACTACTGGGCGGGCATGAAGGCCAACTGGATCGTCCTCATCCACCACACCGGTAGTCCGTGGCGTCTCGTGGATATCTACACCCAGCGAGAGATCACCCTTCCATCGTTGGATACCGCCGCCATCGAGCCTCGCGGCCCGCCGGACACTCCTGCCTACTACGCACGAGACGCGTCAAGCTTTTGGCTCGACCTCTGTTTGCAGAAAGTTGTAATCTGCGAAGTGCCCACACCATCAGAAGACTACATGGATTACAAGCTCATTGCCTTGTTCAACATGGGATTAGTCTATCTGGAATCCGGTCGCCATACATGGTTATGGCTCATCATCAATCCTGTTGAGGCAACATTTCTGTCTGATGCTATAGTGCACGATGGCATCGTTTACGCGGTCGACGCACAGATTGGCTGCCTATACTGGTGGAATCTATCGTCGTGTAATTGTTCTATCTCAT
This sequence comes from Triticum aestivum, assembly GCF_018294505.1. Taxonomy (NCBI): domain Eukaryota; kingdom Viridiplantae; phylum Streptophyta; class Magnoliopsida; order Poales; family Poaceae; genus Triticum; species Triticum aestivum. The sequence continues at coordinate 268,537,153 of NC_057805.1, read as the reverse complement.
CTCATCTTTACCTTATGAATACGACTGCCTGTTCATTTGTTACAAATTTAGAATGCATAGCATGTCTATAACCACATCATTGCTATATGTTCCTCTCATTTCCTAGATTTTTATGACCACACATGTTATTGTTAGAGTTGATATGAGAACAATTGGCATCTAATGATTGTTAGAATACATATTATGAGCATAACATCATGATTGCTATATGTTACTCTCGTTTACAAGATTTTTATAACAACGCATGTTATTGCTTAGAGTTGATATGAGAACAGTAGTAGTAAGTGCTATGGTAGAATATGAGTAGGCGCTGTCATAGCTGTTTTCCTCTCATTGTTACATGATGTTTGAACCATGACATATTGCTAGAATATGAAAGCCATTGGCTTATTTTTTTAACTTGGGGTATGATTATGACCACGGCATTGCAATTCTCTGTCTATGATATGTGTCACTGTTATAATAATCTTAATTCCACACATACTCTGAACATGATTGTTTATTTTTGTCCTTTTGGTCTCCAATTTGAATTGTTGCAGCAGACGCAAATGCGCTGGCCTTCATGATTCCAGGACCTGGAATCATACCAGCCGATGGGTGGTGGTTTATCGCTCGTTCAGCTGACGGCGGTCATTTGATGCTCATTCGCACGTACCAAATTGACCAAACCATTACATCAAACCACATGCAGTACAATGCATGGGGCGTTCGTGACATTGATGGCTATGGCTGCTTCGTGTTCGAGAAAGATCCCAGCTCCGTTGGGCCAGGCGTATTCAACTGGAGGCGGGTTTACAGCCTCGGCAACCACTCCTTGTTCCTCGGGCTCAATTATCCGATCATCCAACCAATCATCGATCATATCACCGGCGATGATTACTGTGCTATGCAACTTCCATTCGCGAGGGGGGGCTGTGTTTACACATCATACCATGGGTTTCATGAATCACCATATCCAGAGATTCGTCGACACAGCTTGTTGCCAGATAATCTTCAGTGTGTGAAAGGCATCAAGCTTCCATGCGATGGATGGCTTTTGCAAACCCGACATGCGGCGATGTGGTTCATGCCAACAGCAAATATGCACAACTTGATTCGTGCTGATATCTAGACTGAGCCATGTATTCTGCTGCTGTAGCACGACCCTCTTTTGTTGGATATTATGTACTGTTGTTAGTTTGAAGCACTCCTCTGGTTTGAAGGATAGATACCTTCCTGGGATCAAGTGCATCCTAACTCACCTGCGTAGGATGTACTGATAATGATGATGGAGATGCTGTGCAGAAGCCATATATATATATATATCAGTTAGGCTTCAAGTGCGTACTTGTTAGTTAAACCTATGTATAAATTGTGACACTAAATACGACTAGTAAGTAGTACAGTAGCAGTACTAGTATACGTCGGTCAAATTATTCATCATGTCCACACATTGAATTGACGTGACAACACGCTGCGCGTGAGGTGACACAAGAATCCCGGCGGCGTGTTCGGGTATTCTGGACTTCAGATTTGGAGTACCACTTATCTGTCGAAATCTTTCATCATTCACTTAAAACAGTCGATTGATCATACATTGAGTACCATATAACTGGAATTACCGATGCAAGTCGAAGAAGGATTGGCCGGTGCTGCCGGCTGGCGTCAAGTTCGATCCCACGGATCAGGAGCTGATCGAGCACCTTGAGGCCAAAGTGAGTGCTGACAGCGCGAGATTTCAGTCTCTCATCGATTTGTTCATACCAACCATCGACAGCGAGCACGGCATATGCTACACCCAACCTGAGAAACTTCCAGGTAAGACACCGATCGGCCGTCTACTTGCACAAACATATTCCTTTGTTTATAGCTCTATTTTTCTTTTTAGACGCAGACCTGGTGAAGCAATTACAATTTGACAGTTAATAAAAAGTGAAACAAGTGACTGCAACATGCCAAAGATGTTATGAAAATGCCAACTAGGTACACTAAAACCTGTATTCCACAATACTGCAGGTATCACACTGAGTGGCCTAAGGAAGCATTTCTTCCAGCGCAATTCCAGGGCGTTCAAAAGGGGCACGTGGACGCGTCGCAAGATACAGTCGGAGTGCGGCATGCACGCGATGTGGCACAAGACCGGCAATACCTTGCCGGTGATGGTCAACGGCCGGCAAGACGGGCAGCAAAAAAGGTTCTGGTGCTGCACACCAACAAGAACTTCGACCAGCAGAGGACCAACTGGGTGATGCACCAGTACCACCTCGGGGACCTGGAGCAAGAGAAGGAGCGGGAGCTGGTCCTCTGCAAGATTTTCTACCAGACGAACACTAGGGCCAGGAGTAAAAAGATTATAAGTTAGTTTGGTATTGGTAGTTGTACTACCTTGTCGTCCGCAAGTTGGTATTGTTGTTAACGATCTTTTGGTATGAACTTGCATTTGCTTCCAACCATCATGCCGAGGGTCGACGTGGATATAAAGCTGAATCATTTGTTTCGAAACGAATTTTCAGGCACCTGATTTTTATTTGATGGGTAGCATAAGCACCCGCCGTTCGAATTCCCAGTTCTCCAATTTTTTCGAAACAAGTGCATGCACTTATTATCACGATAAAAAAACAATATCCGTGCTGCATCCCAGTTATCAGTCTGTACTTGCAGAATTCTCTCGTTTATTGAGCACGTATATTGTTTTTTCAGGTCGAGCAAGTTTCAACTGGGCTGTAGACTGCCCAGGGTTGGTTTTGTTTTTAACAGGCCCAGCCCATGACGACAACGGGGCACAAAGATCCAGCAGGTATCTACTGGCCTCTGGCCCGCCAGCGTTAGTTATATTTTGTCTTACAACATCCGCAGGCAGTTTTTTTACTGAATCAAACACACAGCCCAGTTCTATTTTCCTCTTGAAACGCATGTCCTACATCCGTTTTCTAATCTCTACCTATAGTTTTACTAGTTCATATACACGTATCATTATATTGAAAACACATAAAATTCCCTTTTCATATTTACATCCTTATTTTTGTTGTTTTTTCCCACCCAGCGCTGATTTTTTTACCACTGGTTTTCCCTTAAACCAACTCAATTGTCCCACGTCTTATTTGCTTACAAAAACAAAACGATTTTTTTGGCAAATCAATAAGTTCTTAAAAAAATGTTTATCATTTCGGGATTACAACAGTTCGGACTCCACCGAAATATGCAAAATAAGGTTGAACTTTTTGACCGTGGTCCTGGGCAGAAAATGGGCTGTAATAAATTACTTAAGAATTAGCAAATGGGCTGCAAATTATAAAAAATAGCAAATGGGCTTTATGTTGTCTGCCACAGATTTGGAGGCTGACTTGTGGGCCTACTAAGTGCATGCGTACACAAGGTTTCTCAAAAAAGAAACTTAGTCAACAATCGACTCTACCAGCGTCAGACCGTTAGATGTCAATCTAACGGCAATCGTGCTTCTTCAGTCTCTGATCTTCCTGCCCCAGCCGCCCAAACCAGCGCCGTCGGAACCGCCTGCTCCCGCCTCCCGTGGCCGGCAGTGCTGCCGGGCAGGCCTCACGGCCCCATCATACTCGCATCCCTGGCCTGTCTATCCCTCTACTCACCCACACCTCCTGTTATTTTCCGGCGACGGCAGCCGAACCAGTCAACCCTCGTACTCTCCACCGCGTGGGCAGCCACTGCCGTGTCTTCCCCGGCTCCGTGTCGTTCCCTTCGTAGGCCTCGCCGTCGTCCACCGCCCTGGTGCTCTCGGCGCGGCGTGGTCAACGATGTCCATCCAACGGCCGTAGTGCTTCTTCAACCTCTGGTCTTCTTGCCCCAGCCGCCCAAAGCAGCGCCGGTCGTGCCGCATGCTCCTGCCTCCCGTGGCCGGCTGTGCTGCCGCGGAGGCCTCACCGTCCCCATACTACTCCCACCGCTGGCCAGGCCATCCCTCCACTCACCCACTCCCCCTGTTATTCTGCGGCGACGGCAGCCTCACACCGCAGCCGAACCAGTGAACCCTCGTACTCCTCTCCGCGTGGGCATCCACTGCCGCGTCTTCCCCGGCTCCGCGTCGTCCCCTTCCTAGGCCTCGCCGTCGTCCACCGCCGTGGTGCTCTCGGCGCGGCGTGGTCAATGTGGTCAACGACCGACTTCCATCGGAAGAGTACTGTACGTGGAGAGGCTGACAGCTGGGTCCACGGCAGCCGCAAGGAAGTGCCTCCTTATTACGCGCAAAATAATTATTCCTCCACCTGACAGCAGGGACCCACCGGACGGGCCACCAGTATTTCACGGAAAAAACGTTTCCCCCCTGACTGCTGGGACCCACCGGACGGGCCACCGTATTTCGCGAAAAAAACGTTTGCCCCTGACTGCTGGGACCCACCGGACGGACCACCGTATTTCGCGAAAAAAACGTTCCCCCCGCTGTCAGCTCGGACCCACCGGAAGTGCCTCCTTATTACGCACAGAAAAATGAATACTCCCCCTGCTAGCTGGGACCCACCATGGTGGGAGGCTGACTTGTGGGCCTACTAAGTTGATGGGGATGGAGGGCTTTGTCAACTTAGTCAATATGAACGATTCTAGCTCCAGTGATCGTACGATGTCCATCCAACGGCCGTAGTGCTTCTTCAACCTCTGGTCTTCTTGCTCCAGCCGCCCAAAGCAGCGCCGGTCGTGCCGCATGCTCCTGCCTCCCGTGGCCGGCTGTGCTGCCGCGGAGGCCTCACCGCCCCCTACTATTCCCACCGCTGGCCAGGCCCTGCGGCGACGGCAGCCTCACACCGCAGCCGAACCAGTGAACCCTCGTACTCCTCTCCGCGCGGGCTTCCACTGCCGCGTCTTCCCCGGCTCCGCGTCGTCCCCTTCCTAGGCCTCGCCGTCGTCCACCGCCGTGGTGCTCTCCGCGCGGCGTGGTCAACGTGGTCAAGGAACGACTTCCATCGGAAGAGTACTGTACGTGGAGAGGCTGACAGCTGGGTCCACGGCCACAGCCCAGTTTTTTTGTGATTTGCCAAGTAAGTCGCTTTGTCAGGCCTGTTGGGCTGCAAATCTTTCAAGACGAGGAGAGCTTTCATTCGGCTGGCCGAGAAAATGGCCCATCAGTAATGAGAAATAGGCTGTACATTTTTAAAACACATCAAACCGGCAATTAGTTTCAAATATCTTTTTTTCATTTCGAGATTTTAAATTACATTAATTTTTATGCGTGGAGAATTTGTTGGATTTTATATTGATATACATTTATTTTTAAAATCAGTTTGAATGTGAGTCGAAATTTCGGGATTAAAAACAGTTCGGACCGCACCGAAATATGCAAAATTTCGTATAATTTTTTAACCGTGGCCACAATATGGGCTGTAATGCTAACAAAAAGAATATGGGCTCCAAAAAACCTTAATAATTAGCAAATGGGCTGTAAATTATTAGAAATAATGGCAGATGGGCTGTATGTTGTTTTCCACAGATTTGAGGCTTTCCTAAAAAAAGGTTGACGCACAAGCAGTGACTGTTGGATGGCCATCCAACGGCCGTCGTGCTTCTTCAATCTCTGCTCTTCCTGCTCCAGCCGCTCAAACAAGCGCCGACGGGACTGCCTGCTCCCTCCTCCCCGCGGCCGGCTCTGCTGCCGCGCAGGCCTCACCGCCCCACCGTACTCCCATCGCTGGCCTAGCCATCCCTCTACTCACCCACACCTGCTGTTATTCTCCGGCAACGGCAGACGAACCAGTAAACCCTCGTACAGTCGTACTCCCCTCCTCGTGGGAAATAACTGCCGAGTCTTCCCTGCCTCCGTGTCGTTCCCTTCCTAGGCCTCGCCGTCGTCCACCGCCCTGGTGCTCTCGGCGCGGCCTGGTCAACGTGGTCAACGACCGACATGCATCTGAAGTGGACTGTACGTGGAGAGGCCGATAGCTGGGTCCACGGCCGCACGCAAGGAAATGCCTCCTTAGTACGTGCAAAATAATGATTCCTCCACCTGATATCAGGGACCCACCGAAAGGGCCTCTGTATTTCGCGAAAAAAAACGTTACCGCCGCTGACAGCTCAGACCCACCAGCTATATCTTCGCACGCAAGGAAGTGCCTCCTTATTACGCACAAAAAAATGAATACTCCCCCTGCTAGCTGGGACCCACCATGGTGGGAGGCTGACTTGTGGGCCTACTAAGTTGACTGGGACGGGGGCCTTTGTCAACTTTAGTCAATACGAACGATTCTAGCTCCAGTGACCGTACGATGTCCATCCAACGGCCGTAGTGCTTCTTCAACCTCTGGTCTCCTTGCTCCAGCCGCCCAAAGTAGCGCCGGTCGTGCCGCATGCTCCTGCCTCCCGTGGCCGGCTGTGCTGCCGCGGAGGCCTCACCACCCCCTACTATTTCCACCGCTGGCCAGGCCCTGCGGCCACGGCAGCCTCACACCGCAGCCAAACCAGTGAACCCTCGTACTCCTCTCCGAGCGGGCTTCCACTGCCGCGTCTTCCCCGGCTCCCCGTCGTCCCCTTCCTAGGCCTCGCCGTCGTCCACCGCCCTGGTGCTCTCGGCGCGGCGTGGTCAACGTGGTCAAGGAACGACTTCCATCGGACGTGGACTGTACGTGGAGAGGCTGACAGCTGGGTCCACGGCCGCAGCAAGGAAGTGCCTCCTTATTACGCGGAAAATAATGATTCCTCCACCTGAAAGCTGGGACCCACCGGACGGGCCACTGTATGTCGCGAAAAAAACGTTTCCCCCTGACTGCTGGGACCCACCAGCTACATCTTCGCACGCAAGGAAGTGCGTCCGGGCAAAAAAACGATTCGCCCCCTGACTGATGGGACCCACCAGCTACATCTTCGCAGGCAAGGAAGTGCCTACCAGTCGGGACCCACCTGGTCGAAGCGTACGTAGCGTTGTCATTCTGGTCGCGAACGTGTACGTACATATATACTGGTGGATGTACAGGCGCGCACGTGTCGTAGTAGAGGCACGTACGTGTCGTAGTAGAGACGCGCACGTAGCATGTACACGTACGTACAACGGCCAGGGTGCAAGAAAGAAAATACGGCCACGTATGTGTACATACGGGCGGGGTCTCGAACGCCTACTCGCGCATACGTACGGCCAGGGCTCGTGTACATGGCTGGGTTGGAACGGAGAAACAGCGTCTTCGTTGTGTTCATGGGGAGGCAACGGAATGCGTCATGTTCATGGGGAGGCAACGGAATGCGCCGTGTTCATCGGGAGGCAACGGAACGCGTGGGAGCCAACCGGCTGGGTCGGAACGGAATGCGTGGTCGTGTTCATTGGGTGGGCTTGGACGGAACAGCCAATGGAAACGAGGCCTGGCGTACCGTAGAACGGAGGAAACGGACCTCCTATGGTCGAAACGGGGGTCCTGTTGATCGGGAGGGGTGTGGCGTACGGCAAAACGGAGGAAACAGACCTCCTACGGTCGAAACGGGGTTCCTGCTGATCGGGAGGGGTGTGGCGTACCGCAAAACGGTCGAAACGGGGGTCCTGTTCATCGGGAGGTGTGTGGCGTACCGCAAAACGGGACTCCACGGGATACTGTTCATCTCCACCGTCGACCTCCTCCAGCCTCCACGGGCTACCATCAACCTCCTCCAGCCTCCACGGGCTCCTGTTCATCCAGCCTCCACCGTGCGCTACTCCACCGGCTACTGTTCAACCACCCCTCCACCATCTACTGTTCATCCAGCCCTCCACACCATGGGGTCCTATTAAACCACCCCTTCACGGGCACCCCTCCACCGTCTACTGTTCATCCAGCCCTCCACACCACGGGGTCCTGTTCAACCACCCCTCCACGGGCACCCCTTCACCGTCTACTGTTCATCCAGCCCTCCACCACACCACGCGGTCTTGTTCATCCGGAGGCAATGCCACCACTCACTGTTCATCCAACCCCCCCCCCCCCCCCGCCCGCAACGCTCACTGTTCATCCCAGAGGCAACATCGATCGGCTTCACTTAGCAGCAGTAGCGAAGGAATCGCTCGATCGGGTTCAGTTAACAGCCATCGATCGATCGCTCGGGTTCAGTAACGCGTAGCCTGTAGTGCAATCGCTCGTGTTCAGTTAGAGCCCAACGCCTCGCTCGGGTTCAGTTAGAGTCAACGCCTCGCACACATGCGCGTACGTGTACAAGAGAAACGCGCATCGCCCGGCCCCCGACCTCCCACCATAACCGGGAACTCCCCGAAATTTTCCTCGCCCTCGCTTCTACCACGGTTTTTTTCGTCATGGACGGCCCAAAGAATGTTGTGCAGCTGCGTCTCAGGCCCGCCCAGGACGAAAAGCCCATTTTCTGTCATGATTTTTTGTCATAGAAGTAGGAGCCCACCACATCTATGATGATACCGGGTTTTGTCACAATTATCGTCATAGAAGTGTCATATGTATGACAGAAAAAAAATTCGTTCGGCCGAAAATGTCATGGATGTGTCCTTTTTTGTGTTGTTGAAAAAGTTTTGAGAATACTAAAGTATGAAACAATTGCCTGGCTTGTCATCGGGGTTGTGCATGATGAGAGCATTTTGTGTGACGAAAATGAAGCATGGCCAAACTATATGATTTTGTAGGGATGAGCTTTCTTTGGCTATGTTATTTTGAGAAGACATAATTGCTTGGTTAGTATAATTGAAGTATTATTATTTTATGTCAATATTAAACTTTAGTCTTGAATCTTTCGGATCTGAACATTCTTGCCACAATAAAGAAAATTATATTGAGAATTATGTTAGGTACCATTCCACATCAAAAATATTGTTTTTTCATTTACCTACTCGGGGACGAGCAGGAATTAAGCTTGCGGATGCTGATACGTCTCCAACGTATCTATAATTTTTGATCGTTCCATACTATTATATTATCTATTTTGGATCGCTTTAATATGCTCTTTTATGTTATTTTTGGCACTAACCTATTAACCGGAGGCCCAGTGCCAGTTGCTATTTTTTTTGCCTATTTTAGTGTTTCACAGAAAAGGAATATCAAATGGAATCCAAACGGAATGAAACCTTCGCGACGATCTTTCTTGGAACAAACACAATCGAGGAGACTTGGAGTGGAAGTCAGAGACGCAACGAGGCGACCATGAGGCAGGAGGGCGCGCCCAAGGGGTAGGCGCGCCCCCACCCTTGTGGGCTGTAACACCCCGCATGTAACTTGCCATATTTGTAACTCCGACTCTTGCCATTTCCGGCTATGTGTTTTGTTTTTTCCTCCGTTGTCGGGTTTTTGTCTTTCGTTTTGTATTTTGTCATGTCATGCATTTTCATATCATGTCATCATGTGCATTGCATTCGCATACGTGTTCGTCTCATGCATCCGAGCATTTTCCCCGTTGTCCGTTTTCCAATCCGGCGCTCCTATCTCCTCCGGTGCACCCCTCTTGTTTTCTTTCGTGTGCGTGTGTCAAACATTCTCGGAATGGACCGAGGCTTGTCAAGTGGTCTTAATATACCACCCGTAGTCTACCGGTCAAGTTTCGTTCCATTCGGAGGTCGTTTGGTACTCCAACGGTTAACCGGGCCTCCGCAATGTCCATTTGAGTATCCAGCAAAAAACCCCTCCAAAACCAGCGCAAAGCCCACCAAACTCTCTTCCATGCTCTAGGTCGTTCGATCACGATCGTGTGGGCGAAAACCGCACCTCATTTGGAGTCTCCTAGCCCCCTCTACCTATAAATGAGTGGGCATCCCGAAAAACGAAATCTCAGACGAAACCCTAACCCTCTCCCTCCGCGCCGCCGGACGCGTCCGTACCCGCCGGACACGTCCGCCGCCGCGCCCCGTCCAGTCCGGAGCCGCCACGTGTCATCGCCGGCTTTCCACCGCCGCGGCCCGCCAAGCCCGCCGCCGGCCCGCGGGCCCGCGCGCGCGCCTCCGCGCCGGCCTTCCTCGCCGCCGCCGCTCGCCTCGGGTGCGCCGCCGCCTCGGGTGCTCCCCTCGCCGGCCGTGCTCCCCGCGCCGCCCGGCGCCGGTCGGCCCCGCCGCCGCGCGCTCCCTCCGGCGCCGCCCCGCCGGCGACCGGCGCCTGCCCTCCTCCGGCTCGCCGCCTCCTCCCTCCGCCAAAGGCCCCGCCGGCCTCTCTCCTCCTCCCGCCGGTGAGCCTCCCGCCGGAGTCCCGAGCCCGTCGAGGAGCTCCCCGATCTGGATCTCGCTCGGCGCGTTGACTTCTCCCGAAACCCTAGTTTTTTTCCGCTAAGTCCTCATTTATTCTCAGCAAGTGCCTATGTTCCCGATGCCGTAACTTCTTGCATGTAGCTCCGATTCACGCGTATAATATGTCTAATTGTTCGCCTCATGATGCTCTTCATTTTGTTCAATTGCATCATGTTCATTAGAGGTCATCCTGATGCCCAAATATTCGTTGGAAGAAGGCTAGTTGCTGTTAATCTCTGGTTCTTATCAGAACTTGGAGATTTGTCATTTTTGTATCATTTAATCTGTGCATCTTTTGAGCATGAGCTCTACATGTGTTTTGAAGTATGCCATGCCATCTTTCCAGTGATATAGTCCATGTATTTTTGTGGTCTTCGTGGTGACTAGCACAAGCATGCAAAGTAGGCCCCGTAATATTTCTGATTTCAGGGACTTAGTGATTTCTCTAAGTCCTTGTCTGCTGTAATTTTGTTGCCATGTTAACTTGATGCTAGAGAGAGATCCATGCATATTTTGGAGATGTTCAGTAAGGATATTTTGTAGCTATAGTTGTAATTGATCCATTCCTGCAATTGTTTGCAATTTTAGAGTAACATAGCATGACTCAATCCTGCTCTACTTTTGCTATAAAATATTTCCTGCAGATTCTTAACATGACATGCATTTTTGCCAAGCTTATTGTAGTTGATCCATACATGCTATGCAATTGTTCTTGCCATGGATAGCTTCATAAACATGCCGTCTTGCTGTAGGTATGCTTGGTTTTTCATGCATTGCTCTGTAGTGAGTGCATCAAGCTCATAAAGAGGCCTACATATTAATATTTATGCCATGCTCTGTTTTTCTGCTAAGTCTGAAACCTGATAACGAAACTTGCTATGTTTACATGCTTGCCATCATTTCTTCTGGTCCTTTTTGGCTTATGGTCAGTAAGGGACTTTTGTCATGTGCATTTAGTAGAACACTACCATGCCTTGTTTTGCTATGTTAAGTTCCTGTAGCATGTTGATTTTGTGCTCTGAACATTGCTACCTGATGCTGATTTCTGCCATGTCCAGTTTTTCACCAAGTCTGTGAACCTGTAATCTTTTGCACTTTTGCCATGCTTGTTTGAGCTTGATATGTTATGAACTAGCAGTAGCTCAGTGTTCATCTTTTGTCAAGCATCTCCTGTAGATTACTGCAATGTGCTTTGTTGCTATGTTGGGGTGCTGTAGCATTGTTGCTTGTTGCATTTTAAGTGCTATCTTGCTGTTTATCGCAGATTATTGCCATTCTTGTTTTGCTTGCCATTTGCAAACCGTGCATCCGATTCCGGTGATCTTTATATCGATTTCGACCGAAATCATCTCATCTTTCCAGTGGCATGCTTGGTTTGTCAAGTTACTGCCATGTTCATCATTTTCCTTCCGGAGCACGCATATGCATCGCATATCATAACTTGCATGTCTTGCATCATGTTGCTTGCGCATTTCTCGTTGTTGATTGTGGTTCCGTTTATTTGTGTTCTTGTCTTGGGTAGAGCCGGGAGACGAGTTCGTGAACGAGGAACCTGTCGAGTACACTTACGAGGATCAAGCTTTCGACAACTCTGAGAATCTTGCAGGCAAGATGACCACCCCTCGAAATCACTTCTATCTTTGCTATGCTAGTTGTTCGCTCTATTGCCATGCTCCGCTACCTATCACTTTCTATATCATGTCTCCTATTTTAGCCATGTCAGCCCCTAACCATCCTTTCCTAGCAAACCGTTGTTTGGCTATGGTACCGCTTTTGCTCAGCCCCTCTTATAGCGTTGCTAGTTGCAGGTGAAGTTGAAGTTTGTTCCATGTCGGAACATGGATATGTTGGGATATCACAATATCTCTTATTCAATTAATGCATCTATATATTTTTGGTAAAGGGTGGAAGGCTCGGCCTTATGCCTGGTGTTTTGTTCCACTCTTGCCGCCCTAGTTACTGTTATACCGGGATTATGTTCCTTGAGTTTGCGTTCCTTACACGGTCGGGTGATTTATGGGACCCCCTTGACAGTTCGCCTTGAATAAAACTCCTCCAGCATGGCCCAACTTTGGTTTTACTATTTGCCGCCTAAGCCTTTTCCCCCGGGTTTTCGCGAGCCCGAGGGTCATCTTATTTTAACCCCCCCCGGGCCAGTGCTCCTTCGAGTATTGGTCCGAACCGAGCAGCCTGCGGGGCCACCTCGGGGAAACTCGAGGTCTGGTTTTACTCGTAGCTTGACTTATCCGGTGTGCCCTGAGAACGAGATATGTGCAGCTCCGATCGGGATTTGTCGGCACATACGGGCGGCTTTGCTGGTCTTGTTTTACCATTGTCGAGATGTCTTGTAAACCGGGATTCCGAGACTGATCGGGTCTTTCCGGGAGAAGGTTTATCCTTCGTTGACCGTGAGAGCTTATGATGGGCTAAGTTGGGACACCCCTGCAGGGTAATATCTTTCGAAAGCCGTGCCCGCGGTTATGAGGCAGATGGGAATTTGTTAATGTCCGGTTTTAGATAACTTGTCACTTGACCCAATTAAAATACACCAAGTGCGTGTGTAGCCGTGATGGTCTCTTCTCGGCGGAATCCGGGAAGTGAACACGGTCTGTGTTATGTTTGACGTAAGTAAGTGTTCAGGACCTCTTCTTGGTCATTGCTAGATGACGTCCGTTCCTTTGCTTCTCTTCTCGCTCTCATTTGCGCAAGTTAGCCACCATATATGTTTTGCCGCTGTAGCTCCACCTCTTTGCACCTCTTGTCCTACAAGCTTAAATAGTCTTGATCTCGCGGGTGTGAGATTGCTGAGTCCCCGTGACTCACAGATACTTCCAACACCAGTTGCAGGTGCCGACGATGCCAGTGCAGACGATGGCGTCGATCTCAAGTGGGAGTTCGACGAGGAACGTGGTCGTTACTATGTGTCTTTTCCTGATGATCAGTAGTGGAGCCCAGTTGGGACGATCGGGGATCTAGCATTTGGGGTTGTCTTATTTTCATCTGGATTTTGACCGTAGTCGGTCTATATGTTTGTATTTTGGATGATGTATGATGATATTTATGTATTGTGTGAAGTGGCGATTGTAAGCCAACTCTTTATCCCATTCTTGTTCATTACATGGGATTGTGTGAAGATGACCCTTCTTGCGACAAAACCACTATGCGGTTATGCCTCTAAGTCGTGCCTCTACACGTGGGAGATATAGCCGCATCGTGGGCGTTACAAGTTGGTAATCAGAGCCATCCCCGACTTAGGAGCCCCCCTGCTTGATCGAATCGCTGGCGTTGTTGAGTCTAGAACAAAAATGTTTTGAGTCTTAGGATTATATATATCGGAGAGTAGGATTCTTTTTACTCCTCAGTCCCTTCGTCGCTCTGGTGAGGTCTCCTGACGTAGAAGTTTTGACTACTCTCTCCTCAAATTTCACTAAATTTTTTTTAGGATCACGCGGGTATCTTGGAATCGTTCCGATCGATTCGTGACGAGAACATTGTTCTTGGTGCCTCCTGTCATTTAGGGGTTGTGGCAGTGTCCCGGGGAGTTGAGCTCCGAGGTGTTGTCGTCACAATTTTATCGTTGCAGTTCTGGAATACCTGAGTTTCGCCGACATCGAGATCTCTTTTATGCAGTTGTTGGTGAGATCACCTCGACGCCACCCAGTACTGGGGCGGGAGTTCGGGAGTATTGCCATAACTTGTATAACGGATGTTTTTCGAAGGTTGAGGTAAACGGTTTCCGAAGGTTTCTTGGTTATGTGTTGACGGATGGATACAGCTGGATCTAGGGATTGTTAGTTTGGGTGATATATATTTGTGTCCCCTGTATCCCCTACACCAGATTGCATAACCAGAAAGTTTCGGGAGTTTATAAGTGGGAATTCAAGTAGCCTTAGGATTTCTTTCCGACAGACGCATGATATGAGATTGGGGTTCGACGTCTAGTGGTCCGCCTGTATACGGTTGATTTTACAGTGGTCTCGTTGTGTCTTAAAGAGTCCATGGCTTTGCCGACTCGGGGACGCTTCGTATGTCATGTGCACAGCCTTGTACATGATGGTGCTGTACGATTGAGCCCGTGTGGGCCCCACCACGAAAACTTCGGACGAAATTTCTATCATATGTTTGTTCCGGCTTATTCTGCAAGCCAATACTTGGTTTTATTTTGTATTGTGGTATTCGAGTTTCTTCGAATTCATATGTTCATTCCATATCTTTTTAAAGTGGCTTCTCAACTTATGGAAGTGTGATGATTTACTACGGAATTCATTCGTTCATCTTCGTTCGAATGTTTATTGTGAAGACTATATGTTGCATTTCTGTCCATTGATTCTACTTATCTTTTGTCTATCGAGATGCTAATGGATGTCACCCTCTTCAGGATGGCTCCGCCAACGCGTCAGAATCCGGATCGAAATGAAGGGAGTCAAGCGATCCCTCCGCCACCACCTCCACCTCCGGAGGCATGGCAATCAATCATGGCAGCCACCAACGCCAATGCTCAGATGATTCTGCAACTCTTGCAAGAACGTACTCAAGGGCAAGGCAATCAAGGCAATCAAGGTCAAGGCAACAATCAGTTTCACTTTGCCACTCTCAACCAGTTTCTCGCAAATCAGCCCAAGTCTTTCAGCTACAGTGCCGAGGCCACGGATGCCGATGATTGGCTCGTGGACATCAACAAGCATTTTGAATGTAGCAATGTCAGGCCTGAGGACTTTGTCAAGTTCGCTTCTTTCCAGCTCAAGGACCAAGCTGCTGATTGGTTTCAGCAATACAAAGATTCCAGAGGAGGTCGTGTGATCACTTGGACTGACTTCTGTCGGGACTTCAAAGCGCACCACATTCCACAAAGTGTTGTTGAGAGCAAGCGTGAGGAGTTCCGCAATCTCAAGCAAGGAAACATGTCTGTGTATCAATACAACATTCAGTTTCAGAAACTTGCTCGCTTCGCTAAACAAGACGTTCCTGATGAGAAGAGCATGATCTATCACTTCCGAGGTGGCCTTAAAGAGGATCTGCAGTTAGCTCTCGTTCTTGTCGAGCCTACTCAGTTTGATCAATTCTACAATATGGCACTGAAGCAAGAGGCTGCTCAGTTCAAGTGTGAGGCTTCTAAGAAGAGAGTCAGAGACGCAGTTCAGTCTTCTTCTTCCTCACTTGTGTCAGCTAAGCAACAGAAGTTCTGGTTGCCTCCTCCTCCGTTTCGTCAGCCTTACCAGCAGAAGAACAAAGGTGGCCATAGTTCTTCCAACTCTTCCAACTCTGGCTATCAGAACAAGTCTCAGAATCAAGCTCCCAAGTCCAATGCTCCTTATCACCGTCCTCTCTCAGAGGTGACTTGCAACAAATGTCAGCAGAAAGGTCACTATGCTAACAAGTGCTTCAACCAGAGGCGTCTTCCTCCTCCTCCTCCTGTCAGATCTTCCAGCAATGCAGTGGTCAAGCATAATCCAAAGTCTACTAAGGTGAACATGATGAATGCAGCTCAAGCGGAGGAATCTACTGATGTGATAATGGGTAATCTCTCTGTTAATGATATTCCTGCAAAAGTTCTTTTTGATACTGGTGCATCGCTTTGTTTCATGTCAAGACCGTTCTTCTCCAAGCATGAATTCACTTGTTCTCATCTGAGTAAACCCATGGATGTCGTTTCTCCGGGTAAACGTTTGAGTTCTAGCATGATGGCTCCCGATGTTTCCATCAAGATGGGCGACTATAGATTTCAGTCTTCTCCAATTGTCCTTGGTGACTCGGATATTGATCTTATTCTCGGGATGGACTGGCTTTCTAAGCACAAGGCTCAACTTGATTGTGCTGCCAGAGAAATTCAATTGACACACTCGTCTGAGGATGTGATTATTTTTGCCGCTCGTGATGAAACCATTCGGTTTTTCTCTCTCAATGAGAAGGGCGAATTGGATGCCATCTCTCAAACCATAGCCTCTCCGATGATGTGTGTGTAATTTACCACAGACCTTCGGGTCCATAGTTATTAGCTAGATGGCTTCTTCTCTCTCTTTGGTTCTCAATACAAAGTTCTCCTAGATGTTCTTGGAGATCTATTCGTTGTAAAACTTTTTGCGGTGTGTTTGCCGAGATCCGATGAATTTTGGGTTTATGATCAAGATTATCTATGAACAATATTTGGTTCTTCTCTGATTTCTTATATGCATGATTTGATATCTTTGCAAGTCTCTTCGAATTATCGGTTTAGTTTGGCCTAGTAGATTGATCTTTCTTGCAATGGGAGAAATGCTTAGCTTTGGGTTCAATTTCTCGTCAGTGATTTGTTCACCCACCGTAATATATGCTATCATGAGAGAAGCCACTAGTGAAACCTATGGCCCCCGGGTCTATTTTACATCATATTAGTTTCCCGTCAACTTGCCAATTTCTGTTGCCGTTTATTTTGCAATCTTTACTTTCCAATCTATACAACAAAAATACCAAAAATATTTATCTTATTATCTTTATCAGATCTCACTTTTGCAAGTGGCCTTGAAGGGATTGACAACCCCTTTATCGCGTTGGTTGCAAGGTTCTTGATTGTTTGTGCAGGTACTAGGCGATTTGTGTGTAGTCTCCTCTGTATTGATACCTTGGTTCTCAAAAACTGAGGGAAATACTTACGCTACTTTGCTGCATCACTCTTTCCTCTTCA
Organism: Triticum aestivum; assembly: GCF_018294505.1. Lineage (NCBI taxonomy): Eukaryota > Viridiplantae > Streptophyta > Magnoliopsida > Poales > Poaceae > Triticum > Triticum aestivum. Next base: position 268,520,360 of record NC_057805.1, on the reverse strand, counting down.
TGGGAAAACCAACACATGCTCAAGAGGTAGGAGTTGACAGTAGTGATGTTCATTTCAAAGGGTATCAAGTGGAACATGTTGATCGTAGAAAGAATGAGGCGGCTGATGCTTTAAGCCGGCTGGGGTCTCAGCATAATCCAGTGCCACCAAATGTTTTTCTTCATATATTACATAACCCTTCAGTCAAGATACCATCAGAGGAGGATCTTGCAATTCCTGACCTAGAAGCATAGCTGGTAGCGGCTCTTCATGCTATTCCTGATTGGATAGTTCCTTATTTGGCTTATATGACCCGGGGGGGAGTTACCTGAGGATGAAACTTTGGCTAGGCAAATAACCCGACGTTCTAAGTCAATGACCTTAGTGAAGCAGCAAGCACACGCCCAGGCAACACGCGGCTTCCAGACCGACTCAGCAAGCACCTGCACGGTGGCATGCAAATCTTCGTGAAAACCCTGTCATCGCGCCACCTCAGCAGCATGCCTACCTACATGGCACCGCATGCATCGCTGGCCTGGGCGCGTGTCGAAGCGAGACGGAGCGGCGACGGACGGGATGGGCCTCGTTCCCGTCCCCAATAAAGCTAATGGACACCTAAGTAGCGCATTTATTGCGCTTTGTCCCGTAATGCCGGGCGATAAGCTCGCGCACTATATGCCTTTCCACCTCCTGTGTGCCACTGTGGCAACCCCTTTTCAACTATAAAAGGAGGACCGAGGCATGCTGGAGAAGGATTCGGCTCTTTGGAACTACACAGCCACCGTGGCTAGTTCGAAAGCTCAAGAACACTGAATACATCCACCAAAGCTGGACTAGGGCATTACGCGTCCTCGCGGCCCGAACCTTGGTAAATGATCTTTGTGCTGTCTCCTGGACCTGCTCTTCTCACAACCCCGCGCCCGCCGACCGCAGAAGGGATTCCAGTGATCCCATAGGTGTCGTTCCCACCGACAGACCAAGGCCAGGCAGGCACCAGTGGGCGCAGTGTACCAGTTTCCTCTTTGGTGTTAAGGAGACAAGCGCAGGTGCGGAGTCCCAAGGAATCAAGCAAAGGTTTCCATATCGTTGCAACAAGACCAAGACCGCCAGGACGGCAGGACGGAGGTCATCACGAAGCCCACCGCGGCGTCACCACTAGAGCCTTTTGCAGGCAAAGACTACTTTTGTCAGGATAGCTTGTACTAGCTGTTCCCCTACAAATTTGGCCGTTGTGGGATCCCTCCCCGCCTACATTTGGGAAGAGGACCAAGGCCACTATATATAGGACTTAGCCACCGTCATAGAAGAGGGAGGATCACTCTCCTCCTGAGGCTGTTCATCCACTGTACTAGTTCATCCTCAGCCCCTCAAGGCAATCCACCACAAAGCTCGAGTAGGGTATTACACCGCAAGGTGGCCTGAACCAGGATAAACTATTGTGGCCCTTGTCCCTTGGGTTCGACGAGCTAGGCTTTGAGATCGTCGAGTAGGAAGATAGGGAAGAGAGAGTTCTTCGCATGCACCCAGAGTTCGAACCTCTCAAGGGTCTGCGGAACCCCGGATCCGACATTTGGCGCGCCGGGTAGTGGGGCGTCGAAGCCTCTCTTCTTCCGGCCATCCCATCATCACGCGACATCCCTGATGGCCGATGATCAGGGGGCTCATGCCGGGCACTGGGCCGCTTGTCCCGCCCGAGCGATGTCATCCGCCCTAGAAGACCTCCACTCCGCGCTCCAGGCGGCTCATGCACCACCCAACCCCACCGGACGCGGGCGGCACGGGCCGGTACCGGCCGCCCTCGGAACTCGGCGTACGCGCGCCACCATGCGGTCTTTGGGCTATGCCAGGGCAACGGCACCACACACTCGTCGGGAGCAGGCGAACATGCGGGCCATGATCATTGTGGCACGAGAGCTACTGCACTTCAGGTTGGCGGAGGGCAGCCGCAATGCCCTGCTAGAGCGTGTCGCCGAACTACTCGACGCCACCTGCAGGGGTGCGACGCCTTTGTCCTCCTTATCCACGCCTTAGGTAGTGGCAGAAGCGCGGGGGGGGGGGCGACGCTTCCGTCCGCCCCTCGGAGGACCCGAGGGATTCGACGGCAACAACACGGCCCCTAGCGCCGTTCGTCTTGCCGCGGCCGCGCCTCCCGCTGCCGGGACAAGCTCTGCCCCAATGCGGGGTAGCGCTGGGGCGCCGCCCTGTGGCCGCCGGGGTCAGGTGCAGGCCCTGGTGGCCCAAGGTGTGGGGCATCCAGGCGAAGGCTCCGGCGCATCAGCCCCAGAAGCTTACGTGCCCCGAATAGTGGACCTGGGGTACACGCCAGAGGAAGACCCCAGCTTGTTCCCCGAGCCGATCTGGGTAGAAGGTGCGTTGGAGGCCGGGGCTTTCCACGAGCCGCCCGGAAGCTTCGCTGAACCTTTTGACGAGGGCAACCACAAGGTACGGCCGATACCCCAGGGACATGCTTACACTAACCATGGACCACAGGTGAACCAGGCCACAGCAGCGGCAGGAGACCCTAGGGCGATGTCCCCGACCCCGGCAGGACCAGCGCGCTGGGGGCAGCGCGGACCGAGCATGGGGGCAGCGCCCCCTTCGCGCCGCACGGAGCAAGGCGTAGCACAAAGGTAGGCCCTCTGCCTGGGGAGGCGCCAGCGAGCCCTTTCCCCCCGGCAGAAGACCCGTGGTCGCCGAGGGCGCCGCCAGAGTCCCCCTTGCCCCTTGGTCTCGTCTTGGTTTCCGGACACCCCAACGGTGGTCGGGGGAGGCGCAGGGCGGGGCCCTCGTTAGGCGATATGAAGCAAGGGTCACGCCAGCGAAGGTCTCCGATCATGACACTCTCACATAATAATGAGTGGGGCTGTACACGCCCCAGAGTCTAGAGCGCCGCAGCTCAGCCTCAGGGGCTCCCGCCCACGTCTAAGTGGAAGCACCATGCTCCGTGCTAGCCGTCGACACTGTCCCCCAATGACTATGCTCACATCCAGTGAAAGCACTTAGCTCCGCGCTCGTGGGAAAACAAGAAGACTAGCTAGGTGCCGGACGCGGCTGTTTGCTTTTGCCTCTTTCTTTGTAACCCGATTTCGCCGTTTTTTAGATTGAGATTTGAAGTCCTTTTGTGCTACCTAAAAATGGGGGAGTTTTCTCTGGTTTGAGCCATTTTATCACGTTCTGGTTGTGTGCTTTAGTTTCTAGGCTCACGCCTTAGACCCCCCTTGCATTTGCCCCTCGAGCGGGGGCTGGTCGGCAGACAGCGCCAGGTGCGTCCGGGCGACCTGGATAGGACCCCCTCAAGACCAGAGGTGCACGCGCCGCAAGATTGCCGCGTGCGCATCCTGCCGTAGTCCGACGTACACCTCTCGCGAGGCCTTCTCGAGCGGATCCACAAGCTTCTCAGGAGGCCCAGATCTCGCGAGCCCCCAAGGGCTCGCCTCGGGAGGAAGGTCTGGCCAGGACGACAAGGTACGCCCAAGACTAGCGGAGCCAAGGTAAGGCGTGACAACTACTGGGCTTAGGAGCCCCACGGGCTCGTGCCGGCATATCTCAAGCCTTGTCCACAAAAAGCACGCCATCATTCCATACATTCTGTTTCATACATAATAAGGGGTCCCCATTTTCAGAATACTTTCACACCCCACCAAGCCGCGCCCAGAAGTTTCCCCTTCTTACACAGATTTGGGCAAAGAACGCAGGGTTAGCCAGAGGCGCTGCCTCCTTCGCTGACCTCGCTGTCTTTGTCCCCGTCATCAGAGTCGTCGCTAGAGTCGCCTACGTCGTCGTCGTCCGCGTCGTCTTCCCTGACCACCACCATGGCCACATCCTCTTCAGGCGCGAACTCCATGATTAGGGTGTCCACGTGGTTGTCCACCCAGTCCGACAAGTTGTCTCGGATAACCCTGGGCACGGGGGCTATGGCAGCATCGAAGTCAAAATGGGGGTCGAGATTCTGAAGGTGACTGAAGACGCGCAAGAATGCGCGCCCAAGGAGGCCCTGACTCCTTTCCTCAACGAGCTCAGGAGCCCTCACGGCCCGGTCCTCCAGGCGCGTCACGATGTCGGTGAAGAAGCGGAGGTGGCTGGCGTAATCTTCCTCGTGCGGGTGAGGTGCGCTCTCCTCGCAGATAGTGCTTAGGGCGCGGTTGGCTCTCACCCTGAAGTCCTAGAGCATAGAAGCATGCTCAAGCTGCAGCGTTCGCCGACGGCATGTCTCGTCCGTGCTCTTCTTCGCGAGGGATGCAACGCCATCAATCTGACACTAGAGGGAGAGCAAGTCGGCGTGCAGAGGCCAGGTCAGCCTATGCAGAGGTCTAAGCCGCCACAGCGGCCCTCTCGCGCTGCTCCGCCACATCCAGTTTTGTCCTAAGGGCGGTGATCCTGCCCTTAGCCTCAGCCTCCAAGAACACCAACGCCAGGCGGTGCTCGTCGGCAAGATCTGCACGAGCCTTCGCCATCCTTCGGTCGACCTCCTCCTGCATCTTGGCTTCACGCATGGTTACAGCGTCCTCACCCATGGCCACCTGGCGTTCCTTTGTCTCCCACCGCTCGAGCTCAACGTTGCGCTCCGAGGCCTGAAACATCAGCGCCTCCTCGCGATTCTAGATCTCCTTCTCTTTGGGAGGCGCCCCACTCATTGACGCCAAGACGGGCCTGCGCGCCTCGATCCGCTACTCGAGGGTAGTGTTTGAGGCCAGGAGTTCTCATTCGCGCTCCTCGGCAGCCTCGCGGCGCTGGTCGGCCGCCCTGGCCTCTTCCAAAGCCCGGGCGCAGGCCTCACGTGAAGTCGTATGGGAACCTCGGCCTTCGCATTGGCCGCCCATGTTGAAGATGCCCGAGGTTGATGGCCACTTTCAACTGATGCCACTCGTCCGCCAACCGAAGGTCCTCCGTCTCAAGGCGGGCTTCGACGTCGACAAGCTCTTCTCCAAGCCGGCTCAGCGCGCCCATTGCCTCCCGGAAGAGCTCGTGGCGTACAACACCGTGCCCATGCGCGAGCTCCAGAGCATGGCCAAGTCCATCCTTCATGCCGGGGGTTATTGGGGAGGCTTGAGATGGCGTGGCCTCGCCACTCAAAGATGAAGCCAAGGCAGGGATCGCCCAACCACTGGTGACAACCAACCAACGGAGGAGCCCTCGGCACGCCTTCTGCACCCCAGGGCAGATCCTGAAGGAGTGACGACAGGAACGCACGATCAAGGCCCCCCGTCGGCATGCCCGCCTCCAGGACAGGTCTTGCGCCCCATGCGGTGGTCCGGTGAGGGAAGCCCGAGACCAGGGCGAGCCAAGGACAGGTGGCGGCCGCTCCTCAGGAGATCTCACTGTCGTAGATGAGGGGACCCTGAAGGAGCATTGTCAGGAGAGGATGCAACGCGCAGAGAATCATGAGGAGAGGTACTTACTCATCTATAGCTATATACTTCCTCTGCTTCAGCGGCTGGTAGGCGTCACCACCGCAACAGGGAGGCCCCTTTCTCTTGCGGAGCGCCTCAAAGTTCAGGCACAGCCCCGAAGCCCAGGGCGTGGCCGTCGGCATCTGGGGCAGGCTGCGGAACCCCTGGAGTGGCGACCTCGGGTGCCCTGGGCCGCCTTAGCTTCCCAGCCACCACCTCAGGACCGCTTCCCTAGGCTTCAGGAGCGGCAACCTTGGGAGCCTCGGGTCGCGTCGGCTCTTCAGTCAGGATGGCGCACCCGAGCCTCGGGGGCTGCCGTCTCAAGAGCATCGGGCTGCATCGCTTCATTGGCGGCCGCCCTGGCGGCACTCGGCGGCGCCCGCCCCCCAGCATCCACCTCTGGGGTGTGCACCGCGGGGATGACAGGCAGAGGGACCACAAGGGCAGGGTTCTCATGGGGCCCTTAAGCCCGGCCAGGGTTCTCATGGGGCCCTTAAGCCCGGCCAGGCGCAACCCCCATTCATCAAAGAGGGCATCTGCCCCACGAACCCCTCCGTGTTCGAGCAGCAGTACAGGAGGCAGCCCTCCTTCGGGAGTGCGGCTGGCGCGGGGTCACCCGTCAGGAGCTCGAGCCTCGTGCGCAGTGTCTCAGGAGGAAGTGCAGGTACATGGAGCCTCATGGGGTCCCTGCTGCCGGCGAAGGACCACATCCGTCGAGAATGGCGCTGGAGAGGAGCAATGTGGCACTGGACGAACTCCTTCACCACCATGGACGCTGTCACCCCAAGCTCCTTCAACCTGGTCAGCCGGCGCCAGACGTGGGCCAGCCGAGGGTCGGCAACCTTCGCGTGCCCCCACCCGGAGCTGGGTACAGCCGGCACCCGGGGGAGCAAGAGCAGGGAGTTGAGCACGCTGACATCCACGAACACCCACCGCTTCCGGAATCCACTTACAACCGGCGAGAGCTCAAATTCGATCCCTGAGCCGCCCGTCGCCGCCACAGCCTGGAAAGTTACGTACTCTGAGCACTGACGGGCGTCGGTCAGGTGAAACGAGAAAAATGGCGAAACAAGGCCACGGAGGGAGCAATGCCCACCATGGCCTCGCAAACGAAGGCGAAGACAGCAAGGAGTATAATGGATTGGGGATCCAGATGCAGCGCGTGGACTTAAGTATATATCGGCCATTGCTTGTTTGAACCTCTTGATGCAAACTTGGGTGGAAGCTTCTCAACTTCTGTAGCATTGAGGTAAGCAAACGAATGGTTCAGATTTCGAATCTATCCATTCGGCTATGCATTGTGTTTTGCACTCTATATCCGATATCTTCCGATAAGATATTATAATAGCATCGGTTTTCTCAAAATAATTTAACCTTGGCTTTAAATTTCTGAAACGAAGATAGTTAGAATATACATGTCTCAGTTGAGACCAAATGCAAGCCAAGTAATAAATAAGCAAAGCTACCCAAATAGATATGAACTTTATATAAAGCAATGAGGAAAGCCTTGGCTGCAACAATAAGTCACTATCGGTCTTTATAAATGGCACAATGGGTTGACCGATATGCTCAATAACAATTTTATTCCTATCAAGTAAATTACCCTTCTTCATTGGTATTTCAAATTTACTTATGAGGATTTTTCTAATCGATGCATCAACAATAAAGTTGTGACCAAATCTGAAAATAGGTAAATTACTTACAAGCCATACCTCCTCAAGTATGTTGGGAGAGCATGATGGTTGTGCGACTTGAAGAACATCTTGCTCCGTCTTTGGATGGCTCCCCAACGCCTTGTCATCATCTTTTCCTTGATTTCGTGCATCATTTCTTTGAAGATCCTTGTCAGCCGAACTTTGTTTGGCTACTTGCTCTTGTCCTTGAGGCTTGTCAATTTGTATGGCACGAAATTCATAGGGCAGGAATTAGGTTCCATTAACTTCGGAAAAATCAAGCATGGTTGTTTTCCTATGCTTGCCATGCCCTTTCTCAATGATGCTTGCCACTTTGGATTTGATGGATTCAAAATATATACTACTTGATTCGGCTTTTTCAACCGAAGCACTTTCATGTCCCGAATCATCCTTCTTTTTATTGATTCTACAAATTGGCAAGGCTTGTTTACTTTGGGCCAACTCCCTATTAATTCTCTCTTGGCGAAGCACTTGTACCCTATTGCGCGAAGCTTTAACTCCCCTCTCAATTTCACCCCGCTCTAGATCAGTATGCCCCCCAATGCTTTTAGGATCTTTCGGCAATGACCTGTTAGTGTTGCCGAAATTTTGCAACTGTGTAGGTGGTGTATAGTATGCTGTAGAACTAGGTGGATGTGTATGCACTACTGTATAACCATATGCTCTCTCGCCAATTCTATCAATTGATGAAGTTTCATGTTCTTTCAAAACTCTAGCCATTATTGCGGCATAACCAGGAAACAACCCCTTTTCATATTGTTCAAGGCAAAGAGCACTAATCCTCTTGTTTTGTGCCAAGATCTTTTTTAATGCAGTCACAACCGCTTCTGGAAGGGATTGCTCCATAATACTTTCAGATTCTTTCGGCAACGATTCATGAGTGTTAGCGAAATTCTTGAATTGCGTAAATCATGCATTATATGCTACAGTATTACGTCATGGCACGTGTGTTCCTGCAAAATTTTCACTTATTCGGCTATTACCATGAAGGTGTGGGGGCGAATTATGAACATCTACAGTTGTGTACGGTGCTGAAAAATCACTAACATGAGGTGTAGCATATGATGGTTGAGACTAACTGGACAAATAGCTAGTAGTAGCTTGGCCAATTCTCCGATCCATCGGCGAGGTTGGATTCTCATATTGCAAATTAGTTGCCGATGAATAAAAGGGCGAAACACTTTCTTGTATGCTATTGGAAATTTTAACATGAGGTGTTTCAAATTGATTAGCCAAACTCTCCATGTTGTACATCGGCATATGGATTTGTGGGGTTGCCGATGCATGGGAGTTGGAATACATATGTAGCATGTTGCTAAAATTATACGAGGTAGAAGCATGGAAATTTTGTTGCATCAGCTCTTGCACATAATTAAATGCATGATTGATAAAACTAGGGCTAGCCGATACATTATGCTCATTAGGCGATCTAGCAACAACATAAGGATTATTTGCATCTACAAAGGAGAATTGGGTATTCATATTACCTTTGTGGATTGCAACAACTTGATGACAATCTCTTCATAGCAAGAACAGGCCGGAGACCGTTCGAAGCTTTATCCCCAACGAAGCCGCCAAAAAGTGTGTTTGCACACGAACACGTCACCGTGTACCTCCAACATCGAGGGTGATGCACCGCATCTCACGTTGAAGGAGACCCGTCCAGAAGCGCGATACGCAAGCAACCCGGCAAGCGCATTTGTAGACCCGAAACCGCATACGCCCGGGAGGGACCCCGTCTGGGCACCCGGAGGCTATGGGTTGCCCTAGGTCGACCTGACCGCCCCTAAAGCCTCGTGGATTTGCAGCCCTCCATTGTTGAAGAATGACGAAGAACGATAAGAAAGATACAAGGGTAGGGGATAGACAAATACGAAAAGTAGTAGATGTGTTGTTCGATTGTGTGTTGTTCAATCGGCCGTCACGCCCTAGATTTATAAGAGGCGGCTGGACTTCCCGTGCAAGGAAAAGGCTTGGATTCATGTCCAAAACCCTAGTCAAATTCGGATTGGTTTTGTCCGAACTTTCCAAAACTGTTTGGTTTAAACTGGCTACACATTGCAGGTCTTTTTTGTGGCAGTAAACGACCTCAGATGAAAACGCACCCAAAATCATATTTACTCGTTTTGACGAGGCGAACAACTTTCATGTTGAACATTTTTTTACCCGAAGCCATCTTCTGGGCCAAAATGGTCACACAAAACATCTGTTTGCTCACGCTACCCATCAGACATGTGTCTGGTGGGGGGCGCCATATTTCGCCTCCTGACAGAACTGCATTCTTATAGCTCTAACTTTTTCATACCAACTCAGATCGGGATGATTTTTATAATAGAACCGGTTGTTTCGACAAGACGAAGGCAATTCGCGTAAATCATTTTTCCATGTGAGGCTGTCTTGGGGGCCTAATCAGTCGAATAGTGTTCTGAATATAAAATCTCAGTACTTCGAACACAACTTCTGCCTTAGAGAGGAGATCGGATGGCTATGGCCCAAATATCAAAGTTTCTCCTTTTGACGATATAGAACTTTCTAACTTTGAGCACTTCTCCATTTCAGGCCATCTTAATTGTGTTTTTTACCATGCCAAAATCTGGTGTCAACAGCCCCCCACCCAAAAAGAAAAAGAAACACACTAACCTATTGACATAGTGCCCAGTGCCTGTTGCTGTGTTTTTGCTTGTTTTTACTTTTCAGAATATACATATACAACGAAGTCCAAATGCGGCGAAACTTTTTGGAGATCTTTTTTGACCAGAAGACAACTTGGGAGCCAAGGAAGCACCAGAGGGGCGGCTCGTGGGGCCCACAACCTACCAGGGCACGCCAGAGGCCCCTGGCATGCCCAGGTGGGTGGTGGGTCCCAAGGGAGTCCATTCCACTGCCTCTCAGCTCTACAAATTCCCAAATATTCCAAAAACCCTAGGGGAGCGATTGAAACACAATTCCAGCTGCCGCAAGTTCCAGAACCACGAGATCCAATCTAGAGCCCTATTCCGGCACTCTGCCGGAGGGGAACACTTTCACGGAGGGGTTCATAATCCTCATTGGTGTTTCTCCGATGATGTGTGAGTAGTTCACCACAGACCTACGGGTATGTAGGCCGTAGCTTGATGGCTTCTTCTCTCTTTTTGATTCTCAATACAATGTTCTCCTTGATGTTCTTGGAGATCTATTTGATGTAATGAGTTTTTGCGGTGTGTTTGTTGGGATCCGATGAAGTGCAAGTTTGTGACTAGATCTAGCTATGAATATTATTTGAGTTTTCTTTGATCTCTTATATGCATGATTGTTATAGCCTCACTTTTCTTCTCCAAATCTTTGGTTTAGTTAGGCTAACTAGATTGATTTTTCTTGCAATGGGAAGAGGTGCTTTGTGACGGGTTCGATCTTACAGTGTCCTCACCTAGTGACAGAAGGGGAAGCGAGGCACGCATGTATCGTTGCTATTAAGGATAAAAAGATGGGGTCTATTCATACATGAATAGATCTTGTCTAAATCATGTCATCGTTCTTATTGCATTACTCCGTTTCTCCATGAACTTAGTACACTAGATGCATGCTGGATAGTGGTTGATGTGTAGAGTAATAGTAGTAGATGCAGGCATGAGTCGTTCTACTAATCTTGGATGTGATGCCTATATACATGATCATTCCCTCTTCTATCTATTTCCCAACAGTAATTTTTATACACACCGTATGCTATTTTCTCGAGAGAAGCCGCTAGTGAAATCTATGGCCCCCGATCTATATTTTATCTTATTGTTTTCAGATCTATTATTCCAGAAACCCAAAAATACCTTGCTGCACTTTTCTTTACTTATTTTATTTTGTGTTTTTGCTAAATCTATTTATCCAATCTCATACAATTTAATCTATCTTTTTGCCATAGAGGGTGACAACCCCTCTTGCGCGTTGTGTTGCAAGTATTTGTTCTTTGTGTGCAGCTACCATTTACATAGTGTTGCTTGGTTCTCTTACTGGATTGATAACCTTGGTTTCATAAATGAAGGAAATACCGTAGCTGTGATGCATCGTCCCTTACTCTCTGGGAAATACCGACGTAGATTCAAGCTATCGTCAAAAGAATATATGTCGCCATTGCCGGGGAGACATCATCAACATCTATCAGGTTCCTAATCACAAATCTCATCTCCTTGCAATTTACATTATTTGTCAGTTGCCTCTCATTTTCATCTCCCCCACTACACAAAAATTTGCCTTTTTATTTGCCTTTCTTCGTGTTCGCCCTTTTCTTGTCAGATCTCTTGTTTGCTTGCAATCTAGTTTGCGTAGTCACGATGTCTCACGAAAATACCAAATTATGTGATTTTCCAATACTTATAGAGGTAATTTTAATCCTAGGCCTTTTCCTGTAAATTCCTCTAATAATTATGGCAATCCCTATGGTAATTCTTCTTACAATAATAATAGGAACCCTCGGATCTTGAGAGCAATATTAAAGAATTTATCAATTTTCAAAAAGCTTTCAATACTACGATAGAAGAAAAGTTGAATAAGATTGATGATATGTCTAGAAGCATTGATATAATTTCCCATGATGTAGAAAATCTCAAGATTAAAGTTTTTCCACCTAAGGTTGATTTCAATGAATCAATTAAAGCTTTATATGTTTCTATGGATGAAAATAAGAAACGAACCCCTATGCTTAGAGCTAAAAGAGAATTTTTGGGTGATAGTTGATTTGATCCAGTTGAAAAACAGAAACTTTTAAGTCCAGTAGCTGAATTTTTAAAAATGATATAGAAATTGCCTGCGTTGTGCCAATTTTTCAGCATTTTTTGAGTTATAGAAGTACGGTCAGAGTCCAGATTACTACATATTGTTCTGTTTTTGACAGATTCTGTTTTCGCTGCATTGTGTGCTTATTTTAATGAATCTATGGATTTTATCAGGGGGTATAAGCCATGGTAAAGTTAGAATACAGTAGGTATAATGCAATAATAGAATATGAATCAGTTTGCAACAGTACTTAAAGTGGTGATTTGCTTTATTATACTAACGGATCTCACGAAGGTTTTGTTAAGTTTTGTGTGATTGAAGTTTTCAAGTTTTGGGAGAGATCACGATTGATGAAGGAATAAGGAGTGAAAAGAGCTTAAGTTTGGGGATGCCGATGGCACCCCAAGTTAATATTAAAGGAGAACCAAGCAACTAAGCTTGGGGATGCCCCGGAAGGCATCCCTAAAAACCATCGTTAATTTTAATTGGAGCTATATTTTTAGTCGTCACATATCATGAGTTTTTCCTTGAGCGCCTTGCATTATATGAGTCTTTGCTTGTCTTGCTTTTTGTTTGTTGCAATTATTCTTTCTGGACACACCTATTTGAGAGAGCCATAATTATGCTATGATTTGTTAGAATTTCTCTATGTGCTTCACTTCAATTTTTTGAGCTATGGAATTGCTCAAGTGCTTCACTTATATATTTTTTAGCACGGTGGTGCTTTAGTTTTTGAAGAAATACTCTCATGCTTCAGTTAGATTAATTTGAGAGTTAGTAAATTTTTGAAGAAATTCTCTCATGCTTCACTTATACTCCCTCCATTCCTAATTGTAAGTCTTTCTAGAGATTCCACTATGGACTACATACAGAGCAAAATAAGTGAATATACACTCTAAAGTACGTCTATATACGTACGTATGTAGTTCGCATTGAAATCTCTGAAAAGACTATATTTAGGAACGGAGGAAGTATTATTTTGAGAGACAAAAAAATTTATGCTCATGTTCTTCACTTAAATTTGTTTGATCTTTTCAAAAGCAATTGCAATATATGAAATTAGTCCCAAAGTGATAGATATTCAAGAGGGATATAATAAAAACTTTCATGAAGATAATTGGAACTTGATTCTTTGTAATAGTTTTGAGATACGATGATAGTAATATATGAGTTATGTTGGTGAGTAATTATGCTTTAGTAAGAATATTGATGTTAAGGTTTGTGATTCCCTATGCAAGCACGAAAGTTAATAGTTATGGAATGAAATTACATCCTACTTTTGGTGCATTGTTCAGTGTTAGTTATGCTTAATGCTCGTTTATGAGATTTTTTTTCTTTGTTGGTTCCTTCTCAATCTATTTGCTTGCCTTTCCTTGTACTAAATGGGAATACTACTTGTGCATCCAAAATCCTTAAAACCGGTTGTGCCAAATGAGTCCACCATACCTACCTATATGAGGTATTTCCATGTCGTTCCAAGTAAATTTGTATGTGCCATCTCTAATTTTCAAAATGAATTTCCTTTTTGTGTGCCCGTACCGCTCATGAAGTGGCAGGGGTGGCCAATATTTTTCCATGCTACATGTGTTATTCTCAAGATGAGTGTTTATTCACTTGTCATTGCACGAGAGTGTGGCGGTAATAGGGGTGCCCAGTCCCGAAATGAAAAAGAAATTTACTTTATGTTGTCAATTAATAAATTCCTTGGAAAGTGTTGGTATGGAAGACACTCGTGGATACAACTAGCCATGGCTTGTGAAAGAATGGTGGAAAAAGGAATAAACTTTATTTTATGTTTGGGAACAGCCTATTATCTATCTAGCATGGAAAGTATTGGGAACTACTCGGTCATTTTCATTGACAGGAAAAGCATGCCTCACAAAATATTTTATCTCTCAATTTAAGATTTGAGCTCTAGCACCTCTACAAATCTCTGCTTCCCTCTACGAAGGGCCTATCTATTTACTTTTATGCAATTTTTATTTTTATTTGAGTCTCCATCTTCTCTTATAAAGCACCAAATAGGGAGCACTATGATCATACTTGTGCATTGGATGTAGGTAATATTCGAGTGTGTTTCGTGAATGGATTAATGATTGAGCATGATGGGCTAGGGATAACTTTCTTTAGTGTTGATATTTTGAAAGACATGGTTGCTTGTTGATATGCTTGAGTATTGAAGTCTTCATGTAAAATATAGACTATTGCGTTGAACCATCTAAAAGTCCAAATGTCCATGCTACAGAAGAGAAGAATATGTGATGAACATGTTAGGCAACATTCCACATCAAAAATTCTGTTTCTATCATTACCTACTCCAGGACAAGTAGGAATTAAGCTTGGGGATGCTAATACGTCTCTAACGTCTCTAATGTCTTCTGGTCCAATACATTTTATAGCAACTATATATCTTTTTTGGGACTAACCTATTGACATAGTGCCCAGTGCGAGTTGCTGTTTTTTGCTTGTTGTTTACTTCATAGAATATCCATATCAAATGGAGTCCAAACGCAGCGAAATATTTGGAGATATTTTGGACCAGAAGACAACTTGGGAGCGAAGTACCAGAGGGGACGCCCGTGGGGCCCACAACCCACCAGGGTGCGCCCACGTGGGTGCACTACTGCAGGATGGTCCAAACGCGACAGTACGATCAGAGACCCTTCGACGAAACAGTGTGCGATGCCATAATCGCAAACGGTGGTATAAAAAAACCTTCAGAAAAGGTGCAAAACGTTTGCGATGACAGATGCATCAAACACGGTTCAGAATTTAGTTGCGTGTGCGATGCAGGGCATACAGTTCAGCTCAATTAACTGTTTGGGATGAGGAGGAATAAAAGAAATGGGCAGCCAGATGATGGCGTGTGCGATATATAGCATACGGTTCACTGGGATGAACTGTGTGTGATTAGGCAACACAATAGAAACAGTTCAACTGAACAAGATGTGTGTGATACACGGTAAACAGGTCCGTAATCAGAAATGTGTGCGAAGACCAATAATAACAAAGACGATTGCTGCTAATAAGCTATGTTAATTTCTCCGTCTACAGTAGAATAACATGTATGTATATATATAACTGAAATAAACATCCAATTACATAAGTGACTATACAGATCATTCGCACACACCTCAATAAAGAATTGCATGCATTCTAAAGTAGGAGAAACAATCGTCTAGTCATGTACTTCTTGTGACGCTCCCACCACTGCTATGTGGCTCGATCCCTTGTCTGGGTCAGGAAGAAGACGGTTCCTCATGTCAACGATCCGCCTGTACATCTCGTAGCTTGTGTACGCGTCCATGGCCGCATACTTGACATGTTCATCCAGTCTCTCATGCCACATACTGTGCCAGGCGTTCTTGTCCTTATTGCTCTCTTCCTTCATCTTCGCATAGTAGGGGTCGATGATGGCCGAGGCAAGGTCAACCAGGGAGTTCAGTTTGTTTTTGTCGCTGCCCCAGACCTTGTAGTGGTGCTGGATGTTGACAAGATTCGGGCATTTCAAGTCCGAAACCTTGAGCGCTTTTAGATCGTTGGTGGTGTCCACCGTAGCGAAACTGTAGTCGGAGCTGTTGATAAACCTGGAGAAACGATCGCAAGGCCTTGTGGAAAGGTGGTAGTGGTAGACGAAGATATCATGTCGCACGCACAACTGGGCAACAGCAACCTTCTGATCATGCCAGGCACGACCAATGGTGTACTCGAGGTCGAAGCCGACCACTCGGTACTTGTCCTCGGCAAGGAACTGCTCCATAGTTTGGATGGAGCTCACCACCGAGATCGGATCATTCATGTACACCACCGAGAGGGCCTTCCCCCACACGTGGATGTCCACTACGTGATGCGTGGTGAACTGCCCGCCGTTGTCGTCATTCGCCACTGGGAGCGCCATTGGAGCCACGGGGAGCGCCATTGGAACCCCTGGATGTCCTCTCTGTATGTGTCCTCGTCGGTGTACTTATTGTGTCGTGTGAGAGGAGAGATGAAGGTAAATGGCCGCAGGAATAAAAGGGTCTGGGCGGCATGGATTCTCGGTGCGTCCGCATGGCAGTTTTTGCAGTGGGTAACTACATCGTTGCGCTGCGCCCGGCGCAACCGCTTGCACATGAATGTGTGTGATCATGTGCCGGCCCCAAACACTGGCAGCACGCGTGGAGGGACGAGGGAAGAGCACTCGGAGAGACGCGAGAGCAGAGCGCGCGCGGCGGGGCGTGAGCCGAGCGCATCGCGGCTGCCTGAACCGCAAGCAACCACACGCATAGAGCAGTTGCAGGAAATGATCGCCTAAAAGCCGGCCGACAGTTGCGTCGCTGCGTAGAGAGCGGCCGTGTGCTACCACCTCCGTCTAGTCTATAGTCTCCTTTATATTATGTGCCATACTTTGCCCTCAAATTTAACCAACAAAATGTTAATGCATGTTTTAAAAATTATATAATTGGAAACTATGTTCAAATACAAATCCAACTATATAATCTTTGGCGACATGCATTCGTACTTTATTAGTTAAATCATACTTATAACCAGGACGGTGGTATAGTAGGTAATTAAATCGCAAACATTTTTTTATTAACCATATGTGTATGTGGCCTTTCGTCCTCCTCTCGCACGTCTTGTCGCCCCGCTGCCGCAGACGGCTTACAGCGCAAGCTTGCGCAGTGTGCAGGGGTGTTCTTTTGGCCAAACGGTGGCGCCAATGAATCGTCGGTGAGCCCATTCCCACGCAACCTCGCAGGTTCCCGCGCATGCTTCCCGCCCGACTCGGTGAAATCTCCCAAAATCCCAATGCTTACCAGCCTCCTATAAAAACCCTCACGGCCGATGAGTCCTGCATCGCATTTTCCCCTCCCTCCCTGTGGCTTATCTCGTCTGCTTCTCCCACAATCGCCAATGGCACCGGTCCATCATCGTCGCTCAGCCACTCCGCCGTCATCAGAGGACAGCTCCACTAGGAGGCTACACCGTGGCAGCGGCGCAGTCCCCGGCGCAGTGTAGTGCGTGTGGCGTCCCTCTTGGGTGTGCGCGGAACACCCACCACACGCTCCACCGCCAGTGCCCATCGGCAGCTGTTGCCGGCCGCCATTGCCGCCACACCACCGTCGAAAGCCAGGGCCATCGCCTGCTCCGCCGCCGCGGCCCGAAGGCGGGAGCTGGTCGTCGTGGCCGCCACCCCACTGCCGGCCACTGTGGCCATCACCCGCTCCGCCACTGTGGCCCGAAGGCGGGAGGTGGTGGTCATGGCCGCCACCCCGTCATCGGCCACCATGGCCGCCAGCCCACCGTCGACCGCCGGGGTCATCACCCACTCCGCCACAGCCGCCCAAAGGCGGGAGGCGGAGGTGGAGGCCCGCACGTGCGTCAGCGACCTTGCGCGCTACACCGAGTTCCTACGGGAGGAGGAGGAGCACTTCGTCGAGCAGCAAAGAGCCTTACCGCCTCCGTGGCCGCGGCACACGCCATCTCAGAGGCGAGGAATCAGGAGATCTATGAGGATAACCACCGCTTCGAGAGGGGTCGTCTGGAGCGGCAGAGGGCGTTCGAGGTGAGCGTCGTTGAAGCAGCAACAATGGCAGGCACCGTATCGCGGTTGCCCAACTCGTTGGTAGGCTCCTCCTCCTCTGCCTCTTACTGAGCACGCTCGGTAGAGGAGAGGCAGCCGGAAGTAGTACGAACCCCTCTGCATATTTATCCCTTAGTTGTTTTGGTGATTGATGACAATGCTTTTGCGGACTAATCGTGTGCATTGAGTATTTCAGACATATCATGACTAGGCACAAGATGATTTGGTTCCCCTCGAAGAATGTTGAAGACGGCATTTCTCTATGTTTCTTTTCGGTGGATTTGAGTCGTAGGAAAGCCGTACTATTAAGAGGGTGTCCGCTTTGGAAAGGTTTGGGTGGAATCATCATGTACACGTCTACTCCTTTTGCACCACCTTTCCTTTGGCTGTTTGGAGCATCCTCGTTTTTACGTGTCTCTGCAAAATGAAGGATTCCTAGTGTTGCTGAACTGGGGCATGTGGTAGTACTGCTCTTCAGAGCGGTAGTACCGCAGGCCCTTGCGGTAGTACCGCAGGCTCTTGCGGTAGTACCACAAGTGCCCACAGTAGTACTGCTCATTGTGGGCGGTAGTACCGTGGCCCCAGGGCAGGCCCAGCGCCTCGAACGGTTGTAGGGGCGGATGTAATTTTTTACATCCGCGCCCTACACGGTAGTACCGCGCCTCAGGTGCGGTAGTACCGCGAGCTCTGGGCAGGCGCGGCAACATAAGCGGAAGTAGGGGCGGATGTATTTTTACATCCGCGCCCTACACGGTAGTACCACTCCTGGCTTGCGGTACTACCGTGTCGGATTTTCGCACAGATCCCAACTCAGCGGAAGTTGCCGCGGATGTATTTTTATATGCCCATGCCTTCCCAAAATCTAGACTATCCCTGCTTTGCGGTAGTACCGCAAGGGGGAGCAGTAATACCAAGCCAGCGGTTCTACCGCCCTCTGTTTCATCGCATCAGGGCTGCTCTGGTTTCTGCTATACGGGTGGTAGTACCGCGGTGCCTTGCGGTTAGTACCGTGTGCCCTTGCGGTAGTACCGTGTCGCTGGCGCGGTAGTACTGTGCTTCGCGGGCTGAGTTGGTGGACAACGGTTGGATTTGTTCTCCCACTATATAAGGGGTGTCTTCTTCTCCGAGTTGACTACCTCTTCCATCCCCAAGCTCCATTGTTGCTCCAAGCTCCATTTTCGCCCATTCTCTCTCCCTAGACAATCAAACTTGTTGATTATCTAGGGATTGGTTGAGAAGGCCACGATCTACACTTCCACCAAGAGAAATTTGATTCCCCCCCACTAATCCCTTGCGGATCTTGTTACTCTTGGGTGTTTGAGCACCCTAGACGGTTGAGGTCACCGCGGAGCCATATTCCATTGTGGTGAAGCTTCGTGGTGTCATTGGGTGCCTCCAATTAAGTTGTGGAGATAGCCCCAACCTTGTTTGTAAAGGTCCGGTCGCCGACTCCATGGGCACCAATAGTGGAATCATGTCATCTCGCATTGTGTGAGGGCATCAGGAGAATACGGTGGCCCTAGTGGCTTCTTGGGGAGCATTGTACCTCCACACCGCTCCAACGGAGACGTACTTCCCCTCAAAAGGAAGGAACTTCGGTAACACATCCTCGTCTTCACCAGCTCCACTCTTGGTTATCCCGTACCTTTACTTGTGCAAGCTTATTTGTGTTATATCCCTTGCTTGCATGTGTGCTTGTTGTTATTGCATCATATAGGTTGCTCACCTAGTTGCATATCTAGACAACCTACTTTGATGCAAAGTTTAAATTGGTAAAGAAAAGCTAAAAATTGTTAGTTGCCTATTCACCCCCCCCCTCTAGTCAACTATATCGATCCTTTCAATTGGTATCAGAGCCTCGTCTCTTTATTAAGGACTTTGTCGTTCGAAGTGTATGGTTGACACCGTAGACGGTGCGGAGGAGCACTACAATGTGAATTTGTTCTCGTCTACGGCCGATGGGGGAACCGCGGTCTCTCGTGAGGAGTTCAATGTGGCTTTGGACACATTGAAAACCTCCATGACGACCAAGGTAGAAAGCATGTGTAACAAATTCTTAGAAGGGCTTAAATTATGTACCGCACCGGTCAAAGTGGGTGATCTCACTAACAAGGTGACGGATGCTAACTCCGACAAGGGGGAAGCTACTAGTGAAAAGGCTCCTTCTTCTAGTGGTAAAAATGGCAACGGCATCTTTGCCCATGTGGAACCTCCACTTACCTATGGTGGACCGATTCCTTCCACTCATTTGAATCATGCCAGTCCTCCCCCTAAGATTGTGAAAAATGAGGACTTTGATTCTTGGGTTTATCGCTTTAAGCGTCATTTAAACAATGTTAATACTAATCTTTGGAGAATCATTGAAGAAGGTTTTTATCCCCATGACCGAAGCAACTTCACTCCTAGAGAAGCCGCGGATAATCAATTCAATGAGAATGTTCTCTTCATCATCCAAGATGAAATTCCACCCGAAGATCTTGCTCACCTCCGGCCCTTCACCGTGGCCAAGGATGCATGCCGCCATGTTGTGTCCCTCTACAGGGGAAGCACAAGCATTCAACACTCCAACTATGAAGTGGTGCAAGATGAAACCGATGAGTTTGCAATGAAGGAAGATGAAGAACCTCGTGAGCTTTATCGGAGGTTAACTACTCTTGCGGTCTCACTCCGAGATCATGGGAGCAAGGATACGGATGACAATTGGATCAAGCGCAAATTCCTGAAGGACATGATGCCTTACCACAAGGCCATGTCCGCTGTCATTCGTCAAAGGCCGGACTTCCACACCTTGTCCTCAAGTGAAGTGTTGGATGAGTTTGTTGCTATGAGCATCTTGGACAAGACCGCCGAGAATGCGATGTTACGTTCTCAAAGAGAAAAGAAGCCCAACCTTGCCTTGAAGGCCAAGGTTAGTGTGGAAGAAGAGGACGAAGAGGAAGAAGAGGAGAGCAATCCCGAAGATACAAATTATGCCTATCATGAACACATGGCTCTTGCTTCAAGGAAATTTTCGAGCAAGAAGAACACAAGGCCGAACTTCAACAAGAATAACTCAAGTGGCACGAAGGTCAAGCAACGAGTGAGGACTTGCTATAATTGTGGCAATGTGAGTCACTTTGTAGTGGAATGCCCTTATGAGAAGAGGGAAGACAATGGTGGCAAGCTCATCTGAAAAGACAAGGCCAAGTCCTTCCCAACAAGAGCAACTTCATCAAGAAGACTCCTCCCAAGGGGTTGGTGGCACAAGAAGAGTACAATGAGGATGATGATGATGATAAAGACGGTGAGTCGGTTGCCATGGCCTCCGTTGCCATTGCGACAACTCCACGAGTGTCTCTCTTCGACTCACCCAATGAGAACATCACCGCCAAGTGCCTCATGGCTAAAGCCACCAACAAGGTGTTTGCTTCTGGTGGAGGATCATGGTTGCTCGATAGTGGAGCCACTAATCATATGACCGGAAGCAAGGACTTGGTGCTGGACGTTCACAAGATTCCATCTATGCCCACCAATGTCGAGTGGGGTGATGCCTTGTCCTCTAAGGTATTGGGACTTGGCAAGGTTGTCATTTCTCATGATCTCACAATCGAGAAGGTCATGCTTGTTGAGTCCCTAGCATACAATTTGCTTTCCGTTCGTCAACTTGCACTCATGGGCTTTTCCACTTTCTTTGATGTTAATACCGTGGCCCTCTTGTGGAGCAAGACTCTTAAAGTAGCCTTTGTTGGGCATGTCGAGAATGGTCTCTATGTGATTAACTTTTCGGAGCAACCCACTAAGACCGCGACATGCCTAATGGCTAAAGTTGATGTGGGATGGCTTTGGCATCGCCGTTTAGCCCATGTGAATATGAGATCTTTGCAAAGTCTTCTCAAGGGGGACCATGTCCATGGACTAACAAATGTTAGTTTTGCTAAAGAGCGTGCTTGTAGTGCTTGTATCGAAGGAAAGCTACATGAAAAGGCTCACCCTCCCACGACTATCATTTACTCAAAGAGGCCTTTGGAGCTCCTTCATTTGGATCTCTTTGGTCCTCCATCCTTTGATAGTCTTGGGGTAGAAAGTATTGCTTGGTGATTGTGGATTACTATTCAAGATACACTTGGGTATACTTCTTCAAGAAGAAGAGCGAGACCCAACAAACCGTCATTGACTTTGCAAATGAAGCCCAACGTCAACACAATGCAAAGATCTTGACAATAAGAAGTGACAACGGCACCGAGTTCAAGAACTACACATTGGATGAGTTTCTTAGTGATGAGGGGATCAAGCATCAATATTCCGCACCATACACCCCTCAACAAAATGGTGTAGCGGAGAGGAAGAACCGGACGTTGATGGATGCGGCAAGGACCATGAGGGCAGAGTTCAAGTCTCCATACAACTTTTGGGCCGAAGCCATCAACACTGCGTGTCATGCATCCAATCGTCTCTATCTCCGCAAAGGCTTGAACAAGACTCCATATGAGATTCTCACCATTAACAAGCCCAACCCCAAGTACTTCCGGGTGTTCAGGTGTAAGTGTTTCATTCTCAAGAAAGTTATTCGGTTGTCTAAATTTGATGCTAGAGCTTATGAGGGCATATTTGTTGGTTATGCTACAAACTCTCAAGCTTACCGTGTCCTAAATAAGTCCACGAGACTTATTGAGGAGACGTGTAACATGGAGTTTGGTGAGAATAACGGCTCCCAAGTGGAGCAAAGTGGCACTTGTGATGTAGGTGATGAAATTCCTCCTCAGACCATAAGAAGAATGGGAGTTGGTTTTATCCTACCCATTGAGGAACCCCTTGTGGCCGAAGGAGAAGGACAATGCTCCACTCAAGTGGAGCCATCACCAACCCATGGCCCACACGCTTCCGAAGAACAAAGTGAAGGCCCTCAACCTCAAGAACAAGACCATGGGCAAGATCAATCTCAAGACGGTGTTGAATCACCAAGTGATGCCCAAGGTCAAGTTCTCTCCTCCGAGCAAGTTCAAGATCAAGAGCAAGCTCAAGATCAAGAATAAGCTCAAGACGGCGCTCACGATGATCAAGTGACGGCCAGAGGTGAGCAACAAGTGACCGCTCCTCAATTCACTCCGGAGGAGAAATTAGAGCGTTGTGCCGCCAAGATCGCATCCAAGCTCACAACCAAGGGTCATCTCATGACAAATGTGCTTGGAAGCATTCAACAGGGGATAAGCACTCGTAGACAATTGGCAAACTATTGTGAACATCACGCGTTTGTCTCTTTTGTTGGCACTCGAGGATCCGGATTGGCTTAATGCCATGCATGAAGAACTCAACAACTTCGAACACAACAAGGTGTGGAGATTGGTGCCAAGGCCAACGGGGAACCATAATGTCATTGGAACCAAGTGGATATTCAAAAACAAGCAAGATGCCCATGGAATTATCATTCGCAACAAGGCCCGTTTGGTAGCACAAGGCTACTCCCAAGTCGAGGGTATCGACTACGGTGAAACATTTGCTCCCGTTGCTCGCCTTGAATCCATTCGCATGTTCATTGCTTATGCTTCTCATCATAACTTTAAGTTGCAACAAATGGATGTGAAGAGTGCTTCTCTTAATGGTCCTATTAATGAGTTGGTATATGTCAAGCAACCCCCCGGGTTCGAGGATCCCTATTTCCCTGATCATGTGTACCAACTAGATAAGGCACTCTTGGCCTTAAACAAGCCCCACGTGTGTGGTATGACCACCTTACCGAGTTGCTGCAAGATCGTGGGTTTGAAATCGGGAAAATCGACCCCACTCTTTTTACTAAGAAGGTCAAAGGGGAGTTGTTTGTGTGCCAACTATATGTTGATGACATTATCTTTGGTTCTCCTAACAAAGCTTTCAATGAGGAATTTGCCGCTCTCATGACCTCAAATTTCAAGATGTCCATGATGGGAGAGTTGAAGTTCTTTCTTGGGTTCAAAGTCAAGCAACAAAGAGAAGGAACCTTCATCAACCAAGCCAAATACACTCAAGACATGCTCAAGAGATTCAAGCTAAGTGATGTCAAGCCAGCTTCCATTCCAATGCCCGTCAAATGCCAACTTGACATAGATCCCAATGGTAAAGCGGTGGATCAAAAGGTATTTCGCTCCATGATTGGCTCCTTGCTTTTCCTTTGTGCATCTAGACCGGATATCATGTTGAGTGTGGGAATTTGTGCACGGTTTCAAGCCGCACCTAAGGACAGCCACTGTGTGGCGGTCAAGCGAATCTTTCGATATTTGGCTCATACCCAAAACTTTTGCTTATGGTACCCAAGAGGAGCAAACTTCAAGGTTGTAGGCTATTCAGACTCAGATTGGGCGGGAGACAAAGTGGATAGGAAGTCCACTTCCGGAGGGTGCCAATTCCTTGGCTGCTCTTTGGTTAGTTGGTCTTCTAAGAAGCAAAGTTGTGTGTCTCTCTCATCCACCGAAGCGGAGTACGTGGCAGACGGTAGTTGTTGTGCACAACTTCTTTGGATGAGGCAAACTTTAAAGGATTACGGTGTCATTTGTGACAAAGTGCCTCTTTGGTGTGATAATGAAAGTGCCATCAAGATTTCTCTCAACCCGGTTCGACACTTCAAGACGAAGCATATTGAGATTCGGTATCACTTCATTCGGGATCATATTAGGCCAGGGGAGATTGAGCTCAACTATGTCAACACTCATGGTAACCTTGCAGATATTTTCACGAAGCCCTTGGATGAAGCAAGATTTCGCGAGTTAAGGCATGAGCTAAATATCACTGATTCGAGCAATGTTCCTTGAACCCTTGCACACCCCACCATACTCAACTTGTCATCTTGTTTAGGTGTAGGCATGGACATAGGGGGAGTGTTGTTCTCTCAATGAACTCTCCCTCCCCCCATTATGCATAAATTCATCAACTCTTTCACATTAGCCATTGTTGATGGTACTTGTGCTTCAAAGACGAGTTTTGGTCATGTGCACAAGGATAATTCTTCGCGGTGCCATACCAATTGACTCAAACATAGGTGGCTCCGGCCACCACCCTCTCTTTGGAGAGGTTGCGCTGCCTGTTTAGTCCTTGTTGTCTCGTGAGTTAGCTCTTTGGTGTGTCCATTCGCTTGAAGGTTGCAGTGCAAAGGTCCCTTTTCTTGTCTTTTTCTAACGTGCAGTTTCTTGGGTCTACCGTACTAGCGTGGCTCACCACCGTACTACCGCTGAAGCTGTGCATGGTACTACCACACCTAGCACGGTAGTAATTTTTTACTGCCTCCTGGGGGAGCGGTACTACCGCCCAAGATGCGGTACTACCGCCCATGGTGCGGTACTTCCGCCCGGGCGGTACTACCGCGATGACACGCGGTACTAACGCGTAGTCGAGAGCGCGTGGGGGTTAAGAGCGGGCAGGGGAAGTTCGAACACCCCCATACCCATTCAACTCTTTCTCCCCACGCCATCTCTCTCTCTCTCCTCCCCAAGAACGGCGCCGGAGACCCTCGCCGGATCTCCATCTCTGGCCGCTCTCCTCGCATTCCGTCCGGTGGGATCGTTCCCCACCACTTCCTCTTGCCATGGAACAAGGTTTCTCCCCAAATCCCTCTCTCTTTTGTTCGTTCTTTCATTTCTATGTTTTTGGGGAGATGCATGTTGTTCTTGAGATTTTAGGCCAAATCTTTGCAAGAGTAGGGTGTAGGAGAGTAGTAATGCGTAGAGATGGTACTTGATATGTTTCCCCGTGGTAGATTTGATCAACCGTAGTACCACTTCATTGTCACGGTTGTGCTCAGATCTAGTTGAGGTTCGGATCTGACACCGTGCGGTACTACCGCATCTCCGGTGCGGTACTACCGCTCCTACGGTACTACCGCTCATCAGGAGCGGTACTACCGCACGAGGTGCGGCACTAAAATTCTACTGCCGCTCAGAGACACGGTACTACCGTGCCATCCTGGCGCGGTACTACCATGGCTAGGAGCAGCACTAAAACTTTAGTACCACGCATCCATGCGGTACTACCGTTGTTGTCAAATTTCCCATGTGGCAATTACCAAGTGCGCGCTCTACTTGTTTCACCTGTTTGGCTGTGGGCTTTGCATTGATCCTTCTCGTTTGTCTTGCGTGTTTTTGTGTTTTGTGTCATAGGTGGTGGCTCCGGTGCCCCCGTTCGCCGTTCCAATCCTAGATGTGACACGGGCTCCAAGCGTCTGTGCAAGCAAGACGAAGCTGCAGAGGGCTCCAATGCCCCCCAATGCAGGACCAAGACCACCGCCACCAAGAACAAGGAGCCCTCCATGGGCATGGATGAGATACCACTTGCTGAATTTGTCACTCGAAGGAGGATCAACCCCCATGTGAATCCTCGTGCCAACTTTAGAGGGAATGATCTGTTCTGGACCAAGCATCAGAATCTCATATATCTGGATGTGATCAAGGCCAAGCAGAACATCTACGTGGATGTGCACTGGATTGACATGAACCATATGAGGGAGGATAAGCACCGTGACTACTTTGGTGAGGCCTTGGACCTCGTGGAGCAGTTTGGCATTGAGGATGTGATCTCTTTTCATCTGGATTATGACACTGAGATCATGGCCTAGTTCTTTGCTTCGGTCCACTTCCATCCTGATGAGGAACGGTCCATGACCTAGATGACCAATGGACAACAGATGACTGCTAAGTGGAAGGACTTCATGGCTTTGCTGCAGGTGTCTAATGAGGGGCTCAACACGCCCGTTGGTGTCTGACCTCATGCCAACCCCGAGTCCGCCAACAAGAACAAGCTTCAGCAATTCTATGTTGAGAAGACTCTTACCAGTGGCAAGAAGGCGTGGGTGCTGAACCCATTCCTTGACATTATGCACCGGATATTCTGCCACTCCCTTTTTCCACGCATTGGTGACATGGACAAATTGCAATGCCTATCTTGTGGATATGATGCTCATTTGTGAGGAGGCGCGTCACTCTCAGACACAGCCACTTGATGTCTCACACATCATGTGGTGCGAGTTTCGGTTTGCGGTGTTCAACCGCAAGGTACCCATCTATGGACCCTATCTGTTTCTATTGATCACGAAGACTTGGGAGAAGCTCTATCCAGATGAAGAGTTTGTTGCCCCTGACTGGATCCGTCACGACCCCATCAAGCTCTGCATCAAGCCTCAGTGGGCTAACACTACTACTCGTGCTGAAGCAGAGGCTGCTAGGATGGATGTTGATGAGGAGGAGATTGAGGAGGAGGACGCAGATGAGGACAGCTCTGTTGGGTATGCCCCTCCCTCTACTGAGCCCTCATGGGCTAAGAAGCTGAAAGCCAAGATGAAGGCCTTGTTCTGCATGCAAGCAAAGGGGCAGTACCGGACTCATGTTGCATCCAAGGAGAGTCGCCGCCGCGACAAGAGGATCTTGAGGACTTTTGGAGAGGACATTTCCAGCGGATCCGAGAAGCACATCACTCCAGAGGCTGCGTGGATGGCAAAACAGGGCTACAAGTGGACTGATTCTGAGGAGGAGCCCATCCCCGCTACTGAGACCGACGAGGAGCATGACGAGTGATCACTTTAGCTTGAGCCACCACTTGTGTCGTAGGTGTCCTCTCTGCCTTTTTGGTGTCTCGATGCCAAAGGGGGAGAGAGTGTAGGATTCGCAAGTTGTGTCATGTGTTTCGTCTTATCGCTTTGCTTTCGTCTCGTTGAACTTCATTTGCTTTGGTTTGGTTTGTGCTTGTGAGACCTTTCTATCATATGGTGTAAGACATA
This sequence comes from Triticum aestivum, assembly GCF_018294505.1. Lineage (NCBI taxonomy): Eukaryota > Viridiplantae > Streptophyta > Magnoliopsida > Poales > Poaceae > Triticum > Triticum aestivum. The sequence goes on along the minus strand of NC_057805.1, from coordinate 268,493,276 downwards.
TGCACTCTAGCTTACCTTGTTGAGCCTATGCTATCTTGTGATCTTTACTTTATGCTCTTAGTTATTATCTTGCCTAATGGTAGCCTTATTGTTGCAAGATATGCCTTGTCTATAAATTATAGGGTGAGTGTTGATTCTACTATGTGTGCCGTGCAGTCCAAAGCACTTCTCTAGATAGCACACATCTAGGGGGAGCCCGTCTATATTTTAGAGATGTGGGGTTTGCCCATGTTCTATGTTATCTCCCTTTGTGCAAATCCCATATTGTCATCAATCCACCAAAAGGGGGGAGATTGTAAGGGCATATCTATCCCTTAGTTGTTTTGGTGATTGATGACAATGCTTTTGCGGACTAATCGTGTTCATTGAGTATTTCAAACATATCATGACTAGGCACAAGACGATTTGGTGCCCCTCGAAGAATGTTGAAGACGGCGTTTCTCTACGTTTCTTTTCGCTAGATTTGAGTCGTAAGAAAGCCGTACTATTAAGAGGGGGTCCGCTTTGGAAAGGTTTGGGTGGAATCATCACGTACACGTCTACTCCTTTTGCACCACCCCCTTTGGCTCTTTGGATCATCCTCCGTTTTTACGTGTCTCTGCGAAATGAAGGACTACTAGTGTTGCTGAACTGGGGCATGCGGTAGTACTGCTCTTCAGAGCGGTAGTACCGCAGGCCCTTGCGGTAGTACCGCAAGTGCCCACGGTAGTACTGCTCATTGTGGGCGGTAGTACCGTGGCCCCAGGGCAGGCCCAGCGGCTCAAACGGTTGTAGGGGCGGATGTAATTTTTTTACATCCGTGCCCTACATGGTAGTACCGCGCCTCAGGTGCGGTAGTACCGCGAGCTCTGGGCAGGCGCGGCAACATAAGCGGAAGTAGGGGCGGATGTATTTTTACATCCGCACCCTACACGGTAGTACCGCTCCTGCCTTGCGGTACTACCATGTCTGATTTTTGCACATATCCCAACTCAGCGAAAGTTGCCACGGATGTATTTTTATTTGTCCGTGCCTTCCCAAAATCTGGACTTTCCCTGCCTTGCGGTAGTACCGCAAGGGGGAGCGGTGGTACCGCACCAACGGTTCTACCGCCCTCTACTTCATCGCATCAAGGCTGCTGGTTTCTGCTGTACGGGCGGTAGTACCGCGGTGCCTTGCGGTAGTACCGTGTGCCCTTGCGGTCCTACCGCGTCGCCGGCGCGGTAGTACCGTGCTTCGCAGGCTGAGTTGGTGGATAACGGTTGGATTTGTTCTCCCACTATATAAGGCGTGTCTTCTTCTCCGAGTTGACTACCTCTTCCATCCCCAAGCTCCGTTGTTGCTCCAAGTTCCATTTTCGCCCGATCTCTCTCCCTAGCCAATCAAACTTAATGATTTTCTAGGGATTGGTTGAGAAGGCCACGATCTACACTTCCACCAAGAGAAATTTGATCGCCCCCACTAATCCCTTGCGGATCTTGTTACTCTTGGGTGTTTGAGCACCCTAGACGGTTGAGGTCACCGCGGAGCCATATTCCATTGTGGTGAAGCTTCGTGGTGTCGTTTGGAGCCCCCAATTAAGTTGTGGAGATAGCCCCAACCTTGTTTGTAAAGGTCCGGTCGCCGCCTCCAAGTGCACCAATAGTGGAATCATGGCATCTCGCGTTGTGTGAGGGCGTGAGGAGAATACGGTGGCCCTACTGGCTTCTTGGGGAGCATTGTGCCTCCACACCGCTCCAACGGAGACGTACTTTCCCTCAAAAGGAAGGAACTTCGGTAACACATCCTCGTCTTCACCGGCTCCACTCTTGGTTATCTCGTACCTTTACTTGTGCAAGCTTATTTGTGTTATATCCCTTGCTTGCATTTGTGCTTGTTATTGTTGCATCATACAGGTTGCTCACCTAGTTGCATATCTAGACAACCTACTTTGATGCAAAGTTTAAATTGGTAAAGAAAAGCTAAAAATTGTTAGTTGCCTATTCACCCCCCCTCTAGTCAACTATATCGATCCTATGGGGCTATTTTGGTCAGCTGATCTGACTATAGATGTGGTGGAACTGTACGACGTACTTAAAATTAGCTAGTATATATAGTTGAATTAGCTATTTCAGTACGTGGTTGGCAACAATTGGGGAAAAGTTTGGTCGGTTCAGCTATCGAGTTGAACTGTTTGTATAAATTAAGAAGGACTGCTTAATCTATGAATGAAATCTATGCTTAATTACTGAATTTTTAGTTGCAAAAATTAGATACTGCTAGTGATTTTTAGCTTCATATTTTGACAAATCACAGTGTTACAAGGATTGACAAATCTTACCAAATTGTTTGTACATGGTTGCACACGAGTCATCCAAAACAACCATTTGCATTGAAGGGATGCAAAAGTCCTGCGCTGCTCTCACTTTGCATACGGGTGTTCTATCTAAAACGTTTGCGATCAAGAGTTGCAGAAATCCTGCTCGGCACATTTTCTCTTGGCTTCATGGGGAAGCTGTCGGTTTGCATACGGGTGTTCTAACTAAAACGTTTGCGATGAGTGTTTTATATTTAAAAAGCGAATTAAACTGCGGCTTGGCCGCCATTAATGGAGAGGATGCGAGCAAGGCGGGCGGATGAGGTCGCGATGGCTGCCATTCGTGCCGACCCCCAGATCTTGGAGGAGCACCTTGCCATTTGCTAGCTACGCCGGTTAAGCATGCCCAGTTTACCCGTTGCATGTGCTGCTCCTGCCTTTCCTTCACAAATTCTAGTGAATTGTGTTATCTAATTTTACCATGCAATTTGGTTCTCTAGTGTATATGTTCTATATGTCGTGCAGTGTGGTGCTCACTTATTAACTATTTTGTTAATTAGTTGTCATCTTCAGTTAACCGTTTGGTTCAATTCTGCAAATGTGATGTTCAATTCTTGTCACGCCTAATATGCGATACTATCCTAAAGAGACTCGAAGGTCCAACCAAGGGTAGAACCGCATATTGACACGCTTTTCCAAGGTGGATATCATTACATCAACATTACATAATATATGGGGATACAACCAAGGCATACAAATGCCGCAAGAATACATCAATACATCATACATAAGATCAACATCTGACTACCGACGAAACACAAACAGAAGCTCAAACGACATCCACCCTGCTAGCCCAGGCTGCCGACCCGGAACCTAACCCAAGATCGATGAAGAAGAAGAAGAACTCCAACACGAATAAACATCGCTCTCGCATCATGATCATCGCATAACCTGTACCTGCAACTGGTGTTGTAGTAATCTGTGAGCCACGAGGACTCAGCAATCCCATTACAATGGGTATCAGGACTAGCAAAGCTTAATGGGTAAGGAAGGGGTAAAGTGGTGAGGTTGCAACAGCGACTAAGCATGTATGGTGGCTAACATACGCAAATAAGAGCGAGAAGAGAAGCAACGGAACGGTCGTGAAGCTAGCAATGATCAAGAAGTGATCCTGAACTCCTACTTACGTCAAACATAACCCAGAAACCGTGTTCACTTCCCGGACTCCGCCGAGAAGAGACCATCATGGCTACACACGGGGTTGATGAGTTTTATTTAAGTCAAGTGTCAAGTTCTCTACAACCGGATATTAACAAATTCCCATCTGCCACATAACCGCGAGCACGGCTCTTGAAAGTTTATACCCTGCAGGGGTGTCCCAACTTAGCCCATTATAAGCTCTCACGGTCAACGAAGGATATTCCTTCTCCCGGGAAGACCCGATCAATCTCGGAATCCCGATTTACAAGACATTTCGACAATGGTAAAACAAGACCGGCAAAGCCACCCGATGTGCCGACAATCCCGATAGGAGCTGTACATATCTCGTTCTCAGGGCAACACCGGATGAGACATCCTACGAGTAAAACCAGACCTCGAGTTTCCATGAGGGGGGCCCTGCAGTCTACTCAGATCAGACCAACACTTAGAGAAGCACTGGCCCGGGGGGGTTAAGATAAAGATGACCCTCGGGAGCGCTACTCCCAAGGGAAAAGAAGTAGGTGATAGGCAAATGGTAAAACCAAGGTTGGGCCTTGCTAGACGAGTTTTATTCAAAGCGAACTGTCAAGGGGTTCCCATAACACCCAACCGCGTAAGGAACGCAAAATCAAGGAACATAACACCGGTATGACGGAAACTAGGGCGGCAAGAGTGGAACAAAACACCAGGCATAAGGCCGAGCCTTCCACCCTTACCAAGTATATAGATGCATTAATTAAATAAGACATATTGTGATATCCCAACATAAACATAATCCAACATGGAGCAAACTTCACATTCACCTGCAACTAACAACGCTATAAGAGGGGCTGAGCAAAAAGCGGTAACATAGCCAAACAATCGTTTGCTAGGAAGGGTGACAAAGGTTAGAGGTGGTTTCATGGCAATTTGGGAGGCTTGAAGAGCAAGTGATAGGTAGCGCAGCATAGCGATAGAACGAAGCAACGAGCATAGCAATGATAGTAATGAGATCAAAGGTGACGGTCATCTTGCCTGTAATCCCGCTAGGAAGAAGAATGAGTCCATGAAGAATATGAAGCCACGAAGACGAACGAATCCTCACGGTCGCAACGACACGGGAACTATCGAGAAGAAGCACACAACATGGTAAACACACCACACATGAACAAGGGATGATGCTCAACCAAGTATGATGCATGACAAGGCTACATGAAGCTACTCATGGCAAGAGATGATGCATACAAGAACAACACATCAAAGCAAGTTTAAATGAAGCCGGAAACAACATATGACAATTCCGGTAAATCCTCATATGCAAATTTCGAAATTGGTCCAGATCTGAATAAACCTTATGTTCAAGTTGTTAAACAGCAAGTTAATATGCACCAATATGATCTACACGAAATTCTAGTCAAGTTACATATAAAGTTCATTAGATTCGGAGCTACGGCCTAGAAGATATGAGCAAAACAAGTTAAACATGGCATTGATGCAAAATGCATTCAAAACATCAAGCAAGCACCTCAAAATAAAGATGCAACAAGGTAATATGAAAATACATGCAATACTAAGCAAGTTTCATATAGAGCATGCTCAAAACGGAGCAACGGTGCAACACATACACTCCAAACAAGATATAACAACAATCTGTCCAAAATAGCAACTAGGCAACTTGCAAGTATCCAAACAACATGCTACAGCACCTCAACATGATACAAAAAGGCATGGACATGATTTAAAGGTAAAGTATGACAAAACATGAACACTGAGCTATCTCCAGAAGTCACTAGAACATGCTCAAAATGACATGGCAAGATTGCAAATAATAACAGTTCACAGACTTAGCAGAAATCACTGGACATGGCAGAAATAACATCAGGTTGCAATGTTTAGAGCTATCAAACAACAAGTTACAGCAAGATATCATGGCAAACTAGAACATGGAATGCTAAAACTAAAGGTAAGGAACAAAACTCCCTTACTGAACTAATTTAAAAGATCAACAGAAAACATGATAGCATCCAAGCAAACATGGCAAGTAATATGGAGGAAACAATGATAAGTAGGCATGTTGTTGAGCTTGTACCACTCACCACAGAGCATATCATGGTATGTGAAGTCAACCAACAGTAAGAAGACACAAATATGAGGCTAGGCATGGCAAGATCATGGTCATAGGATGCATGAATCACTAGCAAAACACATGGCAAATCTGAACTTCATGTTAACAGGCTGACAGCAACATTATTTAGCAATTTGAGAGCAAGATTACAACAAGCTACAGCAGGCTATAAATGCAAACAAGGGCGTGGATGGATAGCTCATAACATGGAAAACAAAACATCCTTAGTGAACATTTCCAGATTATGCATAGAACTCATGGTGACAGTAGGTTTACATGGCATCACAATGCTACAGCTACAGACTTAGCAGGAAAACCAAGTCAAAGAAATCAGCAACATCATGGAGGCTACTTTCCATGCTTGTTCTAGTGACCACATAGATCACAAAAATACAATACAAGCACCCCTCTAAAGATGGCATGATGTAGTTCAAAACACATGTAGAGCTCATGCTCAAAGGATGCACACACAAAATGCAATGAAAATTACAAAACAGCAAGTTATGTTAACAGACAGCAGTTAACATCATATAGCACACTTGCAACGATGATTGGGGCATCAAGATTGACTCAATCAAAAATGGCACAATGTAATGAAACGAAGAGCATCTCATAATGAACATTCCGATATATTATGCATGCAAAACGGAGCAACATGCATCAAGTTATGATGGATTAAACATGCCCACGTATTATGAATTTCCTGGGACGGCCAAATTCTGAAGAAAAAAAACGAGTGAGCGCACAATAGCTAAAATGCGACCGGGGCGGGATTTGGACGGGACTCACCATGGGCTTCGGCCCAGGACGGAGAGGACGAGGCAGGAGGCCGTGGCTCGCTGGCGCGCTAGGCCTCGGGGCTGGGCCTGACGCGGACCCACGAGCGGACGCTCGTCCTCCCGATGCCGCCTGGATCGGTGCAAGGGCGGCGGCGGCTCCGGGAGGAAGTCTGGCGAGGGGAGGTTCGCCAGCGAGCAGGGCGGGCGGACCGGGCGTGGGGCCCTCGGATCCGGCGATGATGAGGTTGGCCGGCGACGTGTTGGTGAGGGGCGGCGGAGGCGGTAGAGTTCGGCGATGGCGGCGGAGGTCGCGGGCGCCAGCGGGACGGCGAAGGCGGCGGCCGGACGGGCGCGGGGCGGCGGAGGAGGCGGTGCCGCGACGCGGAGGACGGCGAGGGCGCGGATCCGGCGAGGTCTCGGGGTCGCCGGCGCGACGAGGAACGACGGCGGCGGCGCGGGCGAGGCGGGCGCCTCGGGCCCGGTCACGGTCGGGGCGGGCCTGGCCCGGGCCTGGGCGAGCCGGCGGCGGAGTGGGGAGGCGCGGGGACACGTGGCACGAGGGGAGTGGCTGCGGGCGGCGGCGCGGGCGTGTCCGGCGGCTGAGAGGGAGAGAGGCTAGGGTTAGGGGTGGATTCGTCTGCAAATTTTGGGGGAGATGGCTTATTTATAGGTAGAGGGAGCTAGGAGAGTACAAATGGGGTGCGGTTTTCGCCCACGCGATCATGATCGAACGACCGAGAGCATGGAGGGGAGTTGGATGGGCTAGGTGGGCTGTGTGAAGAGGTGCTGGGCTGCAAAGAGAAGGGGGTTTCGGGCTACGCGGTTAACCGTTGGGGCATCAAACGACCTCCAAATGGAATGAAATTTGACTGGCGGTCTACTGGTGATATACCAAGGCCACTCGGCAAATCTCGGCCCATTCTGAGAACATTTTTCTCCCGCTCACGAAACAAGGTCTGAGAGGGGCGACGGGCGCGTGTGGGAGTGTCGGATCGCGAAATAGACAACGCAGAAAAGGACCGGATGCAAGTTTTGAAAAACACGCAGAAGAAATGCAGATGATGACATGGCAAAGTGCAACACGCAAGCGAATGACATGGCAACAACGGCGAATAACTGGATGGCACCTGGCGCATCAGATCCGGGGCGTTACAATTCTTCAGGCTGCAATTTTGTATTGTCTTCCATGTGAGAAATAAATCAAATTTATCTTTACAAAATACATGAGAAATGAATACAATTGCTATATTTCCAAGTTGTCAAGCATGCTTGGTTTGGTTATGCATTGTGCAATGTGGTGCTTAGTTAACGTTTGGTTCATTTGTGTTGTGGTGTAGTTAACTGTTTGGTTCAATTCTGCAATGCGATGTAAAATAGATGTGGGTGCATTCTGTTATTGTATACCATGTGAGGAATACATTGAATTTGGCTGTAGTAAATACATGAGAATCAAATACAATTGCTACAATGGGCTGTAGTTAACTGTTTGGTTAACTATCTGATCTTCCATTAGGAGTATGTTATATTGTGCAATGTGGTGCTCATTTCATGTTTGTTCATTTGTTGTGGTGTTTAGTTAACTGCTTGGTTCAATTCTGCAATGCGATGTCCAATTGTCGTGGGTAGACTTTTGTATTTTTGTGCATGTGAGGAATAAATTGAATTTGGCTGCACTTAATACATGAGAAACATATACAAGTGCTAAATTTCCTAGTTCTTAATCTTGCTTGGTTTGGGTAAATGGGTTTTTCGTGTGGCTTGAATTAATCTGATGAATCTGCAATGTGCTTATTTTTCATCAACATATTTTACTGATAGATGGCGAACCCTTACTTAACCTGATGACTAACTACCTTATATGTGTTGCAGGGAAACAATGGGAAGCACTGAGGTTTACAATCGAGGTTACCACGTGCATGGTCCGTTCTCTAATAGCACATTATTGTGCAATTGCAGGAACCATTCTAATATTTTGGTTTTTAACAATTTGGTCTTGCACATGTAGGTCCTGCTGTCAGAGGTTTTGACCTACTATTCGACCCTTTTTGCATATGGGGAAATGAGTTGTCCATGAATATCAATCAAATCAAGAAACTTAGAAAGATTGTTAGGATAAAGAAATTAGCTACAAAAAACAACATGATCTTTGTCTGCACAATGAAGAAGACATCAGTTCACTACAAGATGGTACTAACTATTATACCTTGCCTTTTTTATTCCTTTGGCCCATTTCCAATATAGAGAAGATATTTATGCACATCCTTGTTTTGAGGCCTTTCCAAAGCAGTTCACTGATGATTACGTCTCAAACCACCTCTATGGTCAGGAGGCGAGGAAGGTTTTCATACAACACCCACGGTTCAATATTGAAGTGTTCCTGAAGAGGAAGAAGGATGGATGGTCAATAATCCACAGGCACTGGCCTAAGGTTGCAAAGACCTTCAACATGATTGAAGGCTCAATATTCGCCTTCTGCTTCAGCAGTTTTCCAGATGAGATGCATCTGTATATATACCGTCTATGATGCTAATTTCGAAAGGTTCTACATGTTGCATCTGGAACTTGCTGCTGGTGCAGTTGTGTAATGGGTACCTGAGTGCTGAAGCTATATCATGTTGTACTCTGATGTATTTCAATTATGAAATTCTACTTCCTTAATATGGAAATGAAATATATTGTGTGCTTAATATGAAATGTCAATTAGATTAATAAATGGATTATGAATAATCGGATAATTAGCCTGCTAATTGGGTTTTGCTATTGCAAACGGTAGTTGAAAAAATACTGTGGGCGATGTCCTCAGGCAATGCACACAGTTTCTAGGAATAAACCGTGTTGGATCAATGAACAATCACACACGACTTTCTCTTGAAAACTGTTTGCATTAGGCCACCTTACGCAAATGTTTACCACATAAAACTTGTGTGTGATGGACAGCCTTTGCAACACAGTTTCTTCTATGGACCGTGTGTGATACATTCAATAACGCAAACGATTTAACGGGAAAAATTATGTGTAATGTACCTTTGAACGGAAACGTTTTCCTTGGAGCGACTGTGTGGGATGTACATACGAATGGAAACATTTAGCGGGGACTGGCTGTGTGGGATGTACTTGCGACACGAAACAATTTCGCCATGTAATTGTATTTTTTTAGCTCTACTGTACGTATTTCCATATTTGAGCGCTCGTCGGCCGCACACGACCTCATTTTGCCGAGCGTGTGTGCCAGGAGGGCATATCCCCGACGGTTTCTGTCGTGGTTTTGTCACGGCAGATGTCCTAGAGAAAGGACTTAGTCGTGGAGCCATCGCTACGGGTTAGGTTAAAGGGGTTAAAGCGGACAAGGGACACAAGAAAGTTTTATACTAGTTCGGCCCCTTACGATGAAGGTAAAAGTCTACTTCTAGTTGTGATGGAATTGATGGGGTTTCGATGACCAGGGAGCGGATACGCTTTGCCTGAGTCTCGAGTTGTTGTCTGTTGTCCCTGAACCGCCGCCGGGTCGTCCCCTTATATACATGGGTTGACGCCCGCCAGTTTACGGAATCCCGACGCCGGCTCATAATCGTGTCTGGCTTGTTCTCTGCTACTTCTATCTTACAACACAAGTTTACATATCAATACTGGTTTATATCTACTGGCCTTAAACCGGCTTTGGGCCCGCGGCCTTGATGAAGCGTCACCGCCTGTCTTTATGGACTTCAGAAACAGATGAACTACTTATAGGGTTAACCCAGCCTCTCCTGGCCGGTTTACGCCCAGTGGTAATATCCCCAACATTAGGCCCCAGATTGATTTCAACTGGTTCATGTCAATCCTCAATACTTAAGAAAATTTCTTCTTCAACATCTTCACATAATCTTGTAAACCGACGTGACATCATGTTCTAGAATCATGGTAAACCGCCGTGACGTCACCTGTCATTAACGAGCCTCCGACAATCGAGGCGACAGCTCCGCCTCATATCAAAAATTTAGGCTCCTCGATTTTCGCGCCTGACGCTTATCTTTCTGCCCTTATAAATAGGATCCAGGGGGACTTTCCATTTTTCCCCCTCGTGCCTCTTCACCTCGTCCTCTTCCTTATGCTGCCCGACCTTTGGAGCTCCGCCGCCACCGTCGACCTTCGCTTCTGCCTCAACTCCGGCCGCTGCATCACCCTGAACGCACCAGAGAATCGCGGCGCCTCTCCGCTCTTCCATCAGCATCGGTAAGCCTTCTTTCCTTCCGCCATAGATCTTTCATTAGTGTTTCAGTGTTCATCGGTGTTCGTCGGCGTTCCTCGTTGTGCAATAGCTCTTTGATTCAAACCTTGATATTTATCCTGTACGGCGATAGCCGTAGCCCTTCTTTTCCATCCATGCATCTCGTTTAAGTAGAAAATCCCATCTGAACCTTCATCAACTGCTTCGGTACCAATATTTAGGTCTGAATATATTTTCATTTTCTGACATGCGGTAGATCCAAAATTATAATGCCAACTTGTGAAACCTGTTTTTCCCTTCACTTATACATCTTTAATACCAGATTGGGCGGTTTAACTTCACAGAAAAAAGAATGACCCGGTAGATACCATTAGTCCCCTGTTGAACCGCCAATGCATTACACCGTTTCCATTGTCAGACTCCGGTTTATGAATAACCAAATCCAGTTTATCAATATGATTGTATCCTTATACCACTTTATAGTTGTCCACTGTAAATCTTAAACCGGCAATAATCATGTTTCAGATCTTTCATTGCCATGGCCAAGCAAGTCTATGAATGCAATTGGGCTCCTTCTCGAGTAACCGAAGAACAATTAAACAATCTTGTTAAAATGGGCGCTTTAGCCAAGAAAGATGTCATCCACTGGAGGGCCCCTGGCCCGGAAAATCCTCCTACACCCAAGGATGGAGAGGTAGTCGTGTTTGCTGATCATCTCGGACGAGGTTTTAGCCCTCCCGGTTCAAAAAAATTCCGAGATGTACTAGCCAATTTTCAGCTGCACCCTCAAGACATCGGTCCCAATTCTGTGACCAACATCTGCCACTTCCAAGTATTCTGTGAGGTTTATCTGCAAGAGGAACCTACAGTCGAACTGTTTAGGGATTTCTTTCACTTAAACCGTCGCACAGAGTTCTCGGATGGACCCAATACGGAACTGGGCGGAATGGCGGTTCAGAAAAGGAAAGAAGTCACCTTCCCTCATCCCAAACTCCACAGTCACCCCAAAGAGTGGAACCAGACTTGGTTTTATTGCATGGATACATCTCCACTGATGAAAACCCCCTGCCGGGTTACCGCCCTGAACGCCTGAGCAACACACATCCTTTTCCTCAGAGGTTGACTGCAAGAGAAAGGGCCAACTATGCTCCTCAATTATCAAAGCTTAGAGCCTTCATGGCAAACGGTTTGACAGGAGTTGATCTTGCTCGTTGTTGGATAAGCTGGAGTATTCTGCCCTTAAGCCGGCGCTTCGGTTTGATGTGTGAATATACGGGGAGTTTGAAGGATGCTCAGCGGCACATTGACATTCAGCTTACAGATGCAGAAGTCACTGAGGCTGTAAAAAAGATACTGAACGAACCGGAGGCTGTCTGTGCCCAAACCGGACTACTCCCTTTCTGCACCTTCAACAAACCACCAGCTGTAAGAATCATATAATCTTTTTATCTGAAGTTGCTTCTGTCCAAATATTCTCTGAAAGTGTGATTATTTTCTGACAGGGTGATGATCCGTTCTGGAAAAAGAAACCATCACAGGACAAACCGGCGAAGCCGCAAGACAAACCGGTCAAGCCAGTTCGTCCAAAGACCAAGGTTGTTAAAAAACCTGCCAAGAAAAGGACCACTGCATCCTCCGATCTACCAGCTGATGACGATGTGGGTAATCCGGAACCAGAGGTAGAACTTGACTCTCTTGGTTCATTTTTCGTACATCTCATTGACAATGATTATTATCAGGACGACGCTGAAGGCAGTCATGCTGAGGACGTAGAGGTAACCATTCTTTCCTCCGATTCAGATCCTCTGCCAACATCAAAAATCCGTCAAGCAAACCGGAAAGTAAAATTTTCTCACCCTCTTGCTTACTTGGACCCAAACTTTCTTTTGAAGACGCAGCAGCACGAGGCTCGCCGTACAACCTGGCACAGCGGCCAGGTAGTTACCTCCGCCGGTTTACCGAACAGTCCGGTTCGGAAACGCCGATCCGAGGTCTCTTATCCCATTGATACTTCATACCCCAAAGCAGGTTGTTTCCGCCAGCCTCTTAACCCGTCTGATTCAAATTATCAGGGTACTTCTCACTCATCTTCTGGCGAGTCATCGGCCACACAGCTTCCACCCCTCAAAACAGTTCCTGGGTGAGCTATGCACGTGTCTTTATTCTTGACGTGTTATCTTTTCATACTGTACTGATTCTCATGTTTATCTTTCCTCAGCGCAAAGCCGAGACCCAGCAAGAAGGCTCGGTTAAGCAAACCGGCTGATGATAATGTAGCTGTTGAACCGGAAAAAACGCCAGATCCAGAAGAAACCGATGCTGACGACATGCTTAACGATCTGCCGCCTCAAGACCATGATTTCCTTGCCAAACAAGTGCAAGTTGACACTACAAGCCATGCAGGCCAGCCAACCAGCCCTGTCCGAACTGATGACAAACCGGCCAGTCCAGTTAAGCACACTGACAAACCGCCAACTCTAGTGAAGGCTGCTGATGACCAAGATGATGACATTATGATTACTGGCACTGGCCACACCACTCCTGGCAACCCTGTCGCTTTGTCAAAGCATACTGCCAAGGACGACCTCTCTACTATCGGCAAAGGCAAATGGAATGCCGATTTATCAAGCTATGCCCATCTCAATGCTCAAGACATTCACTCTGGCTTCTTGAACCGTCTGTATACCAGCCGTGACTATGAAGCTAGTTTGGTAAACTTGATGAAGGAGCGATATGAGGTAACTACTATTTTTCTCTTTTGTCCAATTGCAGGTTATCAACTCCTAGTAGCCCCCAAGTGACGGTTTATAATACCAATCTAAACTGGGATTTTTGTCATAACTTAACTTTGCATATTTAGCCTCCAGGTACCGGATTACTCTTCAAGATGAACCGGTTCCTTAAAATTTGCCATACTGCTCTTTCACCGGTATAGCCCCCAAGGGCCGGTTTAACTTTATAAAGATGAACCGGGACTGTAGAAGAATTCCCGTACCAACAGTTTTTGAACAAACACACATTAGCCCCCAAGTGCCAAGATTAATACTTGTATTGTGCTTGGGACTTGTAGAAATTTCTGATAAGGAGCAAATATGCATTAGCCCCCAAGTATCAAGGGCATAACTTGTTATGTGCTTGGTACTTTGAATATATAATGTCAACTCATTATACATCTATCCCTTTATAGGCTGAGCTGAGCAAGAAGGAAAGCAAAACCGCTGATCTGCAAGAGAACATCAAAACCCAGCAAGCTGAAGCCTCCAAAGCGAAGGAAGAATTGACCCGCGCTCTAGGCGCTATGGAGAAACTGAAAGAGGGCTTCAACAAAGAGTGGGCGGATTGGGAGACTGAAAAATCTGCTTTGATAAAACGGGCTGAAAACGCAGAAGCCGCTCTTAAATCGGTGGTTGACGAACTGACCGGCGTAAAGCGGTAGAATCATGCCATGACTGCTGCTGTGTTCGGTAAACATCTTTTCCTTAATACTTTCAACATATCTTTCTCACATCTTGTCGGTTTACTGATGTGTACAATGGTGCAGGAACTCGCATTAGCCATTTGGGCTCTGATGTTCAGAAGAAGCTGAAGGCTGCCTACACTCTGATAGAGCAACTGTATACCGGCGCACAACGAATTATCTGCACCGCTTCTCACAATAAGCCGCCCCCGACGTTAATCAAGGATACCTTAGACAGGCTATCTATGCTGCCTGCCCGGGTGGAAGAGCTAAAGAGGTCTGCTGCAAGGGCTAGCGCTCTGACCGCACTAACCCGGGCAAAAGCATGGGTGCCTGACCTTTATCCGACGGACGTGGCTAAAGGCTACCCAAGCTTAAAAGAAGACGGATCAGAATTTGGCACTGAAGATCTCCGCGCCATAAACCGGGAAGTACGTCCACTGGCTTGTCAACTTGCTGAAGAGGTTGATCTTTCATTTTACCAGGCGAGTTATGATACCAATAACAAACGGGTTGTTGCACCAACTCCTGAGGCTCGAACCCTGATCCCTCCAATTCATAAGCACACTTATGCCCCTGACATTGAACCGTCCACCCTTATAAGCGACGAAGTTGTGTTCCAAGCTTTAACTGGGATCGACTGGACAACTATTGACTTCCAGCCGCTGGGTAGAGACGAAGAAGATGAACCGGTGCAAGATGATCCGCAGCCGTCAGGTCAAGCTGATAAGCAATCATAATCCGGGGGCCGGTTTAATCTTCCACGTGCTGCAATTCCTATTGAGAAACAATTATCCCTTTGGGCACTGAAACGCCTTGTAATAGGCTAGTTAAAACACTTGGTCTGTTATGCCTTCGTGCATATTTATCTGCAACTGATGTGTGTTAATCCGCCATGCTTTAAGATATGATGTTCATAATGCATAGCTATTTATTCAAGTTATTCCTGCAGATAAGAAGCTTAAAGCGCCCTGACGGTTTACCACCGGGCTGGTCATGATACCCAAATATATATATATGACAATGGTTTATAACCAACGTTGTAAAAGATAACCAAATATGGAAATATATGATACCTGTGACCTTTAGGCATAGTATTGGTTGACCAACTTTGTAATGAGGGTAATAACCCTAATCTGGAGTAGAAGTAACTCTTGTTATATGATGTCGGTTTATCAGAAAACTGTTCCGGGCTGTGATAGACACTGGTTTATTCCATACTGGTGACTTTTAGTCAAAACCAGACCGGGCAGATAGTCTCCGGATTATAACTTGGTCATGTACTGACAACTTGTAGTTGACAGCCTAACCGGGTTGATAAACGTCGGTTTGAAAACGTCACAAATCTTATGAAAACAAAGAAAACTCAGCAAAGCAAATAAAAACCGTTGTAGTCGAGGCTTTTCATGAGCTGCCAGGCCCCAAATTCGATCAAGAGGTGTAGCTATGGTTCGGATACGACCAAGCCCCCAAGTGATGATGTGGCATTGCGCAGATCAAGAGGTGTAGCTATGGTTCGGATACGACCAAGCCCCCAAGTGATGCTGTGGCATGTCACCGATCAAGAGGTGTAGCTATGGTTCGGATACGACCAAGCCCCCAAGTGATGTTATGGCATTTCGCCGATCAAGAGGTGTAGCTATGGTTCGGATACGACCAAGCCCCCAAGTGATGTTGTGGAATTTTGCCGATCAAGAGGTGTAGCTATGGTTCGGATACGACCAAGCCCCCAAGTGATGATGTGGCATTTCGCCGATCAAGAGGTGTAGCTATGGTTCGGATACGACCAAGCCCCCAAGTGATCTACTATGAAGCTTTGAGAAGCTAAATCAAGGGGTAAACCGGACGCCGCTTTGTAAGATCCATGTAACCACACATGATGTAAGAAAAACAACAGATACCTCGCTTTAGCTGAGGTTCCGGTTTATTATATTGATCATAATATGTACATTGTCATAATATGTACATAAGCAGAGCCTATACCTCAAGTATAGTAAGGCCGAAGATGAGCAATATTCCACGGCCGGTTGGTCTCCTCCTCCGATTTACGTGATTCTTCACACTCTCGAACATCGTTTAGGTTGTACGACCCGTTGTGTAGATTCTTGCTGACCACAAAGGGTCCTTCCCAAGGGGGGATAGCTTGTGCATATCCGTCTGATCCTGGATGAGCCGAAGCACCAAATCACCTTCTTGAAAGGTTCTGGTTCTAACCCGACGGCTATGATAACGATGCAGATCTTGCTGATAAATCACCAAACGGGTTGCCGCCATGTCACGTTCTTCATCTAACAGGTCAAGAGCTTCCTACCGTGCCTTCTCGTTCTCAGCTTCAATATATGCCGCTACACGAGGCGAGTCATGACAATATATAACAGGTCAAGAATTGCTTCCGCTCCATAAACCATGAAAAATTGTGTGTATCCTGTCGATTTGTTGGGTGTGGTATTGATGCTCCACAACACAGAAGGTAACTCCTCAACCCAACAACCCGGCATCCGTTGCAAAGGAACCATAAGCCGGGGTTTGATGCCTCTCAAGATCTCTTGATTGGCCCTCTCCGCTTGACCATTAGACTGTAGGTGAGCCACTGATGACACGTCAAGCTGGATGTGCTCACGTTGACAGAACTCCTTCATGGAACCTTTTGACAGATTGGTACCATTGTGTGTTATAATGTTCTGTGGTAAACCAAACCGAAAGATCACCTTCTTGATGAATTGAACCGCTGTGGCTGCGTCACACTTACTAACTGCCTCTGCCTCCACCCACTTCGTGAACTTATCAACCGCCACCAAAAGGTTGGTCTTCTTGTCCTTGAACCTCTTGAAAGGCCCAACCATATCCAGCCCCCAAGTTGCAAACGGCCAGGTGATTGGAATCATCCTCAATTCTTGAGCCGGTACATGAGCGCGTCTTGAGAATTTCTGACAGCCATCACATCTTTTGACCAAGTCCTCGGCATCAGCATGAGCTGTCAACCAATAAAAACCGTGACGAAATGCCTTGGCCACCAAAGATTTTGAACCGGCGTGGTGACCACAATCTCCTTCGTGGATCTCACGCAAAATTTCATGGCCTTCCTCAGGAGACACATAGCGTTGAAACGCCCCTATCACACTGCAATGATGTAACTCTCCATTGATAATAGTCATGGATTTGGACCGCCGGATTATCTGCCTGGCCAGAGTTTCATCCTCTGGTAACTCGCCCCGGTTCATACACGACACTCCCAAAGAACTAGAGGTAACTCCTGGTTCCACCGATGTGGTTGGACGAACCGGAGTAAGCTGACGGGCTTCATGCTGCGCCGCTAACTCGGCCTCTCTGCGTGCCCGAGCCCGGTCCACCACCTCCTGAGCATCACCAGCACCACCCGTCGGTTATTGCCATGGGGCGGATCACGGTTCCGCGCATTGCTTAACACTGTCGGTTCATCCATACGACTGCTGTAACTCCGACTTGGACGGGGGGTAGAATGAATCTGATCGCGACTATATGAATAAGCCTCCTGTTGAACCAAGGCTGTCTGAAGAAGCTCCTTAACCCGACGCGTCTCGACCGCCGCCGGAGAATCGCCTTCGATCGGGATGGCCGCCAGCCGTGAAACGGTAGCGACAATGTTGTCCATTGGGTTAGAATAATGACCCGGTGGCGTGGGGACATGCGGTACTACAATGTTGTTCTGACGAGGCGGATCCACCAAACGTGGTTGAACCGGCGCCCCTGCTCCAGGTGCTTCCGCCCGGTTTACCACCGGCGGATTACTGGTCCCTACTCCTGGGGTGTTAAAGAGATTTCTAGCGATAAACCGGCGGCAGGCGAGATCGGTGCCTCCTCTTCAGGACTTCGTTCAAAGCACTCTGATCCAGCATAATCCGGTAAGCTTGTGCATCCAAAGCGGCCCGCTCCGCGGCTATCCTGGTATCCTCAGCTGCTAAGCCGGCTTTGGCCTGGGTGATCTGATCTTTCACTTTCGCGATTTCCGCATCGTGTGCATCCTGATCCGCCGGGTTAACCTCCGCCATCAGCGTCGCCAACGCATCAAACAAATGAGATAGAACCTGAGCTGGCGGTCGCACAGGGCCTCCTGCCCCGGCCGCTGCCGCCGCTGCCGATCCGGAAATCATCGCCGCTGCGGTCGAAGAGTGGAGCACCGGTTGCGTGCCGGCCATGAAGATCGCAACCCGGTTTGGCAGATCAAAGGGGTCCGGAATACTGTCGCCATCGGAACAGCCCCCAATCCGGCCATCTTGTAACTGATATAACGACTCGGTCTCTCCGATCGATGACTCGTCGCCGGAATAAACGACGGTCTCACCACCAGATTCTGATCTATCCTCAGATTCCTCTCCAAGGATAACTCCCACGAAGGCACGCTTCAGGACCGGCTTGACCCGAGCAGATCTCGCATGCTGAGCCGTTTCAACGAGGTCGGTGCAGATGTCTGGCTCAAGGCCCGGTTCGCCGATCTTGCCAATGAAAACGTGTATGCCACCAAAGGGGACCCGGTACCCGTACTCGATTGAGCCGGCCTCGGGGCCCCAGCCTGCATCATCGATGTAGAGCTTGCCGCGACGACTCTTGGTCATCCGGCCCACAGCGTAACCCTTGAGTCCTTCGAAGTTTCCCTCCAAGAACTTGAAACCATCATGCGATAGCCCCACGGTGGGCGCCAACTGTCGTGGTTTTGTCATGGCAGATGTCCTAGAGAAAGGACTTAGTCGTGGAGCCATCGCTTCGGGTTAGCTTAAAGGGGTTAAAGCGGACAAGGGACGCAAGAGATTTTTATACTAGTTCGGCCCCTTACGATGAAGGTAAAATCCTACGTCTAGTTGTGATGGAATTGATGGGGTTTCGATGACCAGGGAGCGGATACGCTTTGCCTGAGTCTCAAGTTATTGTCTGTTGTCCCTGAACCGCCACTGGGTCGTCCCCTTATATACATGGGTTGACGCCCGCCGGTTTACAGAATCCCGAGGCCGGCTCATAATCGTGTCCGGCTCGGTCTCTGCTACTTCTATCTTACAACACGAGTTTACATATCAATACTGGTTTATGTCTACAGGCCTTAAACCGGCTTTGGGCCCTGGGCCTTCATGAAGCATCACCGTCTGTCTTCATGGACTTCAGAAACAGATGAACTACTTATGGGGTTAACCCGGCCTCTCTTGGCCGGTTTACGCCAAGTGGTAATATCCCAACAGTTTCTGGGTCGTGTGGGAAGGACCCCCCTATCGCCCACACTCACTTGGCGATGGTTCCAAATGCCGTCGCGGAAAGGGGTTAAAACCCGTTTGTTTAGGACCGACGCGTACCAGTGGTGGTGGGGCCCACGGGAGTCCATTCCACCGCCTCAAAACTCTATAAATTCCCAAATATTCCAGAAATCCAAGGGGAGTGGTCCAAACACAATTCCAGCCGCCACAAGTTCCAGAACCACGAGATCCAAACTAGAGCCCTATTCCAGCACTCTACCAGAGGGGAACACGATGACGGAGGGGTTCATCATCCTCATTGGTGCTCCTCCGATGATGCGTGAGTAGTTCACCATAGAGCTACGGGTTCGTAGGCCGTAGCTTGATGGCTTCTTATCTCTTTTTTATTCTCAATACAATGGTCTCCTCGATATTCTTGGAGATCTATTTGATGTAATGACTTTTGCGGTGTGTTTGCTGGGATCCGATGAAGTGCGAGTTTATGATAAAATCTATCTATGAATGTTATTTGAGTTTTCTTTGATCTCTTATATGCATGATTGTTATAGCCTCGTATTTCTTCTCTGAATCTTTGGTTTAGTTAGGCCAACAAGATTGATTTTCCTTGCAGTGGGAAGAGGTGCTTTGTGATTGGTTCGATCTTGTAGTGTCCTCACCCAGTGACAGAAGGGGTAGCATGACACACATGTATCATTGCTATTAAGGATAAAAAGATGGGGTTTATTCCTACATGCATAGATCTTGTCTACATCATGTCATCGTTCTTATTGCATTACTCCGTTTCTCCATGAAGTTAATACACTAGATGCATGCTAGATAGCAGTCGATGTGTGGAGTAATAGTAGTAGATGCAGGCAGGAGTCGGTCTACTAATCTTGGAAGTGATGCATATATACATGATCATTGCCTTGGATATCGTCATAATTATTTGCTCTTCTATCAATTGCCCAACAATAATTTGTTTACCCACCATATGCTATTTTCTCGAGAGAAGCCACTAGTGAAATCTACGGCCCCGGGTCTATCTTTTATCATATTGTTTTCAGATCTATTATTCCAAAAACCCATAAATACCTTGCTGCACTTTTTCTTTACTTATTTTATTTTGTGTTTTTGCTAGATCTATTTATCCAATATCATACAATTTAATCTATCTTTTTACCGTAGAGGGTTTGACAACCCTCTTGCGCGTTGCGTTGCAAGTATTTGTTCTTTGTGTGCAGGTACCGTTTACTTATGTTGCTTGGTTCTCCTACTGGATTGATAACCTTGGTTTCATAACTAAGGGAAATACTTATCATAGCGGTGATGCATCATCCCTTCCTCTTTGGGGAAATATCGACGCAGATTCAAGCTATCGTCAACCCGCCGTCTTTCGCTTCGAGTAGTCCGTCTCGCCCTGCAGTCACGACCTGCTCGCCTCCGCCGTCGCGTTGAGTCGGCCTTCCAGCCACAAGCCGCCTCCAAGCACACCCGTGTTGGCTCACCTTGCTGCCGTAGCCTCATCTCACCAGCTCACCTTGCACTAGCCTCCGCTGTCGCGGTCCCGCACCGCTGGCTCACCGTTGCGGCCTGCTTCAATGCACCGCCGCTGTTGTGGCCTCTCCCTCGCTGAGCAGCCTCACCCCCTCATCCTCAACTGCTCACCTACGAGCCACTCTAAGCCGCCGTGAAGGCCGCGCCACAAGCCGGCACGGCCGCCTCTAGTCAATTATGTGGCGAACATTGCCTGGGAGGAGGATGGCAGACAAACGCATTTTCCTCGTAGTTTTAGTTGCAACGCAAGATAGAACGGGCGCAGTTCCGAGAATGTTATCAGGCAAATGATCCCAGTTTTTCTTTTCTTCCTATATATAAAAAAGTATGCTAGGTGTCGGCTTAGTCAACAAATGATTGTGCCAACCTTGACCGTTGGATTGACATTCAATGTCCCTCGTGTTTCTTTAGTCTCTTCTTCCTCCAGCCGCCAAAGCCAAACCAGTGCCAGCGGGACCGCCTGCTCCCGCCTCCCACGGCTGGCTGTGCTGCCGCGCACGCATCATGGCCACATCGCACCCTAAAACTCTGCGCATATTCCCCGGCTCCTGTACGTTCCCATCTGAGGCCTCACCATTGTCCTCCGCCTTGGTTTGCTCACCACGGCGCCGTCCTCCGGTGTTGTTAACATGGTCAACAACCGAGAGGAATAAGGAGATGATTGTACATGGTGAGGATGACAGTAGGGACCCACTAGGATCATGGCAGTTGGAAAGCAAGTGCCTCCTTCATTACAAGAAAAAGGGTTCCTCCTGATGGTTTCCTGACATCTGGGTCGCACGCCACTATCAACGTAGTCAATAAGTGAGATAGCTGCACAAGGAGCGGCAGACACCCGGGACCCCGGAGCACGCGCAATATTTTTTGGGACAGATAAGGGTATCAACTGGGTAGTGCGGGAGCTGTGGCCCGTCTAGCCCAGGCTTTTATGTCATATGTTCACCACATGACTGATATCAAAGTGCTCAAGTAATGGATCCACCCGGATCCCAAGGTATATCAAAGCCGATTTGAATCAACAATGATTTAGAATTCAGTAGTGAGCACAAAGCAACATATATCAAGAAATGACGAAGTCTAACTCTCTTCCTATGCATCGGCATGTCATACAAGAACAATTCATGAACATCAAGTAAAGGCCAATACATAGCATAAGCAGTTTCTTGCAATTTTATCGTGTTGGAAACATAGAGAGGTGGAGATATAGTTCCTCTCTCATAATAATTGCAAGTAGGAGCAGCAAGCACATGCATATTATATTCATCAAAATCATCATGTGCAACCGTAAAAGGCAACCCAACAATATAATCCTTAATAAGAGCAAACTTCTCCGATATAGTGTAGTTTGGAGAATTCAAAAAGATAATAGGACTATCATGTGTGGGTGCAATAGCAACAATTTCATGTTTAACATAAGGAACAATAGCAAGTTCATCTCCATAAGCATAATTCATATTGGCATCTTCGCCACAAGAATAGAAAGCATCAAGTTCGTCAAAAACGGATATTTCAAATGAATCAACGGGATCATAGAAATTATCATGACATTCATCCTTCGGTAAGAATGAAGGGACATTAAATAATGTATGAGTTGGAGAGTTACTCTCATTAGAAGGTGCGCACGGGTAGCTAATTGATACGTCCATTTTGCATCATGCTTTTATATCGATATTTATTGCATTATGGGATGTTATTACACATTATGTCACAATACTTATGCCTATTCTCTCTTATTTTACAAGGTTTACATAAGGAGGGAGAATGCGGGCAGCTGGAATTCTGGGCTGGAAAAGGAGAAAATATTAGAGACCTATTCTGCACAACTCCAAAAGTCCTGAAACTCCACGAAAGTTATTTTTGGAAATAATGAAAAATACTGAGCGGAAGAAATTCCAGAGGGGGCCCACACCCTGGCCACGAGGGCGGGGGGCGTGCCCCCTGCCTTGTGGGCCCATTGTTGGCCCTCCGGTGCCCATCTTCTGCTATATGAAGTCTTTCGTCCAAATAAAATCATAAGCAAGCTTTCGGGACGAGACTCCGCTGCCACGAGTCGGAACCTTGGCGGAACCAATCTAGGGCTCTGGCGGAGCTGTTCTGCCGGGGACACTTCCCTCCAGGAGGGGGAAATCGTCGCCATCGTCACCACCAACGCTCCACTCATCGGGAGGGGGCCAATCTCCATCAACATGTTCACCAGCACCATCTCCTCTCAAACTCTAGTTCATCTCTTGTATCCAATTCTTGTCTCTAAGCCTGGGATTGGTACCTGTAGGTTGCTAGTAGTGTTGACTACACCTTGTAGTTGATGCTAGTTGGTTTATTTGGTGGAAGATCATATGTTCAGATCCTATATGCATATTAATACTCCTCTGATTATGAACATGAATATCCTTTGTGAGTAGTTACGTTTGTTCCTGAGGACATGGGAGAAGTCTTGCTATTAGTAGTCATGTGAATTTGGTAATCGTTCGATATTTTGATGAGATGTATGTTGTCTCTCCTCTAGTGGTGTTATGTGAACGTCGACTACATGACACTTCACCATTGTTTGGGCCTAGAGGAAGGCATTGGGAAGTAATAAGTAGATGATGGGTTGCTAGAGTTACAGAAGCTTAAACCCTAGTTTATGTGTTGCTTTATAAGGGGCTGATTTGGATCCATATGTTTCATGCTATGGTTAGGTTTACCTTAATACTTCTTTTGTAGTTGCGGATGCTTGCAATAGGAGTTAATCATAAGTGGGATGCTTGTCCAAGTAAGGACAGCACCCAAGCACCGGTCCACCCACATATCAAATTATCAAGTACCGAACGCGAATCATATGAACGTGATGAAAACTAGCTTGACGATAATTCCCATGTGTCCTTGGGAGCGCTTTTCTTTATATAAGATTTTGTCAGGCTTTTCCTTTGCTACAAAAAGGATTGAGCCACCTTGCTGCATTTTATTTACTTTTGCTACTTGATGCTCATTACAAATTATCTTATCACAAAACTATCTGTTACCTATAATTTCAGTGCTTGCAGAGAATACCTTGCTGAAAACCGCTTATCATTTACTTCTGCTCCTCGTTGGGTTCGACACTCTTACTTATCGAAAGGACTATGATAGATCCCCTATACTTGTGGGTCATCAAGACTCTTTTCTGGCGCCGTTGCCAGGGAGTGAAGCGGCTTTGGTAGGTGGAATTTGGTAAGGAAAAATTTATATAATGTGCTGAAATTTACTGTCACTTGTTACTATGGAAAGTAATCCTCTAAGGGGCTTGTTCGGGGTATCTTCACCCCGACCAGTAGAGCAAAGAGTTGCTCCTCAACCTACTGACCCTACTGAAAATGAAAATGTCTACTTTAAAATTCCTACGGGTATGATAGAGAAACTGCTAGCTAATCCTTTTGCAGGAGATGGAACATTACATCCTGATGAGCACCTAATATATGTGGATGAAGTTTGTGGATTATTTAAGCTTGCAGGTATGCCCGATGATGTTATCAAGAAGAAGTTCTTCCCTTTATCTTTGAAGGGAGATGCATTGACATGGTATAGGCTATGTGATGATATGGGATCATGGAACTACAAACGATTGAAACTGGAATTTCATCAGAAGTTTTATCCTATGCATCTTGTTCATCGTGATCGTAATTATATATATAATTTTTGGCCTCGTGAAGGAGAAAGCATCGCTCAAGCTTGGGGGAGGCTTAAGTCAATGTTATATTCATGCCCCAATCATGAGCTCTCAAGAGAAATGATTATTCAAAACTTTTATGCTCGGCTTTCTGACAACAATCGCACCATGCTCGATACTTCTTGTACTGGTTCTTTTATGATGAAGACTATTGAATTCAAATGGGATTTATTGGAAAGAATTAAATGCAACTCTGAAGATTCGGATCTCGACGAAGGTAGTCAGGTATGACACCTAAGTTTGATTGTGTTAAATCTTTCATGAATACCGATGTTTTCCGTAAATTTAGCACTAAATATGGACTTGACTCTAAGATAGTAGCTTCTTTCTGTGAATCTTTTGCTACTCATGTTGATCTCCCTAAGGAGAAGTGGTTTAAATATCATCCTTCCATAGAAGTAAAAGTAGTTGCACCTATTAAAGTTGAAGAAAAGACTATCACTTATAATGATCCTATTGTTCCTACTGCGTATGTTGAAAAACCACCTTTCCCTGTTATAATAAAGGATCATGCTAAAGCTTCAACTGTGGTTCGTAAAAGCAATATTAGAACTTATACACCTCCTGAGCAAGTTAAAATTGAACCTAATATTGCTATTGTTAAAGATCTCTTGGCTGATAATATTGATGGGCATGTTATTTATTTCTATGATGAAACTGCTAGAATTGCTAAACCTTGCACTAAAGATAAACATAGACCTGTGGTAGGCATGCTTGTTATTTCTGTTAAAATAGGAGATCATTGTTATCATGGCTTGTGTGATATGGGTGCTAGTGCTAGTGCAATACCTATTGACTTATACAAAGAAATTATGCATGATATTGCACCTGCTGAATTAGAAGTTATTGTTGTCACAATTAAACTTGCCAATAGAGATACTATTTCACCAATTGGGATTGTTAGAGATGTTGAAGTCTTGTGTGGGAAAACTAAATATCCTGCTGATTTTCTTGTTCTTGGTTCTCCACAAGATAGCTTTTGTCCCATTATATTTGGTAGACCCTTCTTAAACACTGTTAATGCTAAGATAGACTGCGAAAAGGATGTTGTTACTATTGGTCTAGGTGATATGTCTCATGAGTTCAATTTCTCTAAATTTCGTAGACAACACCGTGAAGAGGAATTTCCTAGTAAAGATGAAATTATTGGTCTTGCTTCTATTGCTTTACCTCCTAGTGATCCTTTAGAACAGTATTTGCTAGACCATGAAAATGATATGTTTATGAATAAAAGAAGGGAAATAGATGAAGTGTTCTTTAAATAGGGACCTATTCTGAAACACAACTTGCCTGTTGAAATCCTAGGGGATCCTCCTCCACCCAAGGGTGATCCCGTGTTTGAGCTTAAACCATTGCCTGATACTCTTAAATATGCTTATCTTGATGAAAAGAAGATATATCATGTTATTATTAGTGCTAACCTTTCAGAGAAGGAGGAAGAAAAATTATTGAAAACTCTGAAGAAGCGCCGTGCTGCTATTGGATATACTCTTGATGATCTTAAGGGCATTAGTCCCACTCTATGCCAACACAAAATAAATTTGGAGAAAGATGCCAAACCAGTTATTGATCATCAACGAAGCTTGAATCCTAAGATGAAAGAAGTGGTAAGAAAGGAAATACTAAAGCTCCTTGAGGCAGGTATAATCTATCCCGTTGCTGATAGTCGGTGGGTAAGTCTTGTCCATTGTGTCCCTAAGAAGGGAGGTATTACTGTCGTTCCTAATGATAAAGATGAATTGATTCCGCAAAGAATTATTATAGGTTATAGGATGGTAATTGATTTCCGCAAATTAAATAAAGCTACTAAAAAGATCATTACCCCTTACCTTTTATTGATCAAATGCTAGAAAGATTATCCAAACATACACATTTTTGCTTTCTAGATGGTTATTCTAGTTTCTCTCAAATACCTGTGTCGGCTGATGATCAAGCTAACACCACATTTACTTGTCCTTTCGGTACTTTTGCTTATAGACGTATGCCTTTTGGTTTATGTAATGCACCTACTACCTTTCAAAGATGCATGATGGCTATATTCTCTGATTTTTGTGAAAAGATTTGTGAGGTTTTCATGGACGATTTCTCCGTCTATGGATCCTCTTTTGATGATTACTTAATGAACCTTGATCGAGTTTTGCAGAGATGTGAAGAAACTAATCTTGTCTTGAACTGGGAAAAGTGCCACTTTATGGTTAATGAAGGTATTGTCTTGGGGCATAAAATTTCTGAAAGGGGCATTGAAGTTGATAAAGCTAAAGTTGATGCTATTGAAAAGATGCCATGTCCCAAGAACATTAAAGGTATAAGAAGTTTTCTTGGCCATGTCGGTTTTTATAGTAGGTTCATTAAGGACTTCTCAAAAATATCTCGGCCTCTGACTAATCTATTACAAGAAGATATACCATTTGTCTTCGATGATGATTGTGTAGAAGCATTTGAAATACCTAAGAAAGCATTGGTTTCTGCACCTATTGTTCAGCCACCTGATTGGAATTTACCCTTTGAAATTATGTGTGATGCTAGTGATTATGCTGTAGGTGCTGTTCTAGGGCAAAGAGTTGATAAGAAATTAAATGTTATTCAATATGCTAGTAAGACTCTAGACAATGCTCAGAGAAATTATGCCACTACTAAAAAAGAATTCTTAGCAGTTGTATTTGCTTGTGATAAGTTCAGGCCTTATATTGTTGATTCTAAAGTAACTATTCACACTGATCATGCTGCTATTAAATATCTTATGGAAAAGAAAGATGCTAAACCTAGACTTATTAGATGGGTTCTCTTGCTACAAGAATCTGATTTACATATTATTGATAGAAAGGGAGCTGAGAACCCCGTTGCAGACAACTTGTCTAGGTTAGGAAATGTTCTTGATGACCCACTACCTATTGATGATAGCTTTCCTCATGAACAACTAAATGTCATAAATGCTTCTCGTACTACTCCATGGTATTCTGATTATGCTAATTACATTTTTGCTAAGTTCATACCACCTAGTTTCACATACCAGCAAAAGAAAAAGTTCTTCTATGATTTAAGACATTACTTCTGGGATGACCCACGTCTTTATAAAGGAGTAGATGGTGTTATTAGACGTTGTGTACCTGAGTATGAACAAGAACAGATCCTACGCAAGTGCCACTCCGAAGCTTATGGAGGACACCACACTGGAAATAGAACTGCACATAAGGTATTGCAATCCGGTTTTTATTGGCCTACTCTCTTCAAGGATGCCCGTAAGTTTGTCTTATCTTGTGATGAATGTCAAAGAATTGGTAATATTAGTAGACGTCAAGAAATGCCTATGAATTATTCACTTGTTATTGAACCATTTGATGTTTGGGGCTTTGATTATATGGGACCGTTTCCTGCCTCTAATGGATATACACATATTTTAGTTGCTGTTGATTACGTTACTAAGTCGGTAGAAGCTATTCCAACTAGTAGTGTTGATCACAACACCTCTATTAAGATGCTTAAAGAAGTTATTTTTCCGAGGTTTCGAGTCCCTAGATATTTAATGACTGATGGTGGTTCACATTTTATTCATGGTGCTTTCCATAAAATGCTTGCTAAGTATGATGTTAATCATAGAATTGCATCTCCTTATCACCCATAGTCTAGTGGTCAAGTAGAATTGAGTAATAGAGAGCTCAAATTAATTTTTCAAAAGACTGTTAATAGATCTAGAAAGAATTGGTCCAAGAAACTTGACGATGCATTATGGGCCTATAGAACTGCATATAAAAATCCTATGGGTATGTCTCCGTATAAAATGGTTTATGGAAAAGCATGTCACTTACCTATCGAACTAGAACATAAGGCATATTGCGCTATTAAAGAGCTGAATTATGATTTCAAACTTGCCAGTGAGAAGAGGTTATTTGACATTAGCTCACTTGATGAATGGAGAACCCAAGCCTATGAGAATGCCAAGTTGTTTAAAGAAAAAGTTAAAAGATGGCATGACAAAAGGATACAAAAGCGTGAGTTTAATCTAGGTGATTATGTATTGCTATACAACTCTCGTTTAAGATTTTTGGCAGGAAAACTTCTCTCTAAATGGGAAGGTCCTTACGTTATCAAGGAGGTCTATCGTTCCGGTGCCATAAAAATCTGTTGGGAATCGTAGCATAATTTTAAAATTTTCCTACGCTCACCAAGATGCATCTATGGAGTATACTAGCAACGAGGGGAAAGGAGTGCATCTACATACCCTTGTAGATCGCGAGCGGAAGCGTTCCAATGAACGTGGATGACGGAGTCGTACTCGCCGTGATCCAAATCACCGATGACCGAGTGCCGAACGGACGGCACCTCCGCGTTCAACACACGTACGGTGCAGCGACGTCTCCTCCTTCTTGATCAAGCAAGGGGGAAGGAGAGGTTGATGGAGATCCAGCAGCACGACGACGTGGTGGTGGATGTAGCGGGTCTCGGCAGGGCTTCGCCGAGCTTCTGCGAGAGGGAGAGGTGTTGCAGGGGGAGAGGGAGGCGCCCAAGGCTGTTCTATCTACTGCCCTCCCTCCCCCCTTTATATAGGCCCCCTGGGGGGGCGCCGGCCCTGGAGATGGGATCTCAAGGGGGGCGGCAGCCAAAGGGGGGAAGGGGGTGCCTTGCCCCCCAAGGCAAGTGGGAAGCCCCCCCACCCTAGGGTTCCCAACCCTAGGCGCATGGGGGGAGGCCCATGGGGGGCGCCCAGCCCACTAGGGGCTGGTTCCCTTCCGACTTCAGCCCATGGGGCCCTCCGGGATAGGTGGCCCCACCCGGTGGACCCCCGGGACCCTTCCGGTGGTCCCGGTACAATACCGGTAACCCCGAAACTTTCCCGGTGGCCGAAACATGACTTCCTATATATAATTCTTCACCTCCGGACCATTCCGGAACCTCTCGTGACATCCGGGATCTCCTCCGGGACTCCGAACAACTTTCGGGTTTCCCCATACACATATCTCTACAACCCTAGCGTCACCGAACCTTAAGTGTGTAGACCCTACGGGTTCGGGAGACATGCAGACATGACCGAGACGCCTCTCCGGTCAATAAACAACAGCGGGATCTGGATACCCATGTTGGCTCCCACATGTTCCACGATGATCTCATCGGATGAACCATGGTGTCGAGGATTCAATCAATCCCGTATGCAATTCCCTTTGTCAATCGGTATGTTACTTGCCCGAGATTCGATCGTCGGTATCCCAATACCTTGTTCAATCTCGTTACCGGCAAGTCTCTTTACTCGTACCGCAATGCATGATCCCGTGACTAACGCCTTAGTCACATAGAGCTCATTATGATGATGCATTACCGAGTGGGCCCAGAGATACCTCTCCGTCACACGGAGTGACAAATCCCAGTCTTGATCCGTGCCAACCCAACAAACACTTTCGGAGATACCCGTAGTGCACCTTTATAGTCACCCAGTTACGTTGTGACGTTTGGCACACCCAAAGCACTCCTACGGTATCCGGGAGTTGCACGATCTCATGGTCTAAGGAAAAGACACTTGACATTGGAAAAGCTCTAGCAAACGAAACTACACGATCTTTTATGCTATGCTTAGGATTGGGTCTTGTCCATCACATCATTCTCCTAATGATGTGATCCCGTTATCAATGACATCCAATGTCCATAGTCAGGAAACCATGACTATCTGTTGATCAACGAACTAGTCAACTAGAGGCTTACTAGGGACACGTTGTGGTCTATGTATTCACACATGTATTACGATTTCCGGACAATACAATTATAGCATGAACAATAGACAATTACCATGAACAAAGAAATATAATAATAACCATTTATTATTGCCTCTAGGGCATATTTCCAACAGTCTCCCACTTGCCCTAGAGTCAATAATCTAGTTACATTGTGATGAAACGAACACCCATTGCGTCCTGGTGTTGATCTTGTTTTGCTCTAGGGAGAGGTTTAGTCAACGGATCTGCTACATTCAGGTCCGTATGTACTTTACAAATATCTATGTCTCCATTTTGAACACTTTCATGAATGGAGTTGAAGCGACGCTTGATATGCCTGGTCTTCCTGTGAAACCTGGGCTCCTTCGCAAGGGCAATGGCTCCAGTGTTGTCACAGAAGAGAGTCATCGGGCCCGACGCATTGGGAATCACCCCTAGGTCGGTAATGAACTCCTTCATCCAGACTGCTTCCTGTGCTGCCTCCGAGGCTGCCATGTACTCCGCTTCACATGTAGATCCCGCCACGACGCTTTGCTTGCAACTGCACCAGCTTACTGCTCCTCCATTCAAAATATACACGTATCCGGTTTGTGACTTCGAGTCATCCAGATCTGTGTCGAAGCTAGTGTCGACGTAACCCTTTACGACGAGCTCTTCGTCACCTCCATAAACGAGAAACATATCCTTAGTCCTCTTCAGGTACTTCAGGATATTCTTGACCGCTGTCCAGTGTTCCATGCCGGGATTACTATGGTACCTTTCTACCAAACTCACGGCAAGGTTTACATCAGGTCTGGTACACAGCATGGCATACATAATAGACCCTATGGCCGAGGCATAGGGGATGACACTCATCTTTTCTATATCTTCTGCCGTGGTCGGGCATTGAGCCGTGCTCAATTGCACACCTTGCAATACAGGCAAGAACCCCTTCTTGGACTGATCCATATTGAACTTCTTCAATATCTTGTCAAGGTATATACTCTGTGAAAGACCAATGAGGCGTCTCGATCTATCTCTATAGATCTTGATGCCTAATATATAAGCAGCTTCTCCAAGGTCCTTCATTGAAAAACACTTATTCAAATAGGCCTTTATACTTTCCAAGAATTCTATATCATTTCCCATCAATAATATTTCATCCACATATAATAAGAGAAATGCTACAGAGCTCCCACTCACTTTCTTGTAAACACAAGCTTCTCCATAAGTCTGTGTAAACCCAAACGCTTTGATCATCTCAACAAAGCGAATGTTCCAACTCCGAGGCTGCATCATATACAACTCTTCCTTAAGGAAGCCGTTAAGGAATGCCGTTTTGACGTCCATCTGCCATATCTCATAATCATAGTATGCGGCAATTGCTAACATGATTCGGACGGACTTCAGCTTCGCTACGGGTGAGAAAGTCTCATCGTAGTCAACCCCTTGAACTTGTCGATAACCCTTAGCGACAAGTCGAGCTTTGTAGATGGTCACATTACCATCCGCGTCCGTCTTCTTCTTAAAGATCCATTTGTTTTCTATGGCTCACCGATCATCGGGCAAGTCAGTCAATGTCCATACTTCGTTTTCATACATGGATCCTATCTCGGATTTCATGGCTTCTAGCCATTTGTCGGAATCCGGGCCCGCCATCGCTTCTTCATAGTTCGAAGGTTCACCGTTGTCTAACAACATGATTTCCAGGACAGGGTTGCCGTACCACTCTGGTGCGGAACGTGTCCTTGTGGACCTACGAAGTTCAGTAGTAACTTGATCCGAAGCTTCATGATCATCATCATTAACTTCCTCCCCAGTCGGTGTAGGCACCACAGGAACATCTTCCCGCGCTGCGCTACTTTCCGGTTCGGAAGGGGTGACTATCACCTCATCAAGTTCCACTTTCCTCCCACTCAATTCTTTCGAGAGAAACTCCTTCTCCAGAAAGGACCCGTTCTTGGCAACAAAGATCTTGCCTTCGGATCTGAGGTAGAAGGTATACCCAATGGTTTCCTTAGGGTATCCTATGAAGACGCATTTTTCCGATTTGGGTTCGAGCTTTTCAGGTTGTAGTTTCTTGACATAAGCATCGCATCCCCAAACTTTTAGAAACGACAGCTTAGGTTTCTTCCCAAACCATAATTCATACGGTGTCGTCTCAACGGATTTCGATGGAGCCCTATTTAAAGTGAATGCGGCAGTCTCTAAAGCATAACCCCAAAATGAGAGCGGTAAATCGGTAAGAGACATCATAGATCGCACCATATCCAATAGAGTGCGATTACGACGTTCGAACACACCATTTCTCTGAGGTGTTCCAGGCGGCGTGAGTTGTGAAACTATTCCACATTTCCTTAAGTGTGTACCAAATTCGTGACTTAAATATTCTCCACCACGATCTGATCATAAGAATTTTATTTTCCTGTCACGTAGATTCTCAACTTCACTCTGAAATTCCTTGAACTTTTCAAAGGTTTCAGACTTGTGTTTCATTAGGTAGACATACCCATATCTATTTAAATCATCAGTGAGAGTGAGAACATAACGATATCCTCCGCGAGCCTCAACACTCATTGGACCGCACACATCGGTATGTATGATTTCCAATAAGTTGGTTGCTCGCTCCATTGTTCCGGAGAACGGAGTCTTGGTCATCTTACCCATGAGGCATGGTTCGCACGTGTCAAATGATTCGTAATCAAGAGACTCCAAAAGTCCATCTGCATGGAGCTTCTTCATGCGCTTGACACCAATGTGACCAAGGCAGCAGTGCCACAAGTATGTGGGACTATCGTTATCAACTTTACATCTTTTGGTATTCACACTATGAACATGTGTAACATCACGTTCGAGATAAAAACAAACCATTGACCAGCGGGGCATGACCATAAAACATATCTCTCAAATAAATAGAACAACCATTATTCTCGGATTTAAATGAGTAGCCATCTCGAATTAAACGAGATCCAGATACAATGTTCATGCTCAAAGCTGGCACTAAATAACAATTATTGAGGTTTAAAACTAATCCCGTAGGTAGATGCAGAGGTAGCGTGCCGACGGCGATCACATCGACCTTGGAACCATTCCTGACGCGCATCGTCACCTCGTCCTTCGCCAGTCTCCGTTTATTCCGTAGTTCCTGTTTTGAGTTACAAATATGAGCAACCGCACCGGTATCAAATACCCAGGAGCTACTACGAGTACTGGTAAGGTACACATCAATTACATGTATATCACATATACCTTTGGTGTTGCCGGCCTTCTTCTTGTCCGCTAAGTATTTGGGGTAGTTCCGCTTCCAGTGACCACTTCCCTTGCAATAAAAGCACTCAGTCTCGGGCTTGGGTCCATTCTTTGACTTCTTCCCAGTAACTGGTTTACCGGGCGCGGCAACTCCCTTGCTGTCCTTCTTGAAGTTCTTCTTACCCTTGCCCTTCTTGAACTTAGTGGTTTTATTCACCATCAACATTTGATGTTCTTTTCTGATTTCCACCTCCGCTGATTTCAGCATCGAATATACCTCAGGAATGGTCTTTTCCATCCCCTGCATATTGTAGTTCATCACAAAGCTCTTGAAGCTTGGTGGAAGCGATTGAAGGATTCTGTCAATGACCGCGTCATCCGGGAGATTAACTCCGAGCTGAGTCAAGCGGTTGTGTAACCCAGACATTCTGAGTATGTGCTCACTTACAGAACTATTTTCCTCCATTTTACAGCTAAAGAACTTGTCGGAGACATCATATCTCTCGACCCGGGCATGAGCTTGGAAAACCAATTTCAGCTCCTCGAACATCTCATATGCTCCATGTTTCTCAAAACGCTTTTGGAGACACGGTTCTAAGCTGTAAAGCATGCCGCACTGAACGAGGGAGTAATCATCAGCACGCTGCTGCCAAGCGTTCATAACGTCTTGGTTCTCTGGGATTGGTGCATCACCTAGCGGTGCTTCTAAGACATAATCTTTATTGGCTACTATGAGGATGAGCCTCAGGTTCCGGACCTAGTCCGTATAGTTGCTGCCATCATCTTTCAGCTTAGTTTTCTCTAGGAACGCGTTGAAATTGAGGACAACGTTGGCCATTTGATCTACAAGATATAGTGTAAAGATTTTAGACTATGTTCATGATAATTAAGTTCATCTAATCAAATTATTTAATGAACTCCCACTCACATCCCTCTAGTCATCTAAG
This sequence comes from Triticum aestivum, assembly GCF_018294505.1. Lineage (NCBI taxonomy): Eukaryota > Viridiplantae > Streptophyta > Magnoliopsida > Poales > Poaceae > Triticum > Triticum aestivum. The sequence continues at coordinate 268,458,934 of NC_057805.1, read as the reverse complement.
TGAAACATGATCCGAGTTAACTAGGCCGTGTCCGATCATCACGTGAGACGGACTAGTCAAGATCGGTGAACATCTCCATGTTGATCGTATCTTCTATACGACTCATGCTCGACCTTTCGGTCCTCCGTGTTCCGAGGCCATGTCTGTACATGCTAGGCTCGTCAAGTCAACCTAAGTGTATTGCGTGTGTTCCGAGGCCATGTCTGTACATGCTAGGCTCGTCAACACCCGTTGTATTCGAACGTTAGAATCTATCACACCCGATCATCACGTGGTGCTTCGAAACAACGAACCTTCGCAATGGTGCACAGTTAGGGTGAACACTTTCTTGAAATTATTATAAGGGATCATCTTACTTACTACCGTCGTTCTAAGCAAATAAGATGCAAAAACATGATAAACATCACATGCAATCAAATAGTGACATGATATGGCCAATATCATTATGCTCCTTTGATCTCCATCTTCGGGGCACCATGATCATCTTCGTCACCGACATGACACCATGATCTCCATCATCATGATCTCCATCATTGTGTCTTCATGAAGTCGTCACGCCAACGATTACTTCTACTTCTATGGCTAACGCGTTTAGCAACAAAGTAAAGTAAATTACATGGCGTTATTCAATGACACGCAGGTCATACAAAATAATAAAGACAACTCCTATGGCTCCTGCCGGTTTTCATACTCATCGACATGCAAGTCGTGATTCCTATTACAAGAATATGATCAATCTCATACATCACATATATCATTCATCACATCTTCTGGCCATATCACATCACATAGCACTTGCTGCAAAAACAAGTTAGACGTCCTCTAATTGTTGTTGCAAGTTTTTACGTGGTTTGTAGGTTTCTAGCAAGAACGTTTTCTTACCTACGTATGACCACAACGTGATTTGCCAATTTCTATTTACCCTTCATAAGGACCCTTTTCATCGAATCCGTTCCGACTAAAGTAGGAGAGACCGACACCCGCTAGCCACCTTATGCATCTAGTGCATGTCAGTCGGTGGAACCTGTCTCACGTAAGCGTACGTGTAAGGTCGGTCCGGGCCGCTTCATCCTACAATGCCGCTGAAACAAGAAACGACTAGTAGCGGCAAGAAGAATTGGCAACTTCAACGCCCACAACTTCTTTGTGTTCTACTCGTGCATAGTAACTACGCATAGGCCTGGCTCATGATGCCACTGTTGGGAATCATAGCATAATTTTAAAATTTTCCTACGCTCACCAAGATGCATCTATGGAGTATACTAGCAACGAGGGGAAAGGAGTGCATCTACATACCCTTGTAGATCGCGAGCGGAAGCGTTCCAATGAACGTGGATGACGGAGTCGTACTCGCCGTGATCCAAATCACCGATGACCGAGTGCCGAACGGACGGCACCTCCGCGTTCAACACACGTACGGTGCAGTGACGTCTCCTCCTTCTTAATCCAGCATGGGGGAAGGAGAGGTTGATGGAGATCCAGCAGCACGACGGCGTGGTGGTGGATGTAGCGGGTCTCGGCAGGGCTTCGCCGAGCTTCTACGAGAGGGAGAGGTGTTGCAGGGGGAGAGGGAGGCGCCCAAGGCTGTTCTATCTACTGCCCTCCCTCCCCCCCTTTATATAGGCCCCCTGGGGGGGCGCCGGCCCTGGAGATGGGATCTCAAGGGGGGCGGCGGCCAAAGGGGGGAAGGGGGTGCCTTGCCCCCCAAGGCAAGTGGGAAGCCCTCCCCCCACCCTAGGGTTCCCAACCCTAGGCGCATGGGGGAGGCCCATGGGGGGCGCCCAGCCCACTAGGGGCTGGTTCCCTTCCCACTTCAGCCCATGGGGCCCTCCAGGATAGGTGGCCCCACCCGGTGGACCCCCGGGACCCTTCGGTGGTCCCGGTACAATACCGGTAACCCCCGAAACTTTCCCGGTGGCCGAAACATGACTTCCTATATATAATTCTTCACCTCCGGACCATTCCGGAACCTCTCGTGACGTCCGGGATCTCATCCGGGACTCCGAACAACTTTCGGGTTTCCGCATACACATATCTCTACAACCCTAGCGTCACCGAACCTTAAGTGTGTAGACCCTACGGGTTCGGGAGACATGCAGACATGACCGAGACGCCTCTCCGGTCAATAACCAACAGCGGGATCTGGATACCCATGTTGGCTCCCACATGTTCCACAATGATCTCATCGGATGAACCACGGTGTCGAGGATTCAATCAATCCCGTATGCGATTCCCTTTGTCAATCGGTATGTTACTTGCCCGAGATTCGATCGTCGGTATCCCAATACCTTGTTCAATCTCGTTACCGGCAAGTCTCTTTACTCGTACCGCAATGCATGATCCCGTGACTAACGCCTTAGTCACATAGAGCTCATTATGATGATGCATTACCGAGTGGGCCCAGAGATACCTCTCCGTCACACGGAGTGACAAATCCCAGTCTCGATCCGTGCCAACCCAACAGACACTTTCGGAGATACCCGTAGTGCACCTTTATAGTCACCCAGTTACGTTGTGATCTTTGGCACACCCAAAGCACTCCTACGGTATCCGGGAGTTGCACGATCTCATGGTCTAAGGAAAAGACACTTGACATTGGAAAAGCTCTAGCAAACGAAACCACACGATCTTTTATGCTATGCTTAGGATTGGGTCTTGTCCATCACATCATTCTCCTAATGATGTGATCCCGTTATCAATGACATCCAATGTCCATAGTAAGGAAACCATGACTATCTGTTGGTCAACGAACTAGTCAACTAGAGGCTTACTAGGGACACGTTGTGGTCTATGTATTCACACATGTATTACGATTTCCGGACAATACAATTATAGCATGAACAATAGACAATTACCATGAACAAAGAAATATAATAATAACCATTTATTATTGCCTCTAGGGCATATTTCCAACAAAATCAACAACTTCGAAGGCACAAATCCGAAGGTGGTGAACGGTCAAAGAATCAAACATTATATCTCAGGTAATCCTATAAATGTTGAAACCAATGTTATTGAAACCGTAACCCCGGAGGAATACATAAGGGAAACTTTCCAGAACGTTTCAGACTCCAGAAAGGAATAGGTACGTGGTACGGTAAGTAAACCGACTCCAAAACAGTTCTAATGGCAATTTTTCTTCCTTTTGGAATATTTAGACAAATAGAAAAATAAGAAGCAGTCCGGGAAGGACACGAGGGCTCCACGAGGGTGGAGGGCGCGCCCTACCCCCCTGGGCGCTCCCCCCTGCCATGTAGGCACCTCGTGTGCTCTCCGGACTCCGTTTTCTTGCACGATACGTATTTTGGTCGGTAAAAATTCATTATATAATCTCCCGAAGGTTTTGACTCCTGTACCACGCAAATATTCTCTGTTTTCGTTTCGAGCTGTTTCTGTAGAAGATTTGGAGCAAGATGTCATCTCAGGTTTCCGACGGAGAGAGCTATGTCTCACACCTCATTGCTGACCCAAAGACCTATGGGGATCTATCTCCTTGTGGTCGAACTACGGATGAGGAGGAGGATGCTCATTTGATGAGGATAAATGATTCAAGTTCGGAGGAGGAGGATGTCCCTCTACCTCAACCTGGGGATATACACGTCAAGTTCAAGAAATCTAGTCTCCTAAGAGGGCTAAACTATTTGACAACCGATCTCTTCCTTCTCGTTTTCGACAGAAAAGCAAAGGAGATTTATGTGACAAGATCTTGAAGTTGAAATCGGAGGTCGATGATTTAAAGGAGGAAATTGCTCTCCTCAATTACAATATGAAGCTGACAGCACAATTTACATCATCAACAACTCCAACATCATCACCTCCGAAAAAGGAGACATAATCACATGGGTATGGGCACTCCCCTTGGCAACTACCAAGCTTGGGGGAGGTGCCCCGGTATCGTATCACCATCACATCCCTATCTTTACTGTTTTCCTTAGTTCCATCCTTTTAAGTAATATCTTGATCTGGTAGAATAAAAGTTTTGGTATGATCTAGTTTTGAGTTTTGCTTTATGATCCCTCTATGTAATCGAGTTCGTGAGCTATATAATAAAGATTAGTGTTGAGTCAAGGGCTTGATTATTTTTCTATAATCTTGAGGGAATAAAATAAAAAGAAAAGGAATAAAAAGAAACAAAGAGATCATATTGATCTTATGGAGAGTAATGACTTCACATAGAAAGAGTATGATGATTAAAAATTGTTGAGGGTTGACAAACATAGTTTTGGTCGTCGTTGCAATTAATAGGAAGTAATAAAGAAAGAGAGGTTTCACATATAAAAATACTATCTTGGACATCTTTTATGATTGTGAGAACTCATTAAAATATGACATGCTAAAGTGTTGATGTTGGACAAGGAAGACAACGTAATGGGTTATGTTTTCTTATATCTGAAATAAAGTATATTGTTATGGATCATCCAACATGTTGAGCTTGCCTTTCCCCCTCATGCTAGCCAAATTCATTGCACCAAGTATAGATACTACTTGTGCTTCCAAAAATCCTTAACCCAGATTTGCCAAGAGAGTCCACCATATCTACCTATGGATTGAGTAAGATCCTTCAAGTAAGTTGTCATCGGTGCAAGCAATAAAAATTGCTCTCTAAATATGTATGATTGATTAGTGTGGAGGAAATAAGCTTTATACGATCTTGTGATGTGGAAGAAATAAAAGCGACGGACTGCATAATAAAGGTCCAAGTGGCAATATAAAGTGACGTTCTTTCGCATTAAGATTTTGTGCATCCAACCTTGAAAGCGCATGGCAACCTCTGCTTCCCTCTGCGAAGGGCCTATCTTTTACTTTTATCTCTTACCCTTATGCAAGAGTCATGGTGATCTTCACCTTTCCTTTTTACATTTTATCCTTTGGCAAGCACAGTGTGTTGGAAAGATCCTGATATATATATCTAATTGGATGTAAGTTAGCATGAACTATAATTGTTGACATTACCCTTGAGGTAAAAGGTTGGGAGGCGAAACTATAGGCCCCTATCTTTCTCTGTGTCCGATTAAAACTCCATAACCACAAGTATTGCGTGAGTGTTAGCAATTGTGAAAGACTAAATGATAGTTGAGTATGTGGGCTTGCTGGAAAGCTCTGACATAGACTCTTTCTGATGTTCTGATAGATTGCAATTGCTTCAATGACTGAGATTATAGTTTGTTAGTTCTCAATAAAGTTTATGATTCTTACTTTGCATTGTGAATACATTATTACTTGAGCATAAGAAATCATATGACATTATACATATATGTTGCTGTTATGAGAATAATCATGATGCCCTCATGTCCGTATTTCATTTTATCGACACATCTACCTCTAAACATGTGGACATATTTATCATTATCGGCTTCCGCTTGAGGACAAGCGAGGTCTAAGCTTGGGGGAGTTGATACGTCCATTTTGCATCATGCTTTTATATCGATATTTATTGCATTATGGGTTGTTACTACACATTATGTCACAATACTTATGCCTATTCTCTCTTATTTTACAAGGTTTACATAAGGAGGGAGAATGCCGGCAGCTGGAATTCTGTGCTGGAAAAGGAGCAAATATTAGAGACCTATTCTGCACAACTCCAAAAGTCCTGAAACTCCACGAAAGTTATTTTTGGAAATAATGAAAAATACTGAGCGGAAGAAATACCAGAGGGGGCCCACACCCTGGCCACGAGGGTGGGGGCGTGCCCTACCCCCTGGGCGCGCCCCCTGCCTCGTGGGCCCCCTGTTGGCCCTCTGGTGCCCATCTTCTGCTATATGAAGTCTTTCGTCCGAAGAAAAAACATAAGCAATCTTTCGGGACGAGACTCCGGCGCCACGAGGCGGAACCTTGGAGGAACTAATCTAGGTGTAACGCCCGGATAATCATGCTATAGTAATCCCACGCTAATGATGCCACATCACCTCGGTTACTGTTGTTAATCTCGTGTTATTTCAAAATCGATTCAAAATTCAAACTTAAAATAAAGTCAAACGGTAAAGATTTTCAAATATTAAAACTAAAATGTTGAGGCGTTGCCAAATAATGCATAAGTAATTATTGTGGAGAAACCACACTTTTATAAAATGTTTAAAGGCTCTAAAGTAATTAAAACAGCAGCTATGACAATTAATTAAATGCCTTTTAAAAATAATAATAATGCAAACTATTTTAATTAGGTGTCAAACTTTTTGGGGCAGTAGCATAAATTATAACATTAATTTAGTAGTTGTATTTATATTTTATAAAACAGGAATTAAAAGAATAAAATAGAAAAGAAAATAGATAAAGAAAAGAAAACAGAAAACAAAACAATACAAAAGAAAAAGGAAAAGCAGAGAGAGAGAAAGCCCCTGCCCCACTTGGGCTTCGGCCCACCCGAGCCAGCTGGCCCAGCAGGCCAGCCCGCCTCCCTCGGTCGTTCCCTCCCCTTCTCTGTTCCCCCGACCAGGGTCGGAACAGGGGCACGTCCCCGCCGGACCCCCTCGCCGGCGTCGAGGAGGGGATAAGGTCGCCACGCCCCCGCCTCCTCGGTTCCTCCTCCCACTCACCCTGCTCTCGCCCTCGGTCACTACGCCTCTCCCTCTCCCCTCAGATCCAAGCCGCTCCCTCCTTCCCCACCGCATCCGAGCGCCACCGCCGCCATGGCTCCGGCCTAGCCACGACCACTGTGCCCACCTCGCCGCTCCACTGTGTCCGCGAGGTCCGCCGTCGTCCGCTGCTTCGACTGGTGCACTTCGTTGGAGCTCGGAGCCACCGCAACGTCCACGACGCCGCCGTCTTCCTCCTCTGCTCCGACGAGCTTCGCCGCCGATTCCGCTGCACCGAGCCCTCCTCGAGCACGCTTGAGCACACCTGCAGGAGCACTGTGAGCTCCGCCCCCTTCTCCCCTCTCCTCATGCTTCTCTTCTTGCCCCGTAGCTGCTCCCACCGTCGTGCCCGAGCTCGTCGCCGCGGTGGTGCTCGCCGTCATGGCCACGGCCCGCAGAGCTCACGGCCGACCACCCTGCCGTGCTCAGCACCTCCGCCCGCGTGGGCCCCATGGGTCCCATTGACCTAGTCAAATGCTGACTGGGCAGCGCCCAGTCACTGCATGTGGGCCCCGCGTGGGCCCTGTTGACTAGTCAACTAGTCTGTTGACCGCTAATGCAGGGCTGACGCCAGGATGACGTCACAATTCATTTTCTGACGAATTTAGTAATTAAAACAAATTTCAGAATATTGCTGAACCTTTGAAAAATCATAGAAAATAAACCGTAGCTCGGATGAAAAAACTATGTACATGAAAGTTGCTCAGAACGACGAGACAAATCCGAATACGTAGTCCGTTTGTCAGCCACACGTTCCTAGCATAGCGAACATGGAACTTTCCCCCTCCGGTCCGTCTGTCCGAAAACGCGAAACATCGGGAATACTTTCCCGGATGTTTCCCCCCTTCGTCGGTATCATCTACTGCCGCGTTAGGACACACCTAGCACCGCTCATTGTCATGTCACGCATCGTCATGCTTATGTTTGCATTGTATTTACTGTTTCTTCCCCCCTCTTCTCTCCGGTAGACTACGAGACCGACACTGCTGCTGCCCAGTTCGACTACGGAGTTGACGACCCCTCCTACTTGCCAGAGCAACCAGGCAAGCCCCCCCCCCCTTGATCACCAGATATCGCCTATTCTTCTCTATACTGCTTGCATTAGAGTAGTGTAGCATGTTACTGCTTTCCGATATCCTATCCTGATGCATAGCCTATCCTTGCTACTACTGTTGTTACCTTTACCTGCAATCCTACATGCTTAGTATAGGCTGCTAGTTTTCCATCAGTGGCCCTACATTCTTGTCCGTCTGTTGTGCTATACTATCGGGCCGTGATCACCTGGGCGGTGATCACGGGTATATACTTATGTACTATATACATGACACATGTGATGACTAAAGTCGGGTCGGCTCGTAGGAGTACCCGCAATTGGATCTTTGTGGCGGAGCGACAGGGCAGGTTGAGACCGCCTAGGTGAGAGGTAGGCCTGGCCCTGGACGGCGTCCGCGGTTACTTCGACATAACACGCTTAACGAGTTCTTGGTATTTGATCTGAGTCTGGCCATTTGGTCTATACGCACTAACCATCTACGCGGGAGTAGTTATGGGTATCCCGGCGTCGTGGTATCAGCCGAAGCCTTCGTGACGTCAGCGACTGAGTGGCGCGCACCGGATTGGACTGGAACGCCACTAGGCTAGGTCTACTTCCGGCCGCGTACGCAACGTGTAGGTGTGCATAGGGCGATGGGCCCAGACCCCTGCGCGCATAGGGTTAGACCGGCGTGCTGACCTCTCTGTTGTGCTTAGGTGGGGCTGCGACGTGTTGATCTTCCGAGGCCGGGCATGACCCAGAAAAGTGTGTCCGGCCAAATGGGATCGAGCGTGTTGGGTTATGTGGTGCACCCCTACAGGGAAGTTTATCTATTCGAATAGTCGTGTCCCTCGGTAAAAGGACGACCCGGAGTTGTACCTTGACCTTATGACAACTAGAACCAGATACTGAATAAAATACACCCTTCCAAGTGCCAGATACTACCCGGTGATCGCTCTCTAACAGGGCGACGAGGAGGGGATCGCCGGGTAGGATTATGCTATGCGATGCTACTTGGAGGACTTCAATCTACTCTCTTCTACATGCTGCAAGATGGAGATGGCCAGAAGCGTAGTCTTCGATAGGACTAGCTATCCCCCTCTTATTCTGGCATTCTGCAGTTCAGTCCACTGATATGCCCCTTTACACATATACCCATGCATATGTAGTGTAGCTCCTTGCTTGCGAGTACTTTGGATGAGTACTCACGGTTGCTTCTCTCCCTCTTTTCCCCCTTTCCTTTCTGTCTGGTTGTCGCAACTAGATGCTGGAGTCCAGGAGCCAGACGCCACCGTCGACAACGACACCTACGACACTGGAGGTGCCTACTACTACGTGCAGCCCGCTGACGACAATCAGGAGTAGTTAGGAGGATCCCAGGCAGGAGACCTGCGCCTTGTTCGATCTGTATCCCAGTTTGTGCTAGCCTTCTTAAGGCAAACTTGTTTAACTTATGTCTGTACTCAGATATTGTTGCTTCCGCTGACTCGTCTGTGATCGAGCACTTGTATTCGAGCCCTCGAGGCCCCTGGCTTGTATTATAATGCTTGTATGACTTATTTATGTTTTAGAGTTGTGTTGTGATATCTTCCCTTGATTCCTTGATCTTGATCGTACACATTTGCGTGCATGATTAGTGTACGGTCAAATCGGGGGCGTCACAAGTTGGTATCAGAGCCGACTGCCTGTAGGAATCCCCCTTTCCACACTCCTTGGCCGAAGTCGAGTCTAGACATTACAAAACTTTTACTAACATGGCTGTGTGTCTTACGGGCCCACGTCGCCATTGGGTGGTACTAGGATCTTTTACTCCTCGACCTTTACTCTGGGACTCTGAACTCTCTTCTACTCGGGTTAAACGAATTTGCTAACTCTAACACTAGGATGCCGTGACCGCATTCACCCCAAAGTTGGATAAGCCATAGTTGTTTCTTAGAATAGTATTTTGAACAATTCACACACTGTCATTTGACTCCTTGGAAACGTCTTTGCTTTCAGATGGAACCCACGAGGCAGGTCGTGCGTCACACGACGGCCATTGGTGCCTCGGGATCACCGGCTGTGCTAGCTGAGATGATGACCTATCTGGGTTATCGCTGGCACCCTGAGTACACCGTCTACGAGGAGTACCAGGTCTTTAACCAGGAGCAGTACCGTGCCATCGTCCACCTCTACTCGCGGGAGTATGACTCCACTACTGTGCTGCACACCGCTCATGGTGTTGGTGTGACCATCGATATGGCTGTCCACGATGTTGCCTATGCTGCTCTGACACGTCTTCGCGGAGAGTATCGGGAGTTGGACACCTCCCCTTTCAGGCACATTGCTATCGCATCTGATGTTGGTGCGGAGGGATACTATACTGCTGCCTACTCCACTGTCACCCGAGAGCCCTTCTACCATCAGAACCTGGTTCTGCATGCTGATGGGCTGGATCGAGCTAACCGAGCTCTTCGCCACGAGATGTACACCACCCGTCAGCACCTTTACCGTGCTCTGACGCTGCTGCACCCCTTTGTCCGATCTGGACAGCTACCGCGTACTGCGATCTACCCAGCCAGGACCGTGATGCCCCACGGTGTCGATTGGCCAGAGGTGGGAGGCTACTCTCCCGCACTTGGTCCTCTTCTGCCACCTGAGCGTCGGGCTCTACACCTGAGTATCCGCGGCCCCCAGTCTGCTGACGTGGAGGGCTATCCGTTGCCTCACTACCAGCTATCGGGCTACGATTACCTCCACAGTTCCTCCTGGGACTGATGTAGTCTTGCTTATTAGTATTAGATGCATTCGCCGCGAGCCTGTGTGCCGCCTATGTTGTTTTAGTCTATGTACTGAACTCTGTGTACTAAACTCTATGCATGACCCCTTTTGTAAGTTATGCCGACTACTATGTAGTAGCTACCGTGCTTCTTTCATTTTGCATGTTTCATCATGAATGATTCTTGTCTTTGCAAATTTTCTCAATGCTGAACTACCCTTGTTATATATTAGCAGGATGGTTAGACCAGGTGGTCGTGGTCGTGGTGGCAATGCCCCACCACCACCTGAGTACATGGCTGGTATGATCCAACAGTTCGAACTGAACCGCCAATTCATGGAAAATATGATGGCTCAGTTTCCTCGCCCCAATATGGACCAGCAACCAACCCCAGTGACTCTGCAGGATTTCATGCGCCTGAACCCAACTGTGTACCGCAGCTCAACTCAGCCTTTGGATGCTGATGACTGGCTCCGTGACATCACCTATGAGATGGAGTCTGCCAATGTAGCGCCTGCCAGCTATGTCAACTTTGCTTCCTTCTTTCTGAAGGGACCCGCAGCTCAATGGTGGGACAGCCACAGGCGTACTCTGCCAGCTGGAACAATCATCACCTGGCCAGACTTCCAAGCTGCTTTCCGTGCCCGCTTCATTCCTCAGGGAGTCATGGACCGGAAGAAGCGTGAGTTCCGCAACCTCACCCAAGGCAACAAAACTGTTGAAGCTTATCAGCGGGAGTTTCTGGACTTGTCTCGCTATGCTGAAGAGGACATTGCAACTGATGCACGCAGACAGGAGAAGTTCCGTGATGGCCTTCAAGCTGACATCAAGCTCGCACTTCTAGTGCATGACTTTGCTGATTTCGCCACCTTGGTGAACAAGGCCATCAATGTCGAAACTGGCCTGCAGGAATACCAGAGCTCTCACAGGCGCAACCGTGACACGGGCTCATCTTCGGGCCCGCCCTCACAGAGCGTAAGATATGGATCCCGAACAGCATGTACCGTCCAAATGCATCTGCCCCAAGGCAGACCTATGATGCACCTCGTCTGCCTCCACCACCATCTAGGCAGTCAAGACTTCCAGCTCCACCGCCCCAAGCTCCTGTTCCCACTCCCAATAATGGCTTGTGCTTCAGGTGTGGTCAACCAGGACACCGTGCTAGAGAATGCAACCAGAACCGGAACCAAATGGCCCTTCCAGTAACTGGCCGTGGTAACAACCAGCCCCGCAACAACAATGCTAAGTCTTATGGTCGTGCTCATGCCAACCACGTTGATCTCAACGAAGCTCAAGACCAGCCTGCTACTGTGATGGGTACACTCCTCGTAAATTCAGTACCAGCATCCGTTTTATTTGATACAGGTGCATTGCATTCACTCATGTCAGAAGATTTTGCATACAAGCACGACGTTAAATGTGAGGAGATGAACACCTCGGTATTGGTCAAAACCCCCGTGGGACAGTGTCAAACCTCCCTGGTTGGCATCGATGTCCCCGTGGAAATCGAAGGGCTGGAATTCTATGCCTCTCCCATTATCCTAAAGTCGTCTAACATCGACCTCATTTTGGGGATGGATTGGTTGAAAGTGCATACTGCTTCTATAGTTTGCGCCACTAAGACCGTTCATCTACTTCAACCTTCAGATGAAATAGTTGCTTACCAAGCTCATCTGGTGCAAAATGCCGAGGCCAGGCTCTATGCATTGAATGCATTGAACGCTACACCACTCGAGGGCATTGAAAACATTCCCATCGTGCGTGAATTCCTCGACGTCTTCCCTGAAGAACTTCCAGGGATTCCCCCTGCTAGAGCTGTCGAATTCATCATCGACTTGAAACCAGGCACCATCCTATAGCCAAGCGACCCTACAAGATGCCGCCGCATGAACTCCTTGAGCTTAAGGAGGAAATCGACAATTCTCTTTGCAAAGGATTCATTTGCCCAAGTTGCTCTCCTTGGGGAGCACATTCTCTCTTTGTCAAGAAGAAGGATGGGACAAACCGATTAGTTCAAGACTACCGTCCTATAAACCAAGCTACCATTCAAAATAAATACCCTCTTCCTCGGATCAATGATCTGTATGATCAACTGGCGGGTTTGTCAGTGTTCTCTAAGCTCGACTTGAGGTTGGGTTACCACCAGATCCATGTTCGCGAAGAGGATATCCCAAAGACCGCCTTCGTGACTCGGTATGGTTCATACGAGTACACCGTCATGTCTTTCGGTTTAACCAATGCTCCAGCCACCTTCTCTCGTCTGATGAACTATATATTCATGGATTACCTCGACAAGTTCATTGTGGTTTATCTGGATGATATCCTGGTATTTTCCAAGAACGAAGAAGAACATGCTGAACATCTTCGACTTGTGCTGGAAAAGCTACGAGAGCATCAACTATATGCCAAGTTCCCCAAATGTGAATTCTGGCTACCGGAAGTAACCTATCTTGGGCATGTCATCTCTAAGGATGGTATTGCCGTCAACCCTGAACGAGTCCAGGCTATCTTGATTGGACTCCTCCCAAGAACGTTAAGCAAGTCAGAAGTTTTCTCGGTCTCGCCAGCTATTGCCGTCGATTCGTCGAGAACTTCTCCAAGATCACCATGCCTCTGACTAACCTGTTTCATAAGGGCGTCAAGTTCCAATGGACAGACAAATGTCAAGGAAGTTTCTAGGCACTCAAAGACAAGTTGACTTCTGCCCCAGTTCTAGCTCCACCTGATACTAAGAAGGACTTCGTCATTTATTGCGACGCTTCCCGTCAAGGATTAGGCTGTGTCCTAATGCAAGACCGCAAAGTGATTGCTTATGCCTCTCGGCAATTGCGCCCTCACGAAGAGAACTACCCAGTTCACGACCTCGAACTTGCTGTTGTCATTCATGCGCTAAAGCAGTGGCGACATTACCTTCTCGGTAATCATTGCGAGATCTTCACTGAACACCAAAGTCTGAAGTATCTGTTTACTCAGCCAGACCTGAACCTCCGCCAGCAGCGATGGATGGAGCTTGTTGCAGACTTTGACTTGGGTATTTCCTATACGCCAGGAAAGGCTAATGTAATGGCTGATGCCTTGAGCCGCAAGTCTTACTGCAACCACCTCCAGGTTCACAAAGTTCAGCCCTCGCTTGTTGAAGAATTCAGGAAGCTGAACCTCCATATTGTTCCTCCGGGTGCACTCGCTCCCCCTCCTAAGGAGTTTGGCAAGATGAACCTCCATGTTGTTACCCAGGGTTCCCTCAATACCCTAGTTGCTAAACCAGATCTCGTGGACAGCATCAAAAGGCTACAGAAGTATGACTCTGAAGCCCACAAGATTAAGCGCTACCTCGCAGAAGGAAAGCCCTCATTCTTCACTATTGCTGAAGATGGCACCTTATACTTCAAGGGTCGCCTAGTGGTGCCATGTGCAGAGAAAAACCTGGATATCACACAGGAAGTTATGAAAGAAGCTCATGATACGCCTCTATGTATCCACCCTGGTAGTACAAAGATGTACCAAGACATCCGTCAGAGATTCTGGTGGTCTAATATGAAGCAAGACATTGCTCGATATGTTGCTGAGTGTGACGTTTGTCGTCGTATCAAAGCAGAACATCAAAGACCTACTGGAACTCTGCAACCTATCTCTATTCCTGAATGGAAATGGGACCATGTTGAGATGGACTTCGTCACTGGATTTCCCAAATCACAGAAAGGTAATGATGCTATTCTTGTCATCATTGACCGGCTTTCCAAAGTTGCACATTTCCTGGCGGTCAAAGAAACGATCACTGCTAGTCAACTGGCAACGCTCTATATGTCCAGGATTGTTTCACTCCACGGTATTCCATTGGTTATCAGCTCAGACCGTGGCAGCTTATTCACTTCAAGATTCTGGGCAAGTTTCCAAGAAGCCATGGGAACTCATCTGTCATTCAGTACTGCATTTCATCCTCAGTCACAAGGGAAAGTTGAATGTGTCAACCAAGTTCTCGAAGACATGCTTCGAGCTTGTGTTATTTCCTTCGGCAAGAAATGGGAGGAATCTCTCCCGTATGCTGAGTTCTCCTATAATAATAGCTATCAAGCTAGTCTGAAGATGGCCCCCTTCGAAGTGTTATATGGGCGAAAGTGCCGAACCCCTCTGAACTGGTCAGAAACGGGGGAATGTCCACTCTTCGGTCCGGATATTATCCAACATGCCGAAGAACAAGTCCGCATTATTCGTGAGAATCTCAAGGCTGCTCAGTCACATCAGAAGAGTCAGTATGACCGTCATCATAAAGACATGGTCTATCAACCTGGCAAAAAGGCTTATCTTCGAGTCACACCAATGAAGGGTGCTCACCGCTTCAGAATCAAGGGCAAACTAGCTCGTCGATATATTGGCCCATTCACTATTCTCGAAAGGCGTGGAAAAGTGGCATACCAACTGGTGCTTCTGCCGAACCTTTCTCAGGTTCACGATGTGTTCCATGTGTCACAGCTCCGTCGTTGCTTCAAGGACCCAATCCGAGCAGTGGATCATGAAGTGCTCGAATTGCAGCAGGACCTCTCCTATAAAGAGTACCCGGTCCGCATTCTCGACCAAGCTGAACATCGCACACGTCAGAAGGCGATCAAGTTCCTCAAAGTCCAGTGGTCGCACCATTCTGAAGATGAAGCCACTTGGGAACGAGAGGATCGTCTGCGCGAAGAATACCCCGCACTTTTTCCTTCTACCTCCTAAATCTCGGGACGAGATTTCTTGTAGTGGAGGAGATTTGTAACGCCCGGATAATCATGCTACAGTAATCCCACGCTAATGATGCCACGTCACCCCGGTTACTGTTGTTAATCTCGTGTTATTTCAAAATCGATTCGAAATTCAAACTTAAAATAAAGTCAAACGGTAAAGATTTTCAAATATTAAAACTAAAATGTTGGGGTGTTGCCAAATAATGCATAGGTAATTATTGTGGAGAAACCACACTTTTATAAAATGTTTAAAGGCTCTAAAGTAATTAAAACAGCAGTTATGACAATTAATTAAATGCCTTCTAAAAATAATAATAATGCAAACTATTTTAATTAGGTGTCAAGCTTTTTGGGGCAGTAGAATAAATTATAACATTAATTTAGGAGTTGTATTTATATTTTATAAAACAGGAATTAAAAGAATAAAATAGAAAAGAAAATAGATAAAGAAAAGAAAACAGAAAACAAAACAATACAAAAGAAAAAGGAAAAGCAGAGAGAGAGAAAGCCCCTGCCCCACTTGGGCTTCGGCCCACCCGAGCCAGCTGGCCCAGCAGGCCAGCCCGCCTCCCTCGGTCGTTCCCTCCCCTTCTCTGTTCCCCCGACCAGGGTCGGAACAGGGGCACGTCCCCGCCGGACCCCCTCGCCGGCGTCGAGGAGGGGATAAGGTCGCCACGCCCCCGCCTCCTCGGTTCCTCCTCCCACTCACCCTGCTCTCGCCCTCGGTCACTACGCCTCTCCCTCTCCCCTCAGATCCACGCCGCTCCCTCCTTCCCCACCGCATCCGAGCGCCACCGCCGCCATGGCTCCGGCCTAGCCACGGCCACTGTGCCCACCTCGCCGCTCCACTGTGTCCCCGAGGTCCGCCGTCATCCGCTGCTTCGACTGGTGCACTCCGTTGGAGCTCGGAGCCACCGCAACGTCCACGACGCCGCCGTCTTCCTCCTCTACTCCGACGAGCTTCGCCGCCGATTCTGCTGCACCGAGCCCTCCTCGAGCACGCTTGAGCACACCTGCAGGAGCACTGTGAGCTCCGCCCCCTTCTCCCCTCTCCTCGCGCTTCTCTTCTTGCCCCGTAGCTGCTCCCACCGTCGTGCCCGAGCTCGTCGCCGCGGCGGTGCTCGCCGCCATGGCCACGGCCCGCAGAGCTCGCGGCCGACCACCCTGCCGTGCTCAGCACCTCCGCCCGCGTGGGCCCCATGGGTCCCGTTGACCCAGTCAGATGCTGACTGGGCAGCGCCCAGTCACTGCATGTGGGCCCCGCGTGGGCCCTGTTGACTAGTCAACTGGTCTATTGACCGCTAATTCAGGGCTGACGCCAGGATGACGTCACAATTCATTTTCTGACGAATTTAGTAATTAAAACAAATTTCAGAATATTGCTGAACCTTTGAAAAATCGTAGAAAATAAACCGTAGCTCGGATGAAAAAACTTTGTACATGAAAGTTGCTCAGAACGACGAGACGAATCCAAATACGCAGTCCGTTTGTCAGCCACACGTTCCTAGCATAGCGAACATGGAACTTTCCCCCTCCGGTCCGTCTGTCCGAAAACGCGAAACATCGGGAATACTTTCCCGGATGTTTCCCCCCTTCGTCGGTATCATCTACTGCCGCGTTAGGACACACCTAGCACCGCTCATTGTCATGTCACGCATCGTCATGCTTATGTTTGCATTGTATTTACTGTTTCTTCCCCCCTCTTCTCTCCGGTAGACTACGAGACCGACACTGCTGCTGCCCAGTTCGACTACGGAGTTGACGACCCCTCCTACTTGCCAGAGCAACCAGGCAAGCCCCCCCCTTGATCACCAGATATCGCCTATTCTTCTCTATACTGCTTGCATTAGAGTAGTGTAGCATGTTACTGCTTTCCGATATCCTATCCTGATGCATAGCCTATCCTTGCTACTACTGTTGTTACTGCAATCCTACATGCTTAGTATAGGATGATAGTTTTCCATCAGTGGCCCTACATTCTTGTCCGTCTGCTGTGATATACTATCGGGCCGTGATCACGTGGGCGGTGATCACGGGTATATACTTATGTACCATATACATGACACATGTGATGACTAAAGTCGGGTCGGCTCGTAGGAGTACCCGCAATTGGATCTTTGTGGCGGAGCGACAGGGCAGGTTGAGACCGCCTAGGTGAGAGGTGGGCCTGGCCCTGGACGGCGTCCGCGGTTACTTCGACATAACACACTTAACGAGTTCTTGGTATTTGATCTGAGTCTGGCCATTTGGTCTATACGCACTAACCATCTACGCGGGAGTAGTTATGGGTATCCCGGCGTCGTGGTATCAGCCGAAGCCTTCATGACGTCAGCGACTGAGTGGCACGCGCCGGATTGGACTGGAACGCCACTAGGCTAGGTCTGCTTCCGGCCGCATACGCAACGTGCAGGTGTGCATAGGGCGATGGGCCCAGACCCCTGCGCGCATATGGTTAGACCGGTGTGCTGACCTCTCTATTGTGCTTAGGTGGGGCTGCGACGTGTTGATCTTCCGAGGCCGGGCATGACCCAGAAAAGTGTGTCCGGCCAAATGGGATCGAGCGTGTTGGGTTATGTGGTGCACCCCTGCAGGGAAGTTTATCTATTCGAATAGTCGTGTCCCTCGGTAAAAGGACGACCCGGAGTTGTACCTTGACCTTATGACAACTAGAACCGGATACTTAATAAAATACACCCTTCCAAGTGCCAGATACAACCCGGTGATCGCTCTCTAACAGGGCGACGAGGAGGGGATCGCTGGGTAGGATTATGCTATGCGATGCTACTTGGAGGACTTCAATCTACTCTCTTCTACATGCTGCAAGATGGAGATGGCCAGAAGCGTAGTCTTCGACAGGACTAGCTATCCCCCTCTTATTCTGGCATTCTGCAGTTCAGTCCACTGATATGCCCCTTTACACATATACCCATGCATATGTAGTGTAGCTCCTTGCTTGCGAGTACTTTGGATGAGTACTCACGGTTGCTTCTCTCCCTCTTTTCCCCCTTTCCTTTCTGTCTGGTTGTCGCAACCAGATGCTGCATTCCAGGAGCCAGACGCCACCGTCGACGACGACACCTACGACACTGGAGGTGCCTACTACTACGTGCAGCCCGCTGACGACTATCAGGAGTAGTTAGGAGGATCCCAGGCAGGAGGCCTGCGCCTCGTTCGATCTGTATCCCAGTTTGTGCTAGCCTTCTTAAGGCAAACTTGTTTAACTTATGTCTGTACTCACATATTGTTGCTTCCGCTGACTCGTCTGTGATCAAGCACTTGTATTCGAGCCCTCGAGGCCCCTGGCTTGTATTATAATGCTTGTATGACTTATTTATGTTTTAGAGTTGTGTTGTGATATCTTCCTGTGAGTCCCTGATCTTGATCGTACACATTTGCGTGCATGATTAGTGTACGGTCAAATCGGGGGCGTCACACTAGGGCTCTGGCGGAGCTGTTCTGCCGAGGACACTTCCCTCCGGGAGGGGAAATCATCGCCACCGTCATCACCAATGCTCCGCTCATCGGGAGGGGGACAATCTCCATCAACATCTTCACCAGCACCATCTCCTCTCAAACCCTAGTTCATCTCTTGTATCCAATTCTTGTCTCTAAGCCTGGGATTGGTACCTGTAGGTTGCTAGTAGTGTTGATTACTCCTTGTAGTTGATGCTCGTTGGTTTATTTGGTGGAAGATCATATGTTCAGATCCTATATGCATATTAATACTCCTCTGATTATGAACATGAATATCCTTTGTGAGTAGTTACGTTTGTTCCTGAGGACATGGGAGAAGTCTTGCTATTAGTAGTCATGTGAATTTGGTATTCGTTCGATATTTTGATGAGATGTATGTTGTCTCTCCTCTAGTGGTGTTATGTGAACATCGACTACATGACACTTCAGCATTGTTTGGGCCTAGAGGAAGGCATTGGGAAGTAATAAGTTGATGATGGGTTGCTAGAGTGACAGAAGCTTAAACCCTAGTTTATGCGTTGCTTCGTAAGGGGCTGATTTGGATCCATATGTTTCATGCTATGGTTAGGTTTACCTTAATACTTCTTTTATAGTTGCAGATGCTTGCAATAGGAGTTAATCATAAGTGGGATGCTTGTCCAAGTAAGGACAGCACCCAAGAACTGGTCCACTCACATATCAAATTATCAAAGTACCGAACGCGAATCATATGAACATGATGAAAATTAGCTTGATGATAATTCCCATGTGTCCTCGGGAGCGCTTTTCTTTATATAAGAGTTTGTCCAGGCTTGTCCTTTGCTACAAAAAGGATTGGGCCACCTTTCTGCATTTTATTTACTTTTGCTACTTGTTGCTCGTTACAAATTATCTTATCACAAAACTATCTGTTACATATAATTTCAGTGCTTGCAGAGAATACCTTGCTGAAAACCGCTTATCATTTCCTTCTGCTCCTTGTTGGGTTCGACACTCTTACTTATCGAAAGGACTACGATAGATCCCCTATACTTGTGGGTCATCACTAATCCGATATTCCTCCTTTTGTTCTTCGCTCTCCTCATCATCTTTTTATCCAATGAGCTCACAGTTTCATCAATTTCTTCTTCCATAGACTCCTGCAAAATATTAGTCTCTTCTCGGACAGCGAAGACTTTCTCAATAAATTAATCAATATAATAAGTGTATTTATAATTCTCATAGCAATATTTAAGGATAGCTAAATTTTCAGATCTATAAACTAAATCATCAAAATCTTCAAACTCTTTAAACAAAGATTCAATTTCACCTGCACCCTTAAAAGCAACAAATACTTCTATTCGTTCCACATCATAGTAATCATATATACCATTAACATAAGAAGCTAAGGTTTCATTATCATTAAATTTGCATGAAAAAGGAAGGTGTGGAGCCTTGATCCTAGAGCTACAAGTATAATCATATCTCAAGCATAGTTGCCGAGCATACCAATGCAACATATAAATTTGATCCCCTAATAGTTTCCCTTTTTGAGTCAAGCGATAATCCCTAAAGTATTGATGTTGATCCAACGTGTCTCCCATTATATAATTGAATGGGGTTTTCTCAGGATTATTAAAGTAGTGCATAATATCTTTCACATAATGAGCATCTAGGATTTTAGGAGGTTCTCCATGTCCATGAGTAGCAAGTAAACCTATTTTTTGGTATTTCGTGTTCCATATCCATAACTAAAGATGGAGAACAACTTATAACAGCAAATAAAATCCACTTAGTGATAAAGCAAACAAGCACACACGAGAATATTCACCCCACGCTGCTCCCTGGCAACGGCGCCAGAAAAAGGTCTTGATAACCCACAAGTATAGGGGATCAGCTGTAGCCTCTTTCGATAAGTAAGAGTGTCGAACCCAACAAGGAGCTAAAGGTAGAAGAAATATTCCCTCAAATTCTATCGACCACCGATACAACTCTACGCACGCTTAACGCTCGCTTTACCTAGAACAAGTATGAAACTAGAAGTACTTTGTAGGTGTTGTTGGATAGGTTTGCAAGATAATAAAGAGCACGTAAATAAAAAGTAGGGGCTGTTTAGATGAAGACACAACTAAGTTAGTTTTAGTAGAGAGCCATTTGTCACACAAGAAAGTTATTTGTCCCTAGGCAATCGATAACTAGACCCGTAATCACTATTGCAATTCTATATGAGGGAGAGGCATAAGCTAACATACTTTCTCTCCTTGGATCATATGCACTTATGATTGGAACTCTAGCAAGCATCTGCAACTACTAAAGATCATTAAGGCAAAACCCAACCATAGCATTAAAGTATCAAGTCCTCTTTATTCCCATACGCAAACAACCTACTTACTCGGGTCTGTGCTTCTGTCACTCACGCCACCCACCATAAGCAAATCATGAACATATTGCAAACCCTACAGCGGGGATCCCTCATGCTTGCGCGACACGGAGAGCACCATAGGACAGCACCAATTAATAAAACATGTAACTCAAACCAATC
The DNA here is from genome assembly GCF_018294505.1 of Triticum aestivum. Lineage (NCBI taxonomy): Eukaryota > Viridiplantae > Streptophyta > Magnoliopsida > Poales > Poaceae > Triticum > Triticum aestivum. The sequence continues at coordinate 268,437,873 of NC_057805.1, read as the reverse complement.
ACGATCATCAATGAACCCATAGGACAAAACGGATCTACTCAAACATCATAGGATAGCCATACATCATTGGGAAATAATATATAGTGTTGAGAATCATGTTTAAGTAGAGATTACAGCAGGTAAAAGAGGGGTTACACTACTGCATAGAGGGTGGAAGAGTTGGTGATGACGGTCGTGAAGTTGTTGGTGTAGATCGTTGTCGCGACGATGGCCCCGGCGGTGTTCCGGCGCCACCGGGAGAGAGGGGGAGAGAGCCCCCCTTCTTCTTATTCTTCTTCTTCTTTGACCTTCCCCCTAAATGGGAGGAGAGTTTCCCCTCTGGTCCATGGCCTCCATGGCGGTGGAGGGGCGGGAGCCCCTCCGAGATTGGATCTCTCTCTCTCTCTCTCTCTCTCTCTCTCTCTCTCTATTTCCTTCTGTTTCTGCGCTCCCTGATTCTGCCCTTTCACCGTTTCTTAAATTCCCGGAGATCCGTAACTCCGATTGGGCTGAAATTTTGACACGAGTTTTATCCGGATATTGGCTTTCTTGCCGTGAAATAAGGGCACCAACCACCTTATGGAGTGGCCACGAGGGCCCAGGGCGCGCCCTACCCCCTGGGGCGCGCCCCTCACCCTTGTGGGCCCCTCGGGCATCATCTCGCATTGATTCCACTTCCCAAAATTCACATATATTCCAAAAAAACTCCGTAAGTTTTTATCCCGTATGGATTTTCCGCAAAACAAAAAACATGCAACAAACAGGAATTGCCACTGGGCACTGGATCAATATGTTAGTCCCAAAAATAGTATAAAAAGTTGCCAAAAGTATGTAAAAGTTGTAGAATATTGGCATGCAGCAATAAAAAATTATACATACGACGGAGACGTATCAATGACCAGCCCTTTTTTCCTTTCTGAAAATGGCTAGCCCAGCTACTTTGTTTTTTGCAGAATAACCAGCGTAGGCCTACTTGCTTTTCTACGCCCTGCTGGGCCGGAAATCTTTCAAGACGAGGAGGGATGCATTCGGGCTTGCCCAGAAAATGGGCTATAAGTAATAAGAAATGGGCTATAAGTAATAATAAATGGGCTATAAAATAAAAAAAAAATATAGCAAACAGGCAATTAGTTCCAAAATACTTTTTTCTTTTAGATTTTTGTATTTTAAATTTCATTGTTTTTGTGCGGGTAAAATTTCATTGGATTTAAATTAAGGTATGTTTAGTTTTTAAACTAATTTAAATCTGACTAGAAATTTTGGGATGTATGCTGCTTGGGACAGATTTGGATGCTGACTTGTGGGTCTACTAGGTTGACCTGTACTAAAGGCTTTGTAAACTTAGTCCACAAACGATTCTAGCAGCAGTGACCGTTGGATGTTAATCCAACGGCCGTGCTACTTCTTCAATATCTGATCCTCTTGCTCCAGCCGCCCAAACCAGCGCCGGTGGGACTGCCTGCTCCTGCCTCCTGTGGCCGGCTATGCTGCCGCACAGGCCGCACTGCCCCACCCTACTCCATTGCTGGCCAGGCTATTCCTCTACTCACCCACACCTCATGTTATTTTCTGGCGATGACAGCCGAACCAGTAAACCCTCGTACTCCCCATCGTGTGGGTAACCACTGCCGAGTCTTCCCCGGCCCCGGGTCGTTCCCTTCCTAGGCCTCGCCGTCGTCCACCGCCCTGGTGCTCTCGGCGCGGCGTGGTCAACGAACGACATCCATCGGAAGAGGACCATACGTGGAGAGGCTGATAGCTGGGTCCACGGCAGCACGCAAGGAAGTGCCTCCTTATTACACGCAAAATAATGATTCCTCCACCTAATAGTAGGGACCCACCAGAAGGGCCTCTGTATTTCACGAAAAAAATGGTCCTCCCGGAGACAGCTCAGACCCACCGGCTATATCTTCGGACGGAAGGAAGTGCCTCCTTATTACGCACAAAAAAATGAATACTCCCCCTGCTATCTGGGACCCACCATAGTTGGAGGCTGACTTGTGGGCCTACAGACGCGGACGGAGGGCTTTGTCAACTTAGTCAATATGAATGATTCTAGCTCCAGTGACCGTACGATGTCCATCCAACGGCCATAGTACTTCTTCAACCTCTGGTCTTCTTGCTCGAGCCGCCCAAACCAGCGCTGGTCGTGCCGCCCGCTCCTGCCTCCCGTGGCCGGCTCTGCTACCGTACAGGCTTGACCGCCCCACCCTACTCCAAACTCTGGCCAGGCCATCCCTCTACTCACCCACAACCCTTGTTATTCTGCGGCGACGGCAGCCTCACACCACAGCCGAACCAGTCAACCCTCGTACTCCTCTCCGTGTGGGCATCAACTGTCGCCTCTTCCCCGGCTCCACGTTGTCCCCTTCCTTGGCCTTGCCATCATCCACTGCCTTGGTGCTCTCGGCGTGGCGTGGTCAATGTGGTCAAGGAACGACTTCCATTGGAAGAGTACTGTATGTGGAGAGGCTGACAGCTGGGTCCACAGCCACAGCAAGGAAGTGCCTCCTTATTACATGCAAAATAATTATTCCTCCACCTGACAGTAGGGACCCACCGAACGGGCCACCGTATTTCGCAAAAAAAAACGTTTCCCCTGACTGCTGGGACCCACCAGCTACATCTTCGCACGCAATGAAGTGCGTCCATATTACGGGCAAAAAATATGATTCTCCCCCTAACAGCTGGGACCCACCAGCTATATCTCCGCACGCAAGGAAGTTCCTCCTTACCTCCCTGATAGCCGGGACACACCCGGTCGAACCGTACATAGGGTTGTGTGTCTGGTCACGAACCTGTACGTACAGACTAGTCGAACGGTCTCTCTGCAGGCTGCAGCGATGAACTGTGGCCTAGTAAGGAAGGGCTCGTGTCGTAGTAGAGGCGCGGACATAGCATGTCATGCAGTCCCGTCAATATCGTGTACACGTACGTACAGCCAGGGTGCAAGAAAGTACATATGGACACGTACGTACATACGGGTGGGGTCTCGAATGCCTACTCGCGCATACGTACGGCCAGGGCTCGTGCACATGGAGAGGCAGCGGAGAGCAGTGACGGTGTCCTGTTCATCGGCAGCCAACCGGCTAGGTCAGAATGGAGAAACTACGTCGTGTTCATCGGGAGGCAACAGAATGCGTCCTGTTCATCGGGAGCCAACCGGCTAGGACGAAACAGCCAAAACGAGGCATGGCATACCGCAGAACGGAGAAAATGGACTTCGGTTCGACCGCCTCCGGTCGAAACGGGATCTTGTTTACCGGAAGGGGTCTGGCGTAGCGCAAGATGGAGGAAACGGACTTCTCTTCAACCTCCTACCGTCGAAACGGGGTCCTGTTGATCGGGAGGGGTATGGCGTACTGCAAAACAGAGGAAACGGACTTCTCTTCAACCTCCTACGGTCGAAACGGGGGTCCTATTCATTAGGAGGGGTGTGGCATACCGCAAAACGGCACTCCACGGGCTACTGTTCATCGACTGTCTACTGCCTCACTCCAGCCTCCACGGGCTACTGTTCATCCATCGTCGACCTCCTCCAGTCTCCAGCTGCGACTGTTCATCCACGGCATCTCCCTCCTGCCTCCACCAGCTACTGTTCATCCACGGGATCCTGTTCGTCTAGCCTCCACCGGATACTGTTCAACCAGGACTCCACGGGCTAGTGTTCATCCAGCCCTCTACCAGCTACAGTTCAACCAGCCCTCCACGGGGTCCTGTTCATCCACCCCCAACCAGCTCGATCGGGGTCCTGTTCATCCAGCGGCAACGGCCTCTAGCTACTACCATGGGGTCCTGTTCATCCAACCCCCACCAAGAACTATTCATCCAACCCCCAACAACGCTCACTGTTCATCAAGAGGCATCAAGTTCGATCGGCTTCAGTTAGCAGCAGTAGCGAAGGAATCACTCGATCGGGTTCAGTTAACAGCTATGGATTGATCGATCGCTCGGGTTTAGTAACGCGTAGCCAGTGCAATTGCTCGGTTCAGCAGGCGAACGCCTTGATCGGGTTCAGTTAGAGCCCAACGCCTCGCACCCACGTGCGTACGTGTACGGGAGAAACGGGCAATCCCTCTATGCATCGCTCGGCCCCGACCACCCACCTTAACCGGGAACTCCTCGATATTTTCCTCGCCCTCGCTTCTACCACGGTTTTTTTCCGTCATGGACGGCCCAGAGAATATCATGCAGGTGCGTCTCAGGCCCGCCCAGGACGAAAAGCCCATTTTCTGTCATGATTTTTTTGTCATAGAAGTAGGAGCCCACCACATCTATGATGATACCGGGTTTTGTTATAATTATCATCATGGAAGTGTCATAAGCATGACAAAAAAGATCATTCGGCCCAAAATGTCACGGATGTGTCTTTTTTTGTAGTGACTAAAACACAATCATAGCAGTAGCATAATTGTATATTTATTGAAAAGGGAAGGAAAACAAAAAATTAAAAATTAAAAGATAACTATGGGGTTGCCTCCCAACTAGCGATGTTGTTTTACGTCCCTAGCTAGGCATAATGCATAGTTTCAAGTGTTGTCATCTTTGATTTTAGTTCCATAGGTGGACCTCATGATTGACTCATATGGTGGCTTAATTCTAGTTCTAGGGAAGTGTCCATACCCTTCTTTAACAGAAACAGAAATTTAATATTCCCTTCTTTCATATCAATAACGGCACCTATAGTTCGTAAAAACGGTCTACCAAGTATGATAGGGCGAGATGAATTTCAATAAAAGTCAAGTACAATAAAATCAATGGGAAAATAGTTCCTAATTGTGGGAACAGTAGCTCCCAAATCACATAAAGCATTGCATTCATACTTTTTTATGTTGATTCTAATGATGGGTTCCCATTCTTCATATCATTTTCTATGTATTGAAATCCCTAGTTGTAATGCCCAGTTAATTAAGCTACAGAACCTCTGTTAATGATGCCATGTCACCTCGGTTACTGTTGATAATCTCGCGTTAGTTCAAAAAGATTCAAATTCAAATTTGAATTCAAGGCAAACAACAAAGGTTTTCAAACAATAAAACTAAAATGTTCGGATTGTGCCAAATAATGCATAGGTAATTATGGTGGAGAAACCACACTTTTATGAAATATTTAAATATTATAAGAAGAATAAAGCAGTAGCGAAATGTAACACCCCGGTGTAATGATGCTACAGTAATCCCTGGGGTTAAGTTAATCCTTTTGCTAAACAAGTGTTTGTTCATCATTGTCTCTTATCTCTTTCAAATTCCAGTTGAATTCAATTTCAAATTATGTGTGAAATTCAAAAATGCTCAAACATTAAAACTAAAATGTTCATCATGTGGCAAGTATTCTTCTAGTAATATTGGTGGTGAACCAACATTTTTGCAAAGTGTCTAAATGGCCTAAATAGCTAAAACAGAAAGTTTTTAAAAGAAAAGAAAAGGAAAAGCAGAGGGGAGAGAAAACCCCTGCCCCACTTGGGCTTCGGCCCACCCGAGCTAGTTGGCCCTGCTATGCCGGCCAAGCCCCCTCCCCAGTCGCTCTCCCCTCCCTCCAGTTCCCCCGGTGCGCGCCGCTACAGGGGCTCGTCACCACCCAATCACCTCGCAGGCAACGCCGTGGGTGGATAAGAGCACCCCCTCCGGCTCCTCGAGTCCTCCCCCACCTACCCCGACATAGTCCCCTGCTCGCCCTCTCCGCCTCTCACGCTCCCCTCGCTCCCTCTCTGTTTCCCCTCGCCCGAGCGCTGCCATGGCACCACCGCCGTAACGCACGCGGCCCCCGCCACCACGTTGCCTCCCCTCCTCGCCAAGAAGGACCGCCTCGACCTCCTCTTCCTCCCCAACGAATCACCCGAGCAGGAGCGCCTCTGCATCGTCCCCTACGTCGCCGTCTTCAACCACGGCCACCGCACGCTGTCGCCGAATCCGCCAGACCGAGCCCTCCCCGAGCCCACTTGAGCACACCTACAGGACCAACGTGAGCACGCGCCTCTTTCCCCGCTCTTCCCCGCATGTTTCCGCCGCCGTAGCTCCTCCTCCCCGTCGTGCCCGACCGCGGCTCCACCTGAGCTCGTCGTCGGTGATGCTTCAGCGACCAAATGGCCTCGGCCCCATGCGCAACTCGCTCGCCACTTCACCTAGATCCCAACGCGCACACGCACGCGACTCGCCGTGCCCTGCAGCCCCTTGTTCGCCACTCACCTGAAACCCACCACCACCTAACTCGCTATCGGCGACGTTCCTGGCCATCCCCGGCCACGCCACCACCTCCATTCGACGCGGTGTGAACTAGCCATTCGAACAGACCAAACCACAGCCCCGGAGATGCCCTGTGGGCGAAACCTGAAGCTCACTCGCGCCTCGCCGCCGCGTCGGAGCTCGCCGGAGGAACTCCGACGAGGCCAGCCAATGTGGCCACCTGGGGCCACCCCACTGGGTCACTGACCAGTGGGCCTGGGGCCCCCTGTTGACCAGTTGACTAAGTCAACTATGACGACTGGGCTGGCCCCTGTCTATGACATGTGGGTCCCGCTTGTTAAAATGATTTTCATAAATAACTAAATATGTTAATTAGTTAAATTAATTTATTATAACACTAATTACCCACTGACCTGTAGGCCCCACCCACTAATTAGATTAATTATATTAAACTAACTCAGCTAATTAAACCACTATCAATGACATGTGGGTCCCACTGGACCCACAGGTCAGGTTTGACCCTGGTCAGCGAGTCTGTTGACTACTGACGTCACCCCCATGTAATGCTGACGTAGTATTCCATTTTTGTTAATATAAATAATTTCATAATATGTTTTAAACTTGCAAAAATCATAGTAATTAAACCGTAACTCGGATGAAAAAGTTTTATACATGAAAGTTGCTCAGAAAAATCCAACAAATCCGAATACGCGATCTGTTCATCTGTCACATGCCCCTAGCATGCTGAACATGGAACATTCCCCCTCCGGTCATCTGTCTGACACAGGTCCGGAACCGGGAAAACATTCCCGGTTGAATTCCCCCTTCACCTATATCGTGTAGCCATACGTTAGGTCACACCCGGCACAGCATATTGCCATGTTATGCTTTGTGATGCTATGTTTGCTTTAAATTTATTGTTTCTTCCCCCTCTTCTCTTCGGTAGACCCCGAGACCTATGTTGCCCCTGTGATCGACTACGTCTCCGGCGACCCTGCTTCCTTTGCAGCAGAGCTTCCAGGTAAGCCCCCCCCCCTTTAATCATCCCGATATCGCCCATTCCATTCTCTCATGCTTGCATTATATTTTGCTACTTTTATTGTTTGCTTCTATTCTGACACATAGCCTGCTTTTGTAACCTGCTTATTGTTACCTTACCTGCTTATCCTAAACTGCTTAGTATAGATTGGTTAGTGATCCATCAGTGACCCCCACCTTGTCCTTGTTGCCCCTGCTTCATCATCGACGACTCGATCAACGTGTTCGATGACCAGAGCCCGACACCTCACATCACATCACGCCCCTTTTGTTGCTCGACTTTGTAGAGTTACCATCGAGTGCTGAGGGTGGAACCTCATACATCACTCCTGATGAGATCTCTGTAGTGTAGCTATATGGTCGTGGTTATCGAGGGTGATTTCCTCCTTAACCACTTCCTATACGACTCTGTCATGCAACCCCACAAGTGTGAACCTCGAGGGTGGTTCCTCTTACATTCACCTTGATGATTACATCGAGTGGAATCCTCCGAGGGTGGTTCCTCAGGGTTCCCCTTGGTGTTAGACACACATTTACTATGGTTACTATGACTTTACACTGAACCATGTTACCAAAGACGGGTCGGCCCTGAGGGGTACCCGCACGAGCTTAATTGCGAGTGATGTGGAGTCGGGTTGACCTGGAAGGTGCCCGCGAGATACTTACGAGGCGTAGCCGGGCATTCTTAGCCCTTGCCACAAGTCCTCGAGACGGGGCTACGGGTCATATCGATCGTGAGTCTCTGCTCGTTACCGCGTGCTCCTAATCCACTACGATTTGGATATTTGATCTGAGGGGCCTCTGCCCTGATAGCACTAACCATCATGTGGGCATAGTATGGGCGTTCTGCGTCGTATGCATCAGCCGAAGCTTAACAGACGTTAGCGACTAAGCGGCGCGCGCCGGGTTGGACTGGTAAGCACCTGCCTTTTTTTAAGGAGGTAGCTAGGTCTGCTCACCGGCCGCCCACGCAACGTGCAGGAGTTCCCGGAGCAATGGCCCAAGACCCCTCGGGGCATAGGTTTAGTCCGGCGTGCTAACCTCTCTATTAAGCCTTGGTCGGGTTGCGCGTATTGTTTGGCCGAGGCCGGGCATGACCCAGGAAAGTGTGTCTGGCCGGAGTTAATCGAGCATGGTGGGTAAGTTGGTGCACCCCTGTAGGGAAGAAAACATCTATCGATAGCCTTTCCTACGCGGACACTTGGAGTTGTATCCCGATCGATACAACTAGAACTGGATACTTGAGGTGATAACTGGATAGTATGGCTCTGTGATTGCTTTCTCGCAGGGAGTCGAGAAAGGATCTCTGGCCGAGGTTGATAACACTACTACTACTTTACTTTATGCTATTCTGTACTCTTCTGTATGCCGCAAGATGCTTGAAGATGCTAGTCTTCGATAGGCTAGGCTTTCCCCTTCTCTTCTGGCATTCTGCAGTCCAGTCCACAAATACAACCCATTTCATTGATGACGATGCATATGTAGTGTAGATCCTTGCTTGCGAGTACTTTGGATGAGTACTCATAGTTGCTTTGCTCCCTCTTTTCTCTCTTCTCCATTCTTTCTGGATGTCGCAACCAGATGGTGGAGCTCAGGAGCCAGACGACACCATCGACGACTACTACTACCCCGAGGGTGCCTACTACTACGTGGAGATCATCGACGACCAGGAGTAGTTAGGAGGCTCCCAGGCAGGAGGGCTTGCCTTTTCGATCGATGTTGCTTTTGTGCTAGCCTTCTTAAGGCGAAATTGTCTAACTTATGCCTGTACTCAGATATTGTTGCTTCCGCTGACTTTTGTGTATTCGATCTGATGTATTCGAGCCCTCGAGGCCCCTGGCTTGTAATATAAAGCTTGTTTTATTTTGATTTGTGTCTAGAGTTGTGTTGTGATATCTTCCCGTGAGTCCTGATCTTGATCGTACACATTTGCGTGTATGATTATTGTACGATTGAATCGAGGGCGTCACAAGTTGGTATCAGAGCCGACTGCCTGTAGGAATCCCCCTTTCCAAATCCTTGGCCGAAGTCGAGTCTAGTCACTACAAAAACTTTTACTAACATGGCTGTGTGTCTTATGGGCCCACATCGCCATTGGGTGGTATTAGGATCTTTTACTCCTTGTCTGTAATCTGGGACTCTAATCTCTCTTCCATTTGGGTTAAACGAATTTACTAACTCTAACATTAGGATCTCTGGCCGAGGTTGATAACACTACTACTACTACTTTACTTTATGCTATTATGTACTCATCTGAATGCTGCAAGATGCTTGAAGATGCTAGTCTTCGATAGGCTAGGCTTTCCCCTTCTCTTTTGGCATTCTGCAGTCCAGTCCACAGATACATCCCATTTCATTGATGCCGATGCATATGTAGTGTAGATCCTTGCTTGCGAGTACTTTTGGATGAGTACTCACAGTTGCTTTGCTCCCTCTTTTCTCTCTTTTCCATTCTTTCTGGATGTCGCAACCAGATGGTGGAGCTGGGGAGCCAGACGACACCACCGACGACTACTACTACTCCGAGGGTGCCTACTACTACGTGGAGATCGTCGACGACCAGGAGTAGTTAGGAGGCTCCTAGGCAGGAGGCCTTGCCTTTTCGATCGATGTTGCTTTTGTGCTAGCCTTCTTAAGGCAAAATTTTCTAACTTATGTCTGTACTCAGATATTGTTGCTTCCGCTGAATCTTGTGTATTCGAGCTGATGTATTCGAGCCCTCGAGGCCCCTGGCTTGTAATATAAAGCTTGTTTTATTTTGATTTGTGTCTAGAGTTGTGTTGTGATATCTTCCCGTGAGTCCCTGATCTTGATCGTACACAGTTGCGTGTATGATTAGTGTACGATTGAATCAGGGGCGTCACACGAAAACTATTAAAATACTTTTAAATAGTAAATAATTACACGACCCAGCTAAGTAGCCGGCCAGCCCAGCCGAACGAGCCCACCCGCGCCCTGGGGTACTTAACCCCCCTACACCGAAACCCTAGCCATAGACTCCCCCACTTCCCCCCACTCGCTCGCCTCTCCCTCTCTCCCTCACCTCTTGATCCCATCTGGATCGGGGAGTGGATCGAGCATGATGCCCGCCACACTTCACCGATGAGAGCCCGTCGCCACCTCGCCTCGACGCTACCCCAGACCGCCGTTGCTCCTCGCTGGATCTCGCCTCCCCAACTCCTCCCCGAGCACATCATCGAGCCTCATTGCCCTGGTCATCTACAACAAACAGTGAGGCCAACCCCGGCCTCCTCTTCCCCCTCTCCTTGTCGTCTCAGGATCAGCCCACGGTTTTGCTCGCAGTGAGCGTTCACTCATTGTGCCCCCATGCGTCCCGTTCGCGCTCCGCCCGCGACACCGCCGCCCAGCTCGCCGCGCTCCCCACGCTCCCCGTGCCCTTCCCCACTTCTCCGCCACGGCCGCCACCGCCCGCGCCCAAGCCTCCACGCGCGGCCACGCCAGTGCTCGCCCCTGTCCCCGCGCTCGACTGTTACCCCGCTCGTCACCCGCATCAGCCATCCCCTCCATGCGCCGCGCTGTGCCCCGTTGCCGCTCACCGCAGCCACCTTGCTCCGCCGCGTGCATGCCGCCCTCAACCCGCGCCCTTGATGTGGCCTCGCCCTGCAGCTGCTCGCCCCTCCCCTAAGGCTGCTGTTGTTCATTGCGGTGGCCGCCGGCCGCTGCCCCGGTTTCCTCGCTCCATTGGGCGCCGCAACCGTGCCCGTGCCCGATGCTCGGTGCCCGCTATGGCCCCCGGGGCCTATGACAAATGAGCCCCGCCCCTAGGCCTATGACATTGGGCCCCATCCCTCAGAAAAAAAGAGTTTAAAATAATAATATTAACTTAATTAACCATGTTTAATTAACCTAATCACTTAATTAAACTAATTAATCATGTTTAGTTAGACTGTGACAATGACAGCGGGACCCAGATGTCAGTTGACCCAGTCAACGGTCAATGTTGACCGCTGACATCACACTGACATCATGCTGATGCAGTAAACATATTTTGATTTAAATTAATTCTGTTAATTCCAAAAATGAATTAAAACTTTGAAAAATAATATAAAATAAACCATATCTCGGATGAAAATACTCTGTACACGAAAGTTGCTCGGAGAGACGAGATGGGTCCGAATACATAGTCTGTTCGTTCGCCACACGTCCCTAGCATAGCGAACATGCAACAATCCCCCTCCGGTTCGTCTGTCCGAAAATGCCAAACACTGGGAATACTTTCCCGGATGTTTTCCCCCTTCGCCAGTATCGCATCGTACCGTGTTAGATCACACCTAATGCCGGTTATTGCCATGTCTTGCATCGTCATGCATCTGTTTGCACTGTATTTATTGCTTCTTCCTCCTCTTCTCTCCGTTAGACTTCGAGACTGACGCCACTACTGCTGGCCCCATTGTCTACGGTCTTGACGACCCGTCCTTCTCTGTAGAGCTTCCAGGCAACCAATCCCCCCCTTGATCAACCAGATATCGCCCACTCTCTTCTCTCTTATTCTTGCATTAGGTTTGCTACTGTTGTTGATTCAATAGCTCCTATTCTGTTGCATAGCCTGTCATTGTTGCTACAATTGTTGATATCGTTACTTGCTATCCTAAATGCTTAGTATAGGATGCTAGTATTCCATCAGTGGCCCTACATTCTTGTCCGTCTGCTATGCTATATTATCGGGCAGTGGTCACTTCGGGAGGTGATCACGGGTATATACATACATACATACTATACAGGTTACACGATGTGACTAAAGTCGGGTCGGCTTGTAGAGTGCCCACAAGTGATTCTGATGTGGGGGCTGAAAGGATAGGTGGTTCCATCCAGGTAGTGGTGGGCCTGGGTTCCTGACCGCCCCCGAGTGTTACTTTGTGGCGGAGCGACAGGGGGCAGGTTGTGACCACCTAGGAGAAAGGTGGGCCTGGGCCTGGTCGGCGTCCGCGGATACTTCAAATAACACACTTAACGAGATTGGGTATTTGATCTGAGTTGTTCGTTGGCCTTATACGCACTAACCGCCACGTGGGACAAGATATGGCAACCGGCGTCGTAGTATCAACCGTGGTTAAGCGGCGTGCACCGAATTGGACTGGAACGCCTGCTCTTGTATTAGGGGGGCTAGGTTTGCTTCCGGCGGCCCACGCAACATGCAGGAGTGCAAAGGGTGATGGTCCCAAGACCCCTGCGCGCTTAGCATTTAGACCGGCATGTTGACCTCTTTGTTGGGCCTAGGTAGGGCTGCGACTTGTTGATCTCCCGACGCCGGACATGACCCAGAAAAGTGTGCCCGACCAGAGGAATCGAGAGTGTCGGGTAATATGGTGCACCCCAACAGGGAAGATTGATCTATTCGAATAGCTGTGGCCATGGTAACTGGACGGCCTAGAGTTATTCTGACCTCGTGACAACTAGAACCAGATACTTAATAAAACACACCCTTTCAAGTGCCAGATACACCCGGTGATCACTTTCCCATAGGGCGATGAGGGGATGATCACCGGGTAGGATTATGTTATACGGTGTTACTTGGTGAAATTACCAACTACTCTCTTCTACATGCTTCAAGATGGAGGCTACCAGAAGCGTAGTCTTCGATAGGACTAGTTATCCCCCTCTTATTCTGGCATTCTATAGTTCAGTCCACAGATACTACCCATTTCATGTATATTGATGCATATGTAGTGTAGATCCTTGCTTGCAAGTACTTTGGATGAGTACTCAAGGTTGCTTTGCTCCCTCTTTTCCCCATTTTTCATTCTTCTCGGATGTCGCAACCAGATGCTAGAGCCCCGGAGCCAGACGCCACCTTCGACAATCCCTACTACACCGAGGGTGCCTACTACTATGTTCAGGCCGCCGATGACCAGGAGTAGTTAGGAGGATCCCAGGCAGGAGGCTTGCGCCTCTTCGATCTGTATCCCTGTTTGTGCTAGCCATCTTATGGAACCTTTTTTAACTTATGTATGTACTCAGATATTGTTGCTTCCACTGACTCGTTTATGATCGAGCTTATGTATTCGAGCCCTCTGGCTTGTAATATGAAGCTTGTATGATTTTAATTTGTGTTTAGAGTTGTGTTGTGATATCTTCCCGTTAGTCCCTGATCTTGATTGTACACGTTTGTGTGTATGATTAGTGTATGGTTGAATTGGGGGAGTCACTAGTTTGTATCAGAACCGAGTGCCTATAGGAATCCCCTTTCCAACTCCTTGGCCGAAGTCGAGTCTAGTCATTACAAAAGTTTTACTAACATGGTTGTGTGGCTTATGGGCCCACGTTGCCACTGAGTGGTATTAGGATCTTTTATTCCTTGATCTTTACTCTAGTACACTGATCTCTCTTCTATTTCGAGTTAAATGATTTTGCTAACTCTAACTCTAGTCCTCGTAGTTACTTTCTCCTGGAGAGCCCCTCACTCCAGATGCATGCTTGCTGCACCGAAGGATTCCAAAGATACTCTTCGATGTTCTATCGATACTTTGTGCCCATTGCTTTTGCAATTCCCTACCACCAAAATATCCCTATGGATAAATACATACACCTGTCGTTCTTACTTTTATTCCCAGTTGATCTTGTTATCACAATATACCCTGAAATTCTCTTTATTGTTTAGAGAATACTTTGTGCCTACTGGCTTGCATTCCTTTGCCACCTGAATACCCCTACGGATAATTTCTCGCACTTACCGAGTATCCGCTCATCCCCAGTTGATTCAAGTATTTCACAAAAGTCTTTGAAATACCATTTGATCTTTCAAAAATCCTCAACCGCCTATTGCTCTTGAAATTCTTGCTTGCTTGCATTACGGTTAATCCCATAAGTATAGTAATCTTATTGGCATCCGCTGTCACTATCATTTTGAGTCCATTGATTCAGTATGTTGCGAATGCTCACAATCCTCATTCAGATCCTCGAATTCATCCTTCCTGCTCAGACATCATTTAAACAGGAGTTGGATCTTGACCAATCAAATTGCCATCGATTGTACCTCTAAGCCTACTCGACTTATCTATCCTTAATCACAATGCTTGCTCCTAATCCCTTGATTTGGAAATCCTAATTCCTTTGCATCTGAGCTTTGAATTAGTCAGTTGTTTCTACAATCCGATCTCCTTGCATTCTCTCTTCCTCTGGGTCAGTACCAATACTCACTCCAGATCCCTTGAGGACCACCGGATCCTTTGTTGGATTTTATCTAACAGTGTCCTTCAGATACAAAAACGTCGAGCAGTTCTTTCCCTGATACATAATGCTATTGGTGATCCTATTCTCTGATTTGGCCAACCGTGCTCTGCTTTTGAGCTGGTGACATTTACCCTTGAACCTTTGTGGTATATGTTCCTAAGATGCCCCGATGGGTTGAACCTATGCCTGCTCTAATATGTGTGAACACGATAGTTTTCATGGGTCATACTCCTCTGGTATTTCATCAGGTAGTTCTTCACATTCAAATAATTTTTAATAGAGTTGTGAATGAATGGTCATGCATTGGAGAAGTGGGATTCGACCTTGAACTTTGTGTTCATGCCCATGGACACGATGTAGATCTTATCATGGAAGCTTCTTTTAAATTAATTATTCCCTTGGTATAATTTGAACTTTTGTCATAGATTTAGCCCTTTTGCAACCGTGGTTCCGACCATGATTGTTCTCCTTTGACTCCATTTCTCAGACAAGTTAAAGCACTTGTCTTATGCAGATCAATACACCTCCGCAATCCCTATTTTGATCTTCCTTCGAGTATTACCCTCCGGTATCTTGACAATATCAAAGAACTGTGTTACTTCCCATGAGTCTTCATCTACTATTGCTTCTCACCAGTTTCATATTTCCCCCGGGTTATGAGTTATTAGGCACTCGAGAACACCGATAGATGAATCGATTCCGCACTCCAATTCAATAACTCTAAGTAATTTTCGTTGCTTACGAGTTTAATAATCCTATAAGTCATTCCTAGCCTGATCGACTACATCATTATTGTACTAAATTTTAACTGTGCTACTCGGTCCTTCTTCCCGGAGCACATTTTTTGATGATGAGCTAAGCTTACGTCTCTCTTCCTCGTCATATCATTTCGCCTTGAACAACAAGCTTGGCTGCGAGTTTGTGTCGTACTCGTGCTTCCAATAACCTTTCGTTTCATCATTCCTTTGACTTGATGTCATCGTCGATCGATTACATCTTCATGAATTCTCTCGACAAATGTGTCGTGATCATCATCAACATTCTGAGCTCTTCCAGGATATCAAATGAATTCATGATGAGATATACCATCCTTGCCCCTCGATGATTTGTGTTACCACCGACAGCATCCTTATCTTCCTTTCATCACAAACTTGTTCATGTTGTGGATGCGACTTGCTATCCAGCTTGTATTATGTTCTACCTTGAAGTATGACCATCTTTTATGTCAAGGATGTTGTGAGAATTGTTCCACCTCCTAAGGGTTCTTGAAACAGTGATACTTCTCACCATCACCATTCTTTCTTGGTTCCCATGTTGATTCTAACCGGGATACCAACAAGTGAACGGTGCTGCTTGGATTCTGAACTTCTAGCAACCCTATTGCTTTGAAGTTAATGGTCGATAGTTCATTCTTAGACTATTGGTTATTGAATCACCATTCTAACATTGATCATGCTACCCAAGCCCATATTTCGGGTGCACCTTTCAACCAATGTTTAATTATGTATGTTTTCCTCGAGCATACATCTTTATACCATTTGGTCTGACAAATGTTATCTCCTTGTTCATATAATTGCGGAAACCCATCTTTTGGAAATCTCGATGAATTGTCGCCGAGTTCATCAGCTACCTCCTCATCCCCTCATTGGTTTAATGATGAACTCTTGTTTCAGAACTCGCTTCAATAGTTCATTTCCTGAAAACCTTACAATGTGTGTTGCACCTTTTCTTCTCAGGCATCCTAAGTCTGAGGTATCCTAACACCAATCAGATCTGAATCTTGGTCAGATATGATGGTTGGAACATATTTCCAAGAGTTATAACATTAATCTTTATATGACCAGGTAAGGCGATGTCATGCCTAGCACACCTGGCCGGAGGACCTATTGTTATAGTTTCCTTATTAGCAAGGTTATCCATTCTTCCATGAGGAAATTGTAAGACTTATTCTATAAGTTGTTCCTGATGAGTCCTTTGTGTATCCAAAATCTGGCCCTTACTTGATGACCATGTCAATGCTATCTCAAAGCATCTCCGTGGTACTCCGATCATCAATAAGAACATTTGAAGCACAATGCTAAATTTTCTTTATCAATTAGTCAAACACCGTTGTTTGGGTAATGTCATGAAATTCCTCTCCCCTTACCTAAATGGTTTTCTACTTTCTATCCTGCCATGGATATCATGCTCTACTTATCCTTGGGTAGTATATACCCCTGAAATATGTGTTTAAACACATTTTCCTTTCCATTGTTCTGTTTAATCTAATAATAATATTTTCCTTTCCATTGTTTGGTTTAACCTTTCTTGTGATCTGTATCACCTAAGCAGTTATATTCTCCTGCTTATGTAAGCACCACAGTGTACAATTCTGTCAGCAAGACCCTGTTACTATTGTTGATGACATTCAGGTAGCCATTTATGTATGAGAACTTTGCCTATTGGTCTGCCTCGTTCAACGAGCAGGAAAATGGTTCTCTTCGTCCGTCGCCCTTGGTACCGACATTCTTGCTAACATAACTGACAGGCTACCCTCTGACATGCCTTGATATCATTACCGTGGAAGATGTCACCGCTCCTTCTACTTTTAACCCACATGGTGGGTGATAACCCACAAGTATAGGGGATCGCAACAGTTTTCGAGGGTAGAGTATTCAACCCAAATTTATTGATTCGACACAAGGGGAGCCAAAGAATATTCTCAAGTATTAGCAGTTGAGTTGTCAATTCAACCACACCTGAAAGACTTAATATCTACAGCAAAGTATTTAGTAGCAAAGTAGTATGAAAGGAACGGTAACAGTGGCAATAGTAACAGTAGCAGTTTTGTAGCAATCGTAACAGTGGCAACGAAAAAATAACTTAGCAGAGATCAATATGAAACGAACTCGTAGGCAATGGATCAATGATGGATAATTATGTCGGATGGCATTCATCATGCAATGGTTATAACATAGGGTGACAGCAAACTAGCTCCAATTCATCAATATAATGTAGGCATGTATTCTGAATATAGTCATACGTGCTTATGGAAAAGAACTTGCATGACATCATTTGTCCTACCCTCCCGTGGCAGCGGGGTCCTATTGGAAACTAAGGGATATTAAGTCCTCCTTTTAATAAAGTGCCGGACCAAAGCATTAGCACTTAGTGAATGCATGAACTCCTCAAACTACGGTCATCACCGAGAAGTGTCCTGACTATTGTCACTCCGGAGTTGCCGGATCATAACACGTAGTAGGTGACTATAACTTGCAAGATAGGATCAAGAACACAAGTATATTCATGAAAACATAATAGGTTCAGATCTGAAATCATGGCACTCAGGCCCTAGTGAAAAGCTTTAAGCATAGCAAAGTGATAGCAACATCAATCTTAGAACATAGTGGATACTAGGGATCAAACCCAAACAAAACTAACTTGATTACATGGTAAATCTCATCCAACCCATCACCGTCCAGCAAGCCAATGATGGGATTACTCACGCACGGTGGTGAGAATCATGAAATTGGTAATGGAGGATGGTTGATGATGATGATGGCGACGGATTCCCCTCTCCGGAGCCCAAAACAGACTCCAGATCTGCCCTCCCGAGGAAGAATGGGGCTTGGCGTCGGCTCCGTATCATGGAACGTGATGAATTCTTCTCTCTGATTTTTTTCTCCCCAAACGTGAATATATGGAGTTGGAGTTGAGGTCGGTGGTGGTCCAGGGGGCCCAGAAGGACGGAGGGCGTGCCCCAGGGGGGTAGGCGCACCCTCCACCCTTGTGGCCAGGGTGTGGGCCCCCTTCAGTTGATTCTTTTGCCAATTTTTTTATTAATTCCAAATATCATCTCTACGAAGTTTTAGGTCATTTCGAGAACTTTTATTTCTGCATAAAAATAACACCATGGCAATTCTGCTGAAAATAACGTTAGTCCGGGTTAGTTCCATTCAAATCATGCAAGTTAGAGTCCAAAATAAGGGCAAAAAGAGTTTGGAAAAGTAGATACAATGGTGACATATCAACTCCCCCAAGCTTCACCCATTGCTTGTCCTCAAGCAATTCAGTTGACAAACTGAAAGTGATAAAGAAAAACTTTTACAAACTCTATTTGATCTTGTTGTTGCAAATATGTAAAGCCAGCATTCAAGTTTTCAGTAAAAATCGTGAACTAACTATATTCACAATAACGTTTAGGTCTCACATTTACTCATATCGGCATAATCAACTAGCGAGCAATAATAATAAATCTCGGATGACAACACTTTCTCAAAACAATCATGATATAATATAACAAGATGGTATCTCGCTAGCCCTTTTTTAGACCTTAAAACATAAATGCAGAACACCCCTGAAGATCAAGGACTGACTAGACATTGTAATTCAGGCTAAAAGAGATCCAGTCATACTCAATATAAATTAATAAGAATGCATACAAATGACAGTGGTGGTCTCTAACTGGTGCTTTTTATGAGAGGATGATGACTTAGTAATAAAAGTAAATAGATAGGCCCTTCGGAGAGGGAAGTAGGGATTTGCAGAGGTGCCAGAGCTCGAGTTTTTGAAACAGAGATAAATGATATGTTGAGCGGTATGCCTTCATTGTCAACGTAACAACCAAGAGATCTCGGTATCTTCCATGCTACATACATTATAGGCGGTTCCCAAATAGAATGGTAAAGTTTATACTCCCCCACCACCAACAAGCACACTCCACGGCTGGTCCGAAACAACGGGTACCGTCCATCTAACAAAAGTCCTAGGGGAGTTTTGTTTGCAATTATATTTTGATTTGATTTGAGCATGGGACTGGGCATCCTGGTTACCAGCCATTTTCTCGTGAATGATAAGAGGAGTCCACTCATCGTGAGAATAACCCACCTAGCATGGAAGATATTGACAACCCTAGTTGGTACATGAGCGATTCGAGCATACAAAACATATTATCATTTGAAGGTTTAGAGTTTGGCACTTGCAAATTTACTTGGAACGGCAGGTAAATACCGCATATAGGAAGGTATGGTGAACTCATATGGAACAACTTTGGGTTTATGGAAGTGGATGCACAAGCAGTATTCCTGCTTAGTACAAGTGAAGGCTAGAAAGAGACTGGGAAGCGACCAACTAGAGAGCGACAACATTCATAAACATGCATTGAGATTAACCAACATTGAATGCAAGCATGAGTAGGATATAAACCACCATGAACATAAATATCGTGGTGGCTATGTTGATTTTGTTTCAACTACATGCGTGAACATGTGCCAAGTCAAGCCACTCGAATCGTTCAAAGGAGGATACCATCCTATCAAACTACGTCACAACCATTTTAAAAGCATGTTGGCACGCAAGGTAAACCATTATAAACTCCTAGCTAATTAAGCATGGCATGAGTAACTATAATCTCTAATTGTCATTGTAAACATGCTTCATTCATAATAGGATGAATCATGAACAATGAACTAATCATATTTACAAAAGCAAGATAGGTCGAGTTCATACCAGCTTCTCCTCATCTCAATCATTTCATCATATATCGTCATTATTGCCTTTGACTTGCACAACTGAACGGTGTGGATAATAATAATAGTGCGCGTGCATTGGACTAAGCTGGAATCTGCAACATTTATTCAAAGAAGAAGACAAGGTAATATGGGCTCTTTGTTAGATCAACAATAATGCATATGAGAGCCACTCAACAATTTCATCATGGTCTTCTCCTCTCGACCCCAAAGAAAAGAAAAGAAATTGAAAGAAACACACTGAAATATTTTTGGAATTTTTTTTAAAGAAAGTAAAACAAGAACGAGTAAAACTATTTACACGGGAAAGCTCCCAACAAGCAAAAGAGGAACAAGAAATCTTTTTGGGTTTTCTTTTAATATTACAACTAAGCAAGCATAGAAAGTAAACTAACTATAACTAATTTTTTGGTTTTTCTTAAGGTTTTCCAAACACACAAGAAGAAAGCGGGAAAAAGAAATAAACTAACGTGGATAATACAATGAAAAAGTATGAACACCGACAACTGAAATGGATGTGTGAACATGAATGTAATGTCGGTGAGAAATACGTACTCCACCAAGCTTAGGCTTTTGGCCTTACGTTGGTCTAAGCCCACGGCTGGTCTGGTGGATATCCAAAGTTGTAGTTGGGGTTGTACTAAGATGAATCAGCTACTGCCTGAAGGGCTGCAGCATGGAGGCGAGCAGCCTCCGTTGTTCTCTCATACTCGTTTGCCTCCTCTCTAGTTATAAAATATCTCCCATTTACCTGAAAGTTAAAGAAGGCATGAGCAGGAAGAGTAACATGGACGGCGCGCCGTCTATCAAAGATTAGTCGGTACTGGAGGAACTGTTCATTCCTCTTAAGAAACTGGTAGCGTACCATAGCATCATAATCCAGAAAAGTAGGTGGCAACTCAATATCATACAATCTTATGGGTACACCCTAATAATTAGCTAAACGAGTTGCATAAATCCCACCAAGTAAATCTCCATCTTTAGCATTAAGATGTAACCTCCTCGCAATAATAGCCCCCAAGCTATATCACTTATCACCTAACACTGCACACTTGAGGACACTAAGATCTGGAACGCAAAGGTGGCTATGGTCATGTTTACCATTAATGCATCTTCCTATAATGTGAGCAAAATAATGTATAGCAGGAAAGTGAATGCTCCCTATGGTGGCTTGTGTGATATTTCTAGTTTCCCCCACGGTGATGCTAGCAAGGAAATCGTTGTATTCAGATTAGTGAGGCTCACTAAGAATGTCCCATTGTGGAATTTTGCATGCATCACAAAAATCTTCTTGGTCCATGGTATAATTTTCATCATAAAGATCAAACAGGACAGTATGAGTATTACGCTTAGATGAAAACTCAAACCTCCGCACAAAGCAATCGGTGAGATAATAATATTGTAGGCACTTGTATGACAAGAAGTCCTCGTGGCCGGCATTTTGTACCTATGCATAGAACTCATCCTTGAAACCTGCATGAACCATAAATTCATCCGACGGCCATTCACAAGGCCGCACTTGAGCTTCCCTTGGTGGTTCAAGGTCCGGCTCACGTATCGCGAGC
The DNA here is from genome assembly GCF_018294505.1 of Triticum aestivum. NCBI lineage: Eukaryota > Viridiplantae > Streptophyta > Magnoliopsida > Poales > Poaceae > Triticum > Triticum aestivum. Next base: position 268,416,411 of record NC_057805.1, on the reverse strand, counting down.
CTCGGTGCTTGCTTCCTCGAAGAACCACCTTGGTACATTCTCCTAGACATTTTCTTCCTCTGAAAAAATTATGAAATTTTTAGTGACTCAAAACAAAAGTGAACCAAACTGAACAAAATTGATAGCAACTACTCCTACAAGTGCCTAGAGGCTAAATCATGCATCAAAACTACTTTGGACCATATAAATTTGACATGCAAGCTCAAGAACAAGGTCACCACAGCAGCAAAAATTTGCAATAAATAAAGCACTAGAACAATAACTATTGGACCATTGGAGGAGTCACATACCGAAGAACAATCCCCCAAACAGTTTTGTGAGTGGAGCTTTGAGCAAGGAGATCGAAAATGGCAGCAAAATGAGCAAGAACACGAGTTTGAGCTGTGGAGTGATTTTTTCCGGAGGAAGACAAAGTGGATGGGTGCTGGAATAAGTGGAGGGGGCCGCATGGGGCCCACAAGGACAGGGGCGCGCCCACGGGGTAGGGCACGCCCTCCACCCTTGTGGTCAACTGGTGAGACCCCCTAGTGTGTGTTCAGTGCCATAAATTCTCAAATATTCTATAAAAAATCATACTAAATTTTCAGGGCATTTGGAGAACTTTTATTTTTGGGACATTTTTTTATTGCATGGATAATTCAGAAAATAGACAGAAAATATTACTTTTGCTTTATTTAATCTAAATAACAGAAAGTAAAAAGTGGCCAGAGAGAGTTGAGTTTTCTAAATTCTTCCATCTCATTCTCATCAAAAGGAATCCATTAACAAGGCTGATCAAATCTTATTAACAAACTTCTTCCGAATGACATGAAACCGCAAAACTTTCGAATAACACTAGGTTACCTCAACGGGGATATCTATTTCCCCAACAATAAGAATATCATATTTCTTTTTAACAGTAGGAAGAGGGAATTTAAAACCTCCGATAGTAATAGTTGAAATTTTTCCAATAGAATTGATACTATGAACTTGAGGTTGTTACTTCGGAAAGTGTATCATATGCTCATTACCATTAACATGAAAAGTGACATTGCCTTTGTTGCAATCAATAACAGCCCTCCAGTATTCAAAAAGGGTCTACCAAGGATGATCGACATACTGTCGTCCTCGGGAATATCAAGAATAACAAAGTTCGTTAAGATAGTAACGTTTGCAACCACAACAGGCACATCCCCACAATACTGATGGGTATAATAGTTGATTTATCAGCCATTTGCAAAGAAATTTCAGTAGGTGTCAACTTACTCAATTCAAGTCTACGATATAAAGAGAAAGGCATAACACTAACACCAGCTCCAAGATCACTTAAAGCAGTTTTAACATAATTTCTTTTAATGGAGCATGGTATAGTTGGTACTCTTGGATCTCCAAGTTTCTTTGGTATTCCACCCTTAAAAGTCTAATTAGAAAGCATGGTGGAAATTTCAGCTTCCGGTATCTTTCTTTTATTTGTAACAATATCTTTCATATACTTTGCATAAGGAGGCATTTTAAGCATATCAGTCAAACGCATACGCAAAAAGATAGGTCTAATCATTTTAGCAAAGCTCTCAAAATCCTCATCATCCTTTTTCTTGGATGGCTTAGGAGAAAAGGGCATGGGTTTCTGAACCTATGGTTCTCTTTCTTTACCATGTTTCCTAGCAACAAAGTCTCTCTTATCATAACGTCGATTCTTTGATTGTGGGTTAACAAGATCAACATCAGGTTCAATCTCTACATCATTATCATTACTAGGTTGAGCATCAACATGAACATCATTATTAACATTGTCACTAGGTTCATGTTCAGCACCAGATTGTGTCTCAGCATCAGAAATAGAAATATCATTGGGATTTTGAGGTGTGTCTATAGCAGGTTCACTAGCATGGAAAAGTCCTATCAGTTTTCTTTTTCTTTTTATTACTAGGACTAGGTGCATCAGTATTAATTCTCTGAGAATCTTTCTCAGCTCTCTTAGGATGGCCCTTAGGATACAAAGGTTCCTGGGTGATTTTACCATCTCTAGTCATAACCCTAACAGCATTATCATTATTCTTACTACTCAACTCATTGAGCAAATCATCTTGTGCCTTAAGTACTTGTTCTACTTGAGTTGTAACCATGGAAGCATGTTTACCAATAATCTTAAGATAATTAACAGTTCTACTCATATAATCACCCAAGTGGTCAAGCATGTAAGCATTATGTTTCAATTGTCTACTAGCATAAGCATTGAAGTTTTCTTGTTTAACAATAAAATTATCAAACTCATCCAAGCATTGACTAGCATACTTATTATGAGGAATATCACCTTCATCAAATCTATGGATAGAGTTTACCACTACTACCTATGTCGGGTTATCAAGACCATGTATTTCTTCAATAGGCAATAAATTCTTAACATCTTCAGCTTTAATACCTTTTTCTTTGATAGATTTCTTTGCCTCATGCATATCTTCAGGACTGAGAAATAGAATACCCCCTTTCGGAGTTGGTTTAGGAGTTGGTTCAGGAAGTGTAAAATCATTATCATTACTCAATATATTATTCAATAGCAATTCAGCTTGCTCAACAGTTCTTTCCCTGAAAACACAACCAGCACAACTATCCAGGTGGTCTCTGGAAGCATCGATTAGTCCATTATAAAAGATATCAAGTATTTCATCTTTCTTGAGAGGATGATCAGGCAAAGCATTAAGTAATTGAAGAAGCCTCCCCCAATCTTGTGGGAGACTCTCTTCTTCAATTTGCATAGAACTAAATATTTCATTTAAAGCAGCTTGTTTCTTATGAGCAGGAAAATATTTTTGAGAGAAGTAGTAAATCATATCCTGGGGACTACGCACACAACCAGGAGCAAGAGAGTTAAGCCATAACTTAGCATCACCCTTTCATGAGAAAGGAAACAACTTAGGAATATAGTAATAGTGAATTTTTAAATCATGAGCGAATAGGGTGGCTATATCATTCAATTTAGTAATATGTGCCACGATAGTTTCAGACTCATAACCATAGAAAGGATCAGATTCAACCAAAGTAATTAACTTAGGACTGACAGAGAATTCATAATCCTTATCAGTAACAAAGATAGGTGAAGTAGCAAAAGTAGGATCATATTTCATTCTAGCATCCAAGGATTTTTCTTTCATCTTAGCTAATAGTTTCTTAAGATCTTCCATATCATTGCAAGCAAAGAAGTCTCTAGCAGTTTCTTCATCCATCACATAACCCTCAAGTACAACAGGCAATTCATATCTAGGGGGAGAATCATACTATAAAAAAAGACACTTCCATGATGATACGTGTTTGTCACAGTAGGTCATGTTTTTTGTCATGCATGTACATCCATGACAAATTTATGACAGAATCAAGATAGTCATACATGTGCTATCGTAGAAGTGTTCCATGACATTACCAAAATTATCATCACAAAAGTGTCCACTTCCATGACGATAAATCGTGTGTCATAAAAGTGCTTTCGTCAAGGGTGACCAACACAGGGCATCCACCGTAGCGGGACGCCGTTAAGCTATCGGGTCCGGTTTTGGATCCGAACCCGTTAACAGCCCGGACCAATGGGAATTTTCCATGTGTAAAATTCTCATTGGCCGAAGGAAACACGTGTCGGCTCAACGTTTGGACAGATGTCATCCACTCATTGGACAGGAAGAGCATATGATATGTCGACACATGGCATGGCCCAACAGAGGCCCATTCTGGTGAAAAGGTCGGCCCGTTTGACTTGGTGAAAAGGTAACGGGCCGGCCCACGGAAAGCCTGTTAACGGCCTGTTCGTATACAGCCCATTTACGGCCCGCTTACTACCGGCCCGTTACGGCCTATCAGAATTAAGCCCAGTAGCTTCATCTGGGCCGTCAAATATGATTCCAGCCCCTTGTAACTTCCGGCTGATGTATGGCCCATGATGTCTTTCGGCCCATATGAGGCCCTTTGTAACTCTTGGCCCATTAAAGGTCCGAGATGAAACTGGCCCATAATGAACAGTGTATCACTTTATACCCATTAACGACCCATTATTCCATCGGCCGTTTCCAGCCCGTGTTAACATTCGGCCCGTTTGTGGCCCGTTAACCCATTGGGCTGTTTTCATAACATTATCAAATACGGCCTATTAACGGCCCGTTATGGTCCATGAATAGTACGGCCCATGTCTGGCAAAATGATTATACGCCCCGTAGAAGGCCCATGGATCCTACGGCCCGTAGAAGACCAATGGATCCTACGGCCCGTAGAAGCCCCATGGATCATACGGCCCGTAGAAAGTCCATGGATCCTACGGCCCATAAAAGGCCCATGGATCCTACGGCCCGTAAAAGGCGCATGAATCCTATGGCCCGTAGAAGGCCCACGGATCCTACGGCCCGCAGGAGGCCCATGATTACAACAGTCCGTGTGTTTCCATGATTATTGTGGCCTAGTTACCAAAACTAGGTTATTTTCGCCACTAAAAAACACGGAAAAAGAACAACAGTGACTACAAGAAAACAACTAAACAAGAAAATAAGGAAATAAATAATCAAGCAACTAACGCTATCCTATTATAGCTATTACACATATTACATCCACTGGGCATCAAAGTTCGCCACCAGTGCAAATATAGGGAACAAAGCAACATATTACATACACTGGCTGTCAAAATTGGCCACCGGTGCAAATAAACGCAGCAGCAAAACAAGTCCATAACTGAAACAACTTCAGAAGAGCTCAAGAAACATTATCCTGGGTATCCACCATGCTGGCAATAAGCTTAGCAAGCTTATTAGCTTTGTCCTGTTTGGCGCTAAAATCCTCCAACGCTTGCTGTTGCACCAGAAAGTATGCATCTGAATGCTCCAGGGACTTCCGCAGTCCTTCCGCTTCTTGTCGCAGCACAGCTGATCGATGTCTTTCCGCTTGTAGTTGAGACTTAAGAAACCGAATTGATTCAGCCAGTGAGTTTGAATAGCTTGTGCAAGCGGTAGTGGCCAGTAACTCGAACAGTAAACCAAGACAGGACTTTGGGGATGCCTCACTGTCTTCAAGATAGTTTTCCTTAGCTGTTTTATCAGCTTTGTTGGAGACCAACAAGGATGTCTCACGATCCTGAACCTTATCTGCAATACTTCCTTTATCATTGCTTAATAAGGCACTCTTCCCCAATATTCTGTCAGCATTCTAAAAGAAGAAACAAGCAGACACATAACAGGTTTAGCATGTACTAGTATATGAAACTCATTTCGGTGAACCAGTTCATTAGTAAGGTGGACAAGATTAAACTACCAAGTCTTCTATTGCCAAGTAGTACATTATAAAAGCATCAAACAAACATATATCTATATCCTATGGTCACTGCATTGTCTTGAAAAATCAAAATAGAGACACGGTTCAAATCATATCAATTCAAGAGAAAGCAGCACTGAAATAATAAAAGCGTGGGAAACTAAACGGCACAACAAGATTTCAGATGGGTACCACGGGTCTACATGTACAACAACACTATTGGCCCTGTTATGATGCTAGTAATGTGCATGATATGAGAAGTCAACTGTATACACAATTGAAATTGAAATCAACAGAGCTATTTCTAAGAGCAAACCTGTTAAAGAAACATGCGTAAACATACCTATTGTGCCATTGGAGTTTCCGTTGGATAGTTCAATTTAAAAATAAGTTCGTATGAGTAAATACAGTGATACAAGAGCAAAGCAGTATGCACGATAGCAATGGAATCTTAAATGAGAACAGTTGTTCTTCAGGTTTAAGCACTTGTTCTACATGAACATAGTACAGTAAGACGCAAGCTTATAGTACTTCAAATAAAATGAGCTCACAGACCTTACCACATTCTTGGTTCGGGACCAGTAAAGAACAAGGCGTTCCCAGTCATCGGCCAGTAAATGTGTCTCAGGAGAATGTAAGGGAATTTGATGAGTTTCTTTGCCAGTGAAGTGCGTTTTCTTCAGGTAATTCCTCGATACTGCCACCAAGCATTCTTGAAGGTAGCAGAGGTGTTAGCACAGGTTACCTCATCCTGAGTTTCCAAATCGGTCCTTCTCTATAGAGAAAAATGGGAAATTTGCTGTATTATAACCATCATGGAGGTAGAATATATGGGACAAAGCAAAGTAATTGACATGAATAACATTACTTACACATAACTCCTAGACAAGCACCTGCAACTGGCATTTATTTCATCTTCAGTATAATATTTCCATGATGGGAAGATACGCACATAGGATTTAACAACATCAAATGCGATAGATGCTAAACTATGAATGGCTGGTTGTGCTTCCTCCACAGGAATAGGTGTACTAACAGGTGGAGTTGGGGTTCGCCGTGGTAGTACTGGTGCTTTGGGCACTAGAGCTGCCTTACTAACTGCTCTTGTTTGGGAGCTCTGTGGTGGAGATGGTGCTGTGTCAACAGGTGTCGGTTCTATATCCGGCGTATCTTGTAGTAGGGGTCCTAAGCTAGGCGTCTTGGAGCGATGGTAACATGGACACGGGATTTACCCAGCTTCAGGCTCTCTCGAAGAGATAATACCCTACATGCTGCTTTTGATTGTTTTCATATGGGTGTAGTACAGAGTATATGTATCTACCACGAGATTGTAGTAATGAATATGAGATATCCTATTGATTAGCCTGGCCTCGGTTTATATAACACACCGGAGGCCTAGGGTTTAGGAGAGTCCTTGGCTTGAGCGCCAAGTCTTGTGGAGTCTTCCTTGTATGCAGCATGGGCTGTTCGAACTGGCCCAATAGTGAACCGCCATGGGGGTCCTCGGCCCGATCCAGCTGGTCGGGAGACAATGTGGTGAGTATCCCCTAGTCCAGGACACCGTCAGTAGCCCCCTGAACCGGTCTTCAAGTTGGGGACGCTCCTTGATTCTTCCGAGCTGTTCTTCATCTTCGATCATCGGTCTAGAAAATTGGTTCAACAAATCTTCTCATCTTCGATCTTGAGGATCGCCGAAGTGAATCCGAAGAGTTTACACGTCGGGTATCCGAGGAGCCCCTTTAAGTTATCGGCCTTTATCAATGCCTTGTTAATTTTACGCCCACCTCGGGTTTGAAGTGTTTCCCATGCGGCGGTGTCCTCTCGTGTCCGAGCTCCAATGCCGGACTGCATTCGAGGTATCTTTTATAGTCAAGCACCAACGCCGGACTATATCCCAGCTCCAACGCCGGACTGTATCCGAGGTGTTATAGATCACCTTGGCTTAAAGAATTTTTAAAGGAGGTTAGCCGAGCTTAATGCCGGAAATGCCCTCTATAGAGCTAGCCATTTGCATCCGAGCTTTATGCCGGACTGCTTCCGAGGTGATGCACCACCTCGGGCTTGGGCTGATTGTTTACGGATTTATTTCCGATGCGTGTAAATTTATTTGTTGTATGTATAACCAGTAGCAATCAAGGTGTGTGCCAGCCTAAAACCCGAGATGCACCTGAAGAAAAACATGAAACCGCTGATCCTAGTAGCCGCTGAGACTCAAGTCGATGCGCGAAATCGGCCTGAGGATCGACTCCTAGCTCGGCAGCATACGTAGGAATAGAAACGCAGTGTAATGTATTAGAGATAATTGTGATCAGCGAACGGGCCCTTGAGGGAGAGTCTTTAGAAGTTGCCGTAATATATTGGCTTGATGTCGGATAGGTCCAGATGGTACCTATTATTGTCCGAAGACGCGTTTGCCCATAGTTCGGTCAAGCCGAACACTGAGCCCTTGGAATTTCTGCATTGAATAAGCAATGCAGTAGCCCCCGAGACACTGGTCGGGTGGCAATACCAGATCAGGGGATCGTTGTGCCCCTTTAATATTAGTAAATGATAAGCCCGAAGCCCAGTAGCCCCCGAGCCTTAATGTGGGAACGGGTGGCCGAATTAAGGATCAATATCCCAAGTAAAATCACAAATTATGTGTAATGGTTCTATGTATCCAAGTACTTTACATATTAATGCTTGGATCCGTATTGCACAAAACTTTGTTGACCGACCATCGGCTTCCACCTCCTCAGCCAGTAGCCGAGGAGTGTTTGTCCTACTTTATAAAGCCTTTACAAGGGCAAAGTTTTACGACAAACAAGGCAATCCGGCCATATGGTTTTATAAACAAAGGTACGCAGAGAAATATTTTATAGTACTATTTAACATAAGAAATGTCTTCCAAAGAAAATAGTCCCGCTATCGGTTCCGTTCTTTGGGTTGTCAGGCTAAGCATGATCATGAAACCTCACCTCCGGTCAACGCGGGAGAAAAATATTGAGGATTTCGTTTGGGGAAAGTTCCCGAACTATGTGGACTTTAGCGAACCAAAATTTTCACTTCTGTCGTTGCCGACCAATTATATTCTTTAAGATTGCTAGCTTTCGGCTTCACCCAGTCTAAGGTACTAACTCGGATGACCCGGTAGTAACAATCACAGAGGTGCTCCTTTTACCACCTAGCCGAAAAATCGGGAACGTAGGGGTAAGCACAGGAGCCAGGAAACCCAGCTTGGCCAAAATCTTAAGTCAAATTGATGCATATTTATGGCTTTATAACGATAATTACGGAAGTCGGCCTCGTATACGAACGCCGATGATATGTTTATTTTGACTCCATTGCGACCGTTTATCAGTTGAAAGTGGCCCATCGTCGGCTTCCACCCCCTTGTAGATGCTACGCAGGGTGTTTCCGCAATAACAAAACAACCCTTAGCCGACGTCTCAGTGCCCGAAGGCAGTTGTGTTAGCGAAAACGAGGCAATCAGGTATGCGGGCTTTATAACTTTCACTTAGTCATAGGAGCTTAAAGTTGCGAGGCCAGTTACTAGCCCTCGGTTAGTGTTCGGCGACAGCAGAGGTCAAGCCGTAAACACTTCGTCCAATGTTATGAACGGCCCGTCATTGAACACGGGGTGACCTCTATCAATCTTATAGTTTAACACAGTCATCGGATCACTGGCCAGTTCGCGCTTATTGTGACAGTCAGTTTTCGGCTTTCTCCACTGAGGGGCTTTAACCATGCAAGCTGGAAGCACAATCACAGTGGTTCTCCCTTTGCACACCTAGCGGAACAAAGTGGAATGTAGGAGGCAAGCACAAGAGCCGGGCAACCCAACTATTGACCGAACACACAATTCGAAACCGATGCATATATAGAAATATCCGAGAATGTTTTTTGCCGGATCTCTAAAGGTGTCCGGCACTGCACTGGAAAGCTTATGCTAAAAACACACAAATACTTTAAAACTGCCATAGGCTTGGAAAACCAAAAAACTTCAGTAAAAACTTGACGTCCGAACTAGATCGAATGTTCGGTGCCAATCCGAAAATTGTTCTTAGAAAAGAAAATTGTGCTTCTGTCGTGTTTTAACATCACACATCCTATCTCAAGACTTCAAGCGGGTCAGCCTACGGCTTCAACCTCCTATCCCGAAGGCGGAGTACTTCTCGTTAGGCCAGTTTAGCAAACTAAACTCTAGCGGCTTTGAGAGAGAAATTAGGCTCCTCGGATATTGACCACACACTCGCGTCGAGAAAAGGAGTGATAGAAAAAGACTTTGCAATGACTAAGAAGAAGAACACTTATTATAAAACAGCTCATATAAATTTAAGAGCCCCCAAGTGACTTGGGTAAAAGAATTTTATGTATAATGATTGTATATACCAAAGTATTTATATCATATATGTGTTCACCTAAACTTTAAATGCATCTTAACCAACTGTCGGCTTCTCCCTCTTCGGCCAAGGGCCGAAAAGTGTTATGTACTCCACCTGTCGAGAATATCGACGGTGTTTACGATAACCAGGCAATCAGTCCATAAGGCTATAACAGACAAAGCGCGCTCAGGGAACTTATGCTATATTACTGACGAAGTGTACGAAGCATCTTCGAAGAAAATAGTACCCCGACCGATACCTTTCTTCGGTTGCTCATTGTTACTATGGGACTTGTGCAATAGATTTTTTGTACTCATGAGTTCCGTTGTGTACCGACCATGATCGAAAACAATAAGAGCGCTAGCTTTCGGCTTCACCCAGTCTGAGGTCCGAGCTCGGATGACCCGATCGTGACAATCGCAGAGGTGCTCCCTTTACTCCCTAGCCGAACAATCGGGGACGTAGGGGTAAACACAGGAGCAAGGCAACCCAGCTTGCGGAACAGTTAAGTCAACATGGTGCATATTGTGGCGTAATACACGAACAAGGAACGAAGCCATACAAGTATAATCATATGCAAGAGGAAAGGCTTCATAAAGGAAGCCCCCAGTTAACTTAGGCAGAGAAAGTTGTTCTTAGCAGACACTGTTTTAGACAAACAGGTCTTCTTCTTTTTAAACACAAATATAAAGTTTGGTCGAACCGAATAAGGATTACAAGTTAAAAAAGTTGAGCACGAAAGCGACTTAGCTGCTTAGTGTGCTCGGTGTAGATGATGCGGGCCGAACTTGCGGCGAGACAAGGTCCCAGCCCCCAAGCCGGTCCTGAGGTGCCGGAGGGAAGAGCTCGGCACTCCGAAGTGGTGACATAGAACGGCCAATGTGGTGAGGGGGAACCCCCAATCTGACCGAGGTGATGGAGCAAGCCGGCAGTATGACGCCAAAGTCCCCAGCGTGGGTTAATGAAGTGTTTACAAAGCCCCCGGTCCAGCCGAGGTGATGGGGTACGTCGGTACGCCACGGTAACAGCGCTGCCCAACCTGGAGCATTTACCTGTGGTTGCGCCAAGCCGAACTCGCTTCGGCCTCAATGGGCGTCGTTGCGCCAAGTAATACGCGGTGTAAGTCAATTGCATGCTGACACAGGGACGCGCGCTGAGGCGACGCTGCAACTTGATCGATGCAGGCAGGACGACGACGTCGGCCCACAGAGTTGACTGCATGATGCAGTCGAAGTAGATTACCTGCGCGCATAGAATAGTGCAAGCAAGTAATAACAATAATTAGGAAGAGAAAAAATGCATAATTAATTTGTGCAAAGTGAATAAGTTTGGTAAATATGGCCTCGGCGTCAATGTTCGATAAAGTTCCAACGCGTAGGTCAGAAATTTCGTGACGACGTTGTGGCATGGGGATGTCGACACAGATCGGCTAGCCGAGCGAGAGGCTAGCCAGGTGTCGAACGTCGGTAGAATATTTCTGCAAAAATAATGCAGTGCTGGCGAGCAGAAAATATTCTGCATAATAATTTAAGTACTAAATGAACAATTAGGAAAAATAAACCTTCTTGACGAACGATGACCGCCAGTATATAGCATACAAAAACGAATAAAAGGCAACGATCTGTTCAAAACAAGTACGAACTAGTCCCATGAAAATATTCGCTTTGATCTCCACATGAGGTGGTATTTTGAATTACTAGAATTCAACCACGTCCATGGCACTGCTGCCAAACTAGTAGCCAATTGGGTTAGTCTTTAGGTCTATGCACACAAGTAGCAGTGGAGGACCAGCGACCCAGAGCTATAAAAAATAAAAGAAGAATGAAAACAAATCTCCCTGATGGGTACTCAGAGGTCCTTGTCTCCATGTTATCTCTATGGAAATCCAAAGAAAAAGATGTGTTGCTTCTATTACGTGGACACGGGCAGTCCTAGTAATGGTAGGAGTACTTGCACGTGGGAAGTGTATAAAAGACAGATGATTAGAGAAAACCGTAGACTGCATCGATTAATTAATACTAAAGGAAAGAGAACAAGGATCGGATCACCCTGTGTTTCCAGCAATATGAATTCTGGTCGGCCCTTCGTATTGTTCCGCTTGGGCAGTAATAGTGCGGCGCCATCTCCTCGGCTGAATTCCCATAGCTGGTTGGATCTTTTTTCTAGCAGCTGAGTTGTTGTTCAGCCGGCGTACGAGCCTGCCCCTGATTGGGTAGGGCTGGGCGTGCGTCCCCAAAGTTGGCACAGAGTTCGGCGCCCGGCCTCCTGCCGCCGGTGCTCTAGGCACGCGTCGTCATCTGGCGCTGGTATACCTACGCACGCTTTCGGCCTTGATAACCTGTATGCACGGATCTGAACCCAATCTGCGGAAGAAAATCACAGAACAACAAAGACTCCTTTGTGGAAAAAATTGATTTACATAAAACGGAGCAAACTAAAACCATAACACCTGATTTGGCGTCTGTTGAAGATCACATCGAGCCGCGACGATCGCCTAGCAGGCTCTCAATGAAAGCAATAATGTCGGTTCTATATCCGGCGTATCTCGTAGTAGGGGTCCTAAGCTAGGCGTCTTGGAGAGATGGTAACAAGGACACGAGATTTTACCCAGATTCGGGCTCTCTCGAAGAGATAATACCCTACATGCTGCTTTTGATTGTTTTCATATGGGTGTAGTACAGAGTATATGTATCTACCACGAGATTGTAGTAATAAATATGAGATATCCTATTGACTAGCCTGGCCTCAGTTTATATAACACACCGGAGGCCTAGGGTTTAGGAGAGTCCTTGGCTTGATCGCCAAGTCTTGTGGAGTCTTCCTTGTATGTGGCATGGGTTGTCCGAACTGGCCCAATAGTGAACCGCTATGGGGGTCCTCGGCCCGATCCAGCTGGTCGGGAGACGACGTGGTGAGTACCCCCTAGTCCAGGACACCATCAACAGGAACTGGGTTACTATCTGCTGGGGTTGGGGTTAGATTGGGTGAAGCTAATTCTTTGTCCATCGCAGTAGGGGTAAAATCTGCGAGAGTCTGGGTTATGTGTGGTAGGGGCTGGTTCTCGTGCATGTACAGCCGGGGTGCTATCTCCACCAAGAGGTAGCACTGTTTTATTTGAAGACCGTGTTTTTACTCCGCTAGATACTGCCATCACCCGCTCCAATTCAAATGGCTGATAAACAGGAAACATAGTTGAATGTACAGACATTGTATGAGAGACAGATGCAATAGATAGTGTGGAAAAAAGAGGGCATTAAATAATTGACATGTATATTGTTTAACTAAAATGGATAGCATGACATAATTTCACATATATGATGTCTATCTAAACTGGATAGCATAGCATAACATAATTCAAAGATATGATGACTAACTAAACAGGATCGCATGACATAATTCACATACATGTTATCTAAGTAACTAGGATCGCATGATTTAATTCACATATGTGATTTATATGCTAAGCAGAGGGCATTCGCATATATGATGTCTAAACTAAGAACATGGTGTTGAATATTGTGTATATGATGTCTAAACTATGCAATGCAAGACACCATATGCATGATATGAGCAGTAGAACCGTGCCAAGTTAGAGCATACACCTCGGTGGGGGAATAGGACTGGTCATCTGTCTTTGAATCCATCCCTGAGGAGCTATCAGGACCCAGCAAGAGATCTGCTTCGACAGGTAGCACTGTCTGCTCTGAAGGCCTTGTTTCCACTCCAGATTTTTCCATCACCCACTCAAATGGCTGATTCACAGGAAGAGTAGTTTAATGTACAAACATTTTCGACAGATGGAAATTTAATGAAGAAAAGGATGGGCTAGATATCATTCAAATATATGATGCCTGGTTAAACAGGATGGCATTGCACATTTCACATATATTATGGCTGGCTAAAAGACATGAGACTGCATAATTCCCATATATGATATTGAAACTAAATAGGTGGCATTACAGAACATGTTTAAACTAAGCAGATGACATATATGATGTCGAAAGTAGGCACTGCAAGGCAACATATGCATGATATGACTAACATCATCATGCCAAGTTAGAGCAAACACCTTGGGGGTAAATAGGAGTGGTCAGCTGCGTCTGAATCCGCCTCAGAACAGATATCTTCCTCTGGATTACAATCTGGAGAGGGGGGAGGGTTTGCCATTGAACCCACCATGGAGCGATGTCTGCATGACATTGTACTGCCGCGCAAAACTCTTCTCTTTTTCTCTACATGTTCAGCATGACTGTGTACAATATCTGACATGCATATAAAAAAATATAGTGAGATTATGTAAGGAGAGCATGCAGAAATCTAGAGTAATGGTAACAACTAGTGGACGGATCCAAAAATAATGATAGCAGGCTGACGATTGCTTTAATTTAATAAAAAAAGAGAAGATATCGCTTTACTATTTGTTTCCCACCCAAGATGAACAACATAGGAATACCCTAGGTGAACCAGATATTAGACAGATGATAAAAAAATAGATGATGATTGCTTTACTATTTGCTGCCTCGATATGTGCCCCACAACTAATTTAGAACTCAAGTTTGAACATCAATTTGGACCTGACTTGGAGTCTAAGAGGTGAACAGGACAATAAAGTAGCAGGTAATATTATGCAATGCATAACATAAGCAAAAACAGAAGAGTGTGACCTCTCTTATGGACCCGTGTACTCCTCAGGTTCATCTGCTGAGTCGATGATAGTGATGCCGTTGCGGTGGGTGCCGGCAGCAGGGAAGGATATCTGAGGCGGAGAAAGACGGTCAGGAGTTGTGATGTCTGGTTTGGTGGATGCTTCTGTCGATGGAGCAGCTCAGGTGAGGTGGACGATGTCGCGGCAGGATCAGGACAAACCCCACAAAGTTTTCTTCGACACCTACCTATAACTGAAGTAATTCTGTAAGGGCTCATTTGGCTTGCATGATTCTAAAAACGCAGGGATAGGAGGAAAAACACCGGAATAGGATAGGAATGCACATGGGAAATAGAGCATTTGTGAACACTGGATTTCTGTCAACTTGGGTGTTTGGTTCACAGGAAAAGGAGGAGCAGAGGAATGCAAAGAAACATGGCCAAAATAAAGTGAAACCATATGAAAGCGTGTACAGTTCGAATGTTATTCTGCCACTAATGCACTTGGTCTTGTTTTCATGAATAGGATTTTGAAAACTAGGTCCAGGTGGATGTTTTGCTCCATTCCTTTCAACAAAATGCATGAATAAATTTATAGTAGAGTGCCATAGGAAAATTTCCTATTCTATGTTTTTCGGTTGAACCACAACAGCCCTAATGGATCGACATGAATGTAGAGTAATAAGTGATGCGACAAGTGTACAACCTCTTTGTTGTAGCCGTGTCGACCTCAGCATCATTGGGTTGGTCGCTGAAGAAGTTGAGGTAGAGGTGGCTGTCGAAGGTGTGGAGGAATATCTGAGGAATTTGTAGACGGCGTCCAAGGCACTGCTCTCTTGTGATGGATCGTTCCGTCCTTGGAGCAGCTCCGGTGAGCCGTAAGACATCAAGGCTGAAGCAGCACAAGATTGACATTGTTAATCTCAAGTGGGATTCTAATAGCATCTCCAATAGATGATGTAAAATGCATTACCAAAAAGTGATAGATGTAAAATTTACATCACCAAAAACCACCTAACTACAACAGATGAGGTAAAAACTGTTGACTCTGAACTTAACTGTCGAAACTGAAATTTACTGTGGAATCTGAATGTTACTGTCGAAACTGAACACAATGGTAGCAAAGAGGCACTTCACATGGGATAGTTTAGGGAGGGCCTGGATTTCATCTTCAACCTACACCCCCCTGAGCCACCAGCCACCACTGGCCGAACCCCGCGCCGCCTCGAAACAACTCCCCACCGCCGGTCCGCCGCCGCGTCGCCGCCCCGAAACAACTCCCCACCGCCGGTCTGCCGCCACCTCGCCGCCCTGAAACAACTTGTAACGCCCATGATGCGGCTATATCTCCCACGTGTCGAGGCACGAGTTAGAGGCATAACCGCATTGTAGGTATTGTCGCAAGAAGGGTCATCTTCACACAATCCCATGTAATGAACCAGAATGGGATAAAGAGAGTTGGCTTACAATCGCCACTTCACGCAATACATAAATTAATTCATGCATCATCCAAAATCCACACATAGACCGACTACGGTCAAAACCAAATGAAAAGAAGATAACCCCAAATGCTAGATCCCCGATTGTCCCAACTGGGCTCCACTACTGATCATCAGGAAACGAAACATAGTAACGACCACGGTCCTCGTCGAACTCCCACTTGAGCTCGGTTGCGTCACCTGCACTGGTGTCGTCGGCACCTGCAACTGTTTTGGTAGAATCTGTGAGTCACGAGGACTCAGTAATCTCACACCCGCAAGATCAAGACTATTTAAGCTTATAGGAAGGATGGGGTAATGAGGTGGAGCTGCAGCAAGCACTAAGCATATATGGTGGCTAACATACGCAAATGAGAGCGAGAAGAGAAGCAACGCATCGGTCGAGAAGCTAGAAGTGATCAAGAAGTGATCCTGAAACTACTTACGTTCATACATAACCCAGACCGTGTTCACTTCCCGGACTCCGCCGAAAAGAGACCATCACGGCTACACATACGATTGATGTATTTTTATTAAGTCAAGTGTCAAGTTCTCTACAACCGGACATTAACAAATTCCCATCTGCCTCATAACCGTGGGCACGGCTTTCGGAAGATAATACCCTGCAGGGGTGTCCCAACTTAGCTCATTATAAGCTCTCACAGTCAACGAAGGATATTACTTCTCCCGGGAAGACCCGGTCAGTCTCGGAATCCCGGTTTACAAGACATTTCGACAATGGTAAAACAAGACCAGCAAGACCACCCGCTGTGCCGACAAATCCCGATAGGAGCTGCACATATCTCATTCTCAGGGCACACCGGATAAGCTAAGCGTACAGGTACCAACGTAACCCAAGTTGCCAAGGGATGGTCCCGCTCGGTGCTCTAGTTTGGACCAACACTCGGAGGAGCACTGGCCCGGGGGTTAAAATAAAGATGACCGTCGGGCTCGCGAAAACCCAAGGGAAAAAGGCTTAAGTGGAAAATGGTAAAACCAAGGTTGGGCCTTGCTGGAGGAGTTTTATTCAAGGCGAACTGTCAAGGGGGTCCCATAAATCACCCAACCGCGTAAGGAACGCAAAATCAAGGAACATAACACCGATATGACGGAAACTAGGGCGGCAAGAGTGGAACAAAACACCAGGCATAAGGCCGAGCCTTCCACCTTTTACCAAATATATATAGATGCATTAATTAAATAAGAGATATTGTGATAAGCCAAAATATCCATGTTCCAACATGGAACCAACTTCAACTTCACCTGCAACTAGAAACGCTATAAGAAGGGCTGAGCAAAAGCGGTAACTTAGCCAAACAACGGTTTGCTAGGAAAGGATGGTTAGAGGCTTGACATGGAAATATGGGAGGCATGATATAGTAAGTGGTAGGTAGCGCAGGATAGCGATAGAGCGAACAACTAGCAAAGCAAAGATAGAAGTGATTTCGAGGGTATGGCCATCTTGCCTGCAAGGTTCTCAGAGTTGTCGAAAGCTTGATCCTCGTAAGAGTTCTCAACAGGTTCCTCGTAAGCGTTCTCGTCTCCGGATCTACCCAAAGCAAGAACACAAGCAAAGGACCAACAATCATTCACGGGAAATGCACAAACAACATGATGCAATACATGGCATGATATGCGAGATGTGATATGCAATGCATATGCGTGCTCCAAAAGGGAAAAGATGAACAAGGCATCAACTTGGAAAAACAAGTATGCCGCTGGAAAGGTGAGATGATTTCGGTTGAAATCGATATAAAGATCACCGGAATCGGATGCACGGCTTGCAAATGACAAGCAAAACAAGGATGGCACAAATCTGCGATTAACAGCATGATGCCACTAAGAATACATCAACAAACTATGCTACAGCACTCCAACATAACAAAAAAGCATATGAAAGTGATGTACTCAAGATGCTTGACAAAAGATGAACACTGAGCTACGACTAGATCACAAAATAATAGGTTCAAACAAGCATGGCAAAAGTGCAAAAGATGTCACCTTCACAGACTTGGTGAAAATACTAAACATGGCATAAAAAGCATCAGGAAGCCATGTTTAGAGCAAGCACTCAAAATGCTAGAGGAAATTATCATAACAAAATAAGGCATGGCATAAATCTACTAAATGCATAGAACAAATGTCCATTACTTACCATGAGCCAAAAAGGCACAGAAGATAAGATGGCACCCGTGTAAACATAGCAAGTTTCGTTAACAGGTTTCAGACTTAGGAGAAAACAGAGCATGGCATTAACAGAATTATGAAGGCATCTTTGTGAGCTCGATTCACTCATCACAAGGCAATGCATGAAAAAACAAGCATACCAATAGCAAGAAGATGTGTTCATGAAGCTATCCATGGCAAGAACAAGTTCATAGCATGTATGGATCAACTACAACAACCTTGGAAAAATTGAATAGCATGTTAACATTCTGCCAGGAACATTTTATAGCAAAATTAGAGCAAGATTGAGACATGCTAGGGCACTCCATAATTGCAAACAGGGGCATGGGTGGATATAGCACATCTATATGCCCAAAACATCCTTACTGAACATACTCAAAAGATGTATGGATCTCACTGTAGCTACATGGATACATGGCATCAAAATAACAGTAGGAAAAAAACTTAGCAAAATCCTTGTTTTGCTTGTCATTTGCAAACCGTGCATCTGATTCCCGTGGATACATGGCATCAAAATAACAGCAGGAAAAGACTTAGCACAATTCTAAGTCCCTGAAAACAGAAACATCACAAAGCCTAGTTTGCATGCTTGTGCTAGTCACCACATAGATCACAAAAATACATGGCATACACCCCTGTAAAGATGGTATGGCATAGATCAAAACAGATGTAGATCTCATGCCCAAAAGATGCACACATCAAATGCAGCAAAAATGACAAAACATCAAGTTCTGATAAGTAACAGCAGTAAACATCATGTAGCACTATTGCATCAGAGATTTGAGCACCCAGATGAACTCAAACGAGCATGGCACAATGGAACAAAATGAAGAGCATCTTGTGATGAACATTTCTATATATCATGCGCGTGAAATGAAGCAGTATGGAAGGAGATATGATGTGATGAACAGAGCAACATAATGTGAGAATTTCGGGACAGCAGAAAAGCGAGGGGGAAGTCAACCTCCGATCTAGGGTTCTTCGTGGGCACGCGAGCCGAGGCGGGGCCGGGCTAGCTGGAGACGGGGCGGCGCCAGCGAGGGGGCGCCGGATCCGGGCGGGAGGCGCGGCGAGGAGGCGGATCCGGCCTTGGGACCGCCAGATCTGGAGAGGAGGGTTGCCGGGAGGCGGCGAACGGCGGAGGGAGGCGACGGCGCGGTCGCCGGTGACGATGGCGAGGCGGTAGAGCGCCGAAGGGCGGTCAGCTGCGGGCGCTGACGGCGGCCGGGCGGAGGAGGCACGGGTAGCCCGGTGCTCGTGCGACGGCCGAGCCGCGGGAGGCGCGTGGAGGCGCGGGGCGGCGACGGGCTCGGGGAGGGCCCCGCGCGGGCCTGCGGGCCGGCGGCTGTGGACGGTGGCGGAGGCCACGTGGCGCGCCCCGATTGGCTCGGGTGCGGCGGCGAATGCGTTCGGTTCGGACCGGACGTGTCCGGCGGCGGAGAGGGTGAGGCTAGGGTTTGGACTGCGCGAAAAATCCGGAGGGGATCACATATTTATAGGTAGAGGGAGCTAGGAGGCTTCAAATGAGGTGCGGTTTTCGCCCACACGATCGTGATCGAACGACCGAGGGCATGGAGGGGGCTTAGATGGGTTATTGGGCTGTTTGGAGTGGTGTTTGGCTGCAACGCACAAAAGGCCTTTGCGGTTACCCGGTGTAACACCTCGCATGTAACTTGCCATATTTGTAACTCCGACTCTTGCCATTTCCGGCTATGTGATATGTTTTTCCCTCCGTTGTCGGGTTTTGTCTTTCGTTTTGTATTTTGTCATGTCATGCATTTTCATATCATGTCATCATGCGCATTACTTTTGCATATGTGTTCGTCTCATGCATCCGAGCATTTTCCCCGTTGTTCGTTTTCCAATCCGGCGCTCCTATCTCCTCCGGTGCACCCCTCTAGTTTTCTTTCGTGTGCGTGCGTCAAACTTTCTCGGAATGGACCGAGGCTTGTCATGTGGTCTTAATATACCACCCGGAGACTACCGGTCAAGTTTCGTTCCATTCGGAGGTCGTTTGGTACTCTAACGGTTAACCGGGCCTCCGCAATGTCCATTTGAGTATCCAACAAAAACCCCCTCCAAAACCAGCACAAAGCCCACCAAACTCTCTTCCATGCTCTAGGTCGTTCGATCGCGATCGTGTGGGCGAAAACCGCACCTCATTTGGAGTCTCCTAGCTCCCTCTACCTATAAATGAGTGGGCATCCCGAAAAACGAAATCTCAGACGAAACCCTAACCCTCTCCCTCCGCGCCGCGCCGGACGCGTCCGCTCCGGCCGGACAACGTCCGCCGCGCGCCCGGCCAACCGGAGCGCGCCACGTCATCTCCGCCGCCGCCCGGACCGCGCCGGCCCGCCGGGCCCGTGGCCGGCCCCCTCGGCCCGCTCCTCCGCGCCTCCCGTCGGCCGCCGCCGACTCCGCCGCCGCAGCGCCGCGCCCGCCCGCCGGCCGGCCAGCCGCCTCCGCCGCCGCCGACTCCGCCGCCGCGCCGGCCACCGCCTCCTCCGGCGCCGCCCCCGCCGGCGGCCCCCTCCTCCGGTGCCGCCGCCTCGCCACAGGCCTCCGGCCCCTCGCCCGCCGGCCCCCTCTCCTCCTCCGGCCCTAGCCGGCGAGCTCGAGCTCCCGTTGACCGCGATCCAGATCTGGTCAAAGGTTGACCCGAAACCCCCCCTCCGTTTTGCTAAGTCTGATAATTTTCTCAGCATATGCTCCTGTTCCCGATGCGATAACTTTGTGCATGTAGCTCCGATTCGCGCGTTTAATATGTCAAATTGTTCGCCTCGTGATGCTCTACATTTTATTCAATTGCACCATGTTCGTTAGAGGTCATCTTGATGCCCAAATCTTCGTTGGAAGAGGGCTAGTTGCTGTTAATCTCTGGTTCTTATCAGAACTTGGAGATTTGTCATTTTTGTATCATTTATTCTGTTCATCTTTTGAGCATGAACTCTACATGTGTTTTGAATTATGCCATGCCATCTTTACAGTGGTATGATCCATGTATTTGTGTGGTCTTTGTGGTGACTAGCACAAGCACGCAAAGTAGGCCCCGTAATAATTCTGATTTCAGGGACTTAGTGATTTCTCTAAGTTTTTGTCTGATGTAATTTTGTTGCCATGTAAACTTGATTCTAGAGAGACATCCATGCATATTTTGGAGTTGTTCAGTAAGGATGTTTTGTAGATATAGTTGCAATTGATCCATTCCTGCAATTGTTTGCAATTTTAGGGTACAATAGAATGACTCAATCTTGCTCTACTTTTGCTATAAAATATTTCTGGCAGATTCTTAACATGGTATGCATTTTTGCCAAGCTTATTGTAGTTTATCCATACATGCTATGCAATTGTTCTTGACATGGATAGCTTCATAAACATGCTATCTTGCTGTAGGTATGCTTGGGTTGTCATGCATTGTTCTGTAGTGAGTGCATCAAGCTCACAAAGAGGCCTACATATTTATATTTCTGCCATGCTCTATTTTCTGCCAAGTCTGAAACCTGATAACGAAACTTGCTATGTTTACATGCTTGCCATCATATCTTCTTGTCCTTTTTGGCTTATGGTCAGTAAGGGACTTTTGTCATGTGCATTTAGTATAACACTACCATGCCTTGTTTTGCTATGTTAAGTTCCTGTAGCATATTGATTTAGTGCTCCGAACATTGCTACCTGATGCTGATTTCTGCCATGTCCAGTTTTTCACCAAGTCTGTGAACCTGTAATCTTTTGCACTTTTGCCATGCTTGTTTGAGCTTGATATGTTGTGAACTAGCCGTAGCTCAGTGTTCATCTTTTGTCAAGCATCTCCTGTAGATAATGCCATGTGCTTTGTTGCTATGTTGGGGTGCTGTAGCATTGTTACTTGTGGTATTTTAAGTGCTATCTTGCTGTTTAACGCAGATTAGTGTCATTCTTGTTTTGCTTGCCATTTGCAAACCGTGCATCCGATTCCGGTGATCTTTATATCGATTTCGACCGAAATCATCTCATCTTTCCAGTGGCATGCTTGGTTTGCCAAGTTACTGCCATGTTCATCATTTTCCTTCCGGAGCACGCATACGCATCGCATATCATATCTTGCATATCATACATGTCTTGCATCATGTTGCTTGTGCATTTCTCGTTGTTGATTGTGGGTCCGAAAGGTGATCTAAGGAAAGTCATAATGAACGAAGCGCACAATTCTCTCCTTTCTATTCATCCTGGAAGTACGAAGATGTATCATGATCTCAAGCAGTCGTATTGGTGGACTCGAATGAAGCGAGAAATTGCTCAATTCGTGAATGAATGTGATGTCTGCCGAAGAGTGAAAGCAGAACACCAACGACCAGCTGGTCTCCTCCAACCTCTTGCTATTCCGGAATGGAAGTTTGATCATATCGAAATGGACTTCGTGACTGGATTTCCCAAATCCAAGCGCGGAAATGATGCTATCTTCGTTGTCATTGACAAGCTCTCTAAAGTGGCTCATTTCCTTCCTATCAAAGAATCCATCACAGCAGCTCAGCTGGCAGAGCTCTACACCTCCAGAATTGTCTCCTTGCACGGCATTCCACAATTGATTTCTTCGGATCGTGGAAGCATCTTCACCTCTAAGTTCTGGGACTCCTTCCAGAAGGCCATGGGCACTAATATTCGCTTCAGCACAGCTTTCCACCCTCAAACTAGTGGCCAAGTCGAGCGAGTCAATCAAATTCTTGAAGATATGCTCAGGGCTTGTGTCATTTCTTTTGGCATGAAATGGGAAGATTGTCTGCCATATGCTGAATTCTCCTACAACAATAGCTTCCAAGCGAGTTCGGGCAAAGCCCCATTCGAGATTCTCTATGGCAGAAAGTGCCGTACTCCTCTCAATTGGTCAGAGACTGGTGAACGCCAACTTCTTGGCAATGACTTAATCACTGAAGCTGAAGAAATGTGTAAAGTCATCCGTGATAATCTCAAAGCCGCGCAATCGCGCCAGAAGAGTTACTATGATAGTAAGCATCGTGATTTGGCTTTCGAGATCGGAAACCATGTCTACCTCCGCGTCTCTCCAATGAAAGGCACTCGTCGCTTCGGTATCAAAGGGAAACTTGCCCCGAGATACGTGGGTCCTTTCAAGATCATTGGCAAAAGAGGCGACCTCGCCTATCAACTTGAGCTTCCTTCCAACTTCGCAAACGTGCACGATGTGTTCCATGTGTCACAGCTCCGCAAGTGCTTCAAGACGCCTGAGCGCACTATCGACTTCGAAGAGATTGACCTCCAAGAAGATTTGTCTTATCATGAGCACCCAGTTGCTATTCTTGAAGAAACTGAGCGCAAGACTCGCAACAAGTCTATCAAATTCCTCAAAGTGAAGTGGTCGCACCATTCCGACCGGGAAGCCACCTGGGAACGTGAGGACCATCTCCGTTCCGAATATCCGGAGTTCTTTCAGTCCTAGATCTCGGGACGAGATCCTCTCGTGGTGGTGGAGTGTTGTAACACCCCGCATGTAACTTGCCATATTTGTAACTCCGACTCTTGCCATTTCCGGCTATGTGATATGTTTTTCCCTCCGTTGTCGGGTTTTGTCTTTCGTTTTGTATTTTGTCATGTCATGCATTTTCATATCATGTCATCATGCGCATTACTTTTGCATATGTGTTCGTCTCATGCATCCGAGCATTTTCCCCGTTGTCCGTTTTCCAATCCGGCGCTCCTATCTCCTCCGGTGCACCCCTCTAGTTTTCTTTCGTGTGCGTGTGTCAAACTTTCTCGGAATGGACCGAGGCTTGTCATGTGGTCTTAATATACCACCCGGAGACTACCGGTCAAGTTTCGTTCCATTCGGAGGTCGTTTGGTACTCCAACGGTTAACCGGGCCTCCGCAATGTCCATTTGAGTATCCAACAAAAACCCCCTCCAAAACCAGCCCAAAGCCCACCAAACTCTCTTCCATGCTCTAGGTCGTTCGATCGCGATCGTGTGGGCGAAAACCGCACCTCATTTGGAGTCTCCTAGCTCCCTCTACCTATAAATGAGTGGGCATCCCGAAAAACGAAATCTCAGACGAAACCCTAACCCTCTCCCTCCGCGCCGCGCCGGACGCGTCCGCTCCGGCCGGACAACGTCCGCCGCGCGCCCGGCCAACCGGAGCGCGCCACGTCATCTCCGCCGCCGCCCGGACCGCGCCGGCCCGCCGGGCCCGTGGCCGGCCCCCTCGGCCCGCTCCTCCGCGCCTCCCGTCGGCCGCCGCCGACTCCGCCGCCGCAGCGCGCCGCCGCGCCCGCCCGCCGGCCGGCCAGCCGCCTCCGCCGCCGGCCGCGGGCCCCGCCGCCGACTCCGCCGCCGCGCCGGCCACCGCCTCCTCCGGCGCCGCCCCCGCCGGCGGCCCCCTCCTCCGGTGCCGCCGCCTCGCCACCGGCCTCCGGCCCCTCGCCCGCCGGCCCCCTCTCCTCCTCCGGCCCGAGCCGGCGAGCTCGAGCTCCCGTTGACCGCGATCCAGATCTGGTCAAAGGTTGACCCGAAACCCCCCCTCCGTTTTGCTAAGTCTGATAATTTTCTCAGCATATGCTCCTGTTCCCGATGCGATAACTTTGTGCATGTAGCTCCGATTCGCGCGTTTAATATGTCAAATTGTTCGTCTCGTGATGCTCTACATTTTGTTCAATTGCACCATGTTCATTAGAGGTCATCTTGATGCCCAAATCTTCGTTGGAAGAGGGCTAGTTGCTGTTAATCTCTGGTTCTTATCAGAACTTGGAGATTTGTCATTTTTGTATCATTTATTCTGTGCATCTTTTGAGCATGAACTCTACATGTGTTTTGAAGTATGCCATGCCATCTTTCCAGTGGTATGGTCCATGTATTTTTGTGGTCTTTGTGGTGACTAGCACAAGCATGCAAAGTAGGCCCCGTAATAATTCTGATTTCAGGGACTTAGTGATTTCTCTAAGTTTTTGTCTGCTGTAATTTTGTTGCCATGTAAACTTGATGCTAGAGAGAGATCCATGCATATTTTGGAGTTGTTCAGTAAGGATGTTTTGTAGATATAGTTGCAATTGATCCATTCCTGCAATTGTTTGCAATTTTAGAGTACAATAGAATGACTCAATCTTGCTCTACTTTTGCTATAAAATATTTCTGGCAGATTCTTAACATGGTATGCATTTTTGCCAAGCTTATTGTAGTTTATCCATACATGCTACGCAATTGTTCTTGCCATGGATAGCTTCATAAACATGCCATCTTGCTGTAGGTATGCTTGGGTTGTCATGCATTGCTCTGTAGTGAGTGCATCAAGCTCACAAAGAGGCCTACATATTTATATTTCTGCCATGCTCTATTTTCTGCTAAGTCTGAAACCTGATAACGAAACTTGCTATGTTTACATGCTTGCCATCATATCTTCTGGTCCTTTTTGGCTTATGGTCAGTAAGGGACTTTTGTCATGTGCATTTAGTAGAACACTACCATGCCTTGTTTTGCTATGTTAAGTTCCTGTAGCATATTGATTTCGTGCTCCGAACATTGCTACCTGATGCTGATTTCTGCCATGTCCAGTTTTTCACTAAGTCTGTGAACCTGTAATCTTTTGCACTTTTGCCATGCTTGTTTGAGCTTGATATGTTGTGAACTAGCCGTAGCTCAGTGTTCATCTTTTGTCAAGCATCTCCTGTAGATTACTGCCATGTGCTTTGTTGCTATGTTGGGGTGCTGTAGCATTGTTACTTGTGGTATTTTAAGTGCTATCTTGCTGTTTAACGCAGATTAGTGTCATTCTTGTTTTGCTTGCCATTTGCAAACCGTGCATCCGATTCCGGTGATCTTTATATCGATTTCGACCGAAATCATCTCATCTTTCCAGTGGCATGCTTGGTTTGCCAAGTTACTGCCATGTTCATCATTTTCCTTCCGGAGCACGCATACGCATCGCATATCATATCTTGCATATCATACATGTCTTGCATCATGTTGCTTGTGCATTTCTCGTTGTTGATTGTGGGTCCGTTTGTTTGTGTTCTTGTCTTGGGTAGAGCCGGGAGACGAGTTCGTGAACGAGGAACCTGTCGAGTACGCTTACGAGGATCAAGCTTTCGACAACTCTGAGAATCTTGCAGGCAAGATGACCACCCCTCGAAATCACTTCTATCTTTGCTATGCTAGTTGTTCGCTCTATTGCCATGCTCGCTACCTATCACTGGCTATATCATGTCTCCTATTTCAGCCATGTCAGCCCCTAACCATCCTTTCCTAGCAAACCGTTGTTTGGCTATGTTACCGCTTTTGCTCAGCCCCTCTTATAGCGTTGCTAGTTGCAGGTGAAGTTGAAGTTGTTCCATATCGGAACATGGACATGTTGGGATATCACAATATCTCTTATTTAATTAATGCATCTATATATTTTGGTTAAGGGTGGAAGGCTCGGCCTTATGTCTGGTGTTTTGTTCCACTCTTGCCGCCCTAGTTACTGTTATACCGGGATTATGTTCCTTGAGTTTGCGTTCCTTACGCGGTCGGGTGATTTATGGGACCCCCTCGACAGTTCGCCTTGAATAAAACTCCTCCAGCAAGGCCCAACCTTGGTTTTACCATTTGCGACCTATACCTTTTTCCCCCGGGTTTTCTAGAGCCCGAGGGTCATCTTTATTTTAAACCCCCGGGCCAGTGCTCCTCTGAGTATTGGTCCAAACTGTCAGCCGCCGGTGGCCACCAGGGGCAACTCTGGTCTGGCCTATCGGAAGCTTGGACAATCCGGTGTGCCCTGAGAACGAGATATGTGCAGCTCCTATCGGGATTTGTCGGCACATTCGGGAGGCTTTGCTGGTCTTGTTTTACCATTGTCGAGATGTCTTGTTAACCGGGATTCCGAGACTGATCGGGTCTTTCCGGGAGAAGGTTTATCCTTCGTTGACCGTGAGAGCTTATGATGGGCTAAGTTGGAACACCCCTGCAGGGTATTATCTTTCGAAAGCCGTGCCCGCGGTTATGAGGCAGATGGGAATTTGTGAATGTCCGGTTGTGGATAACTTGTCACTTGACCCAATTAAAATACACCAAGTGCGTGTGTAGCCGTGATGGTCTCTTCTCGGCGGAGTCCGGGAAGTGAACACGGTCTGTGTTATGTATGACGTAAGTAGGCGTTCAGGACCTCTTCTTGGTCATTGCTAGATGACGTCCGTTCCTTTGCTTCTCTTCTCGCTCTCATATGCGCAAGTTAGCCACCAAATATGTTTTTGCCGCTGCAGCTCCACCTCTTTGCACCATTCCCCCTTTAAACTTAAATAGTCTTGATCTCGCGGGTGTGAGATTGCTGAGTCCCCGTGACTCACAGATACTTCCAACACCAGTTGCAGGTGCCGACGATGCCAGTGCAGACGATGGCGTCGATCTCAAGTGGGAGTTCGACGAGGAACGTGGTCGTTATTATGTGTCTTTTCCTGATGATCAGTAGTGGAGCCCAGTTGGGACGATCGGGGATCTAGCATTTGGGGTTGTCTTATTTTCATCTGGATGTTGACCGTAGTCGGTCTATATGTTTGTATTTTGGATGATGTATGAATGATATTTATGTATTGTGTGAAGTGGCGATTGTAAGCCAACTCTTTATCCCATTCTTGTTCATTACATGGGATTGTGTGAAGATGACCCTTCTTGCGACAAAACCACTATGCGGTTATGCCTCTAAGTCGTGCCTCGACACGTGGGAGATATAGCCGCATCGTGGGCATTACACCCGGTTAACCGTTGGAGTATCAAACGACCTCCAAATGGAACGAAACTTGACAGGTGGTCTACCGGTGGTGTACCAAGGCCATTTGGCAAACCTCGGTCCATTCCGAGAACGTTTAACACCCGCTCACGAAAAGAGACAAGAGGGGTGCGCCCGTGCTTGTCGGAGTGTCGGATTGCAAAACGGACAACGGGGAAAATGCTCGGATGCATGAGACGAACACGTATGCAAATGAGATGCACATGATGACATGATATGAAATGCATGACATGAAAAAAATGCAAAACGAGAGACAAAAGCCGACCACGAAGGGAATATCATAACACATAGCCGAAAATGGCAAGAGTTGGAGTTACAAATATGGAAAGTCACATCCGGGGTGTTACACAACTCCCCACTATTGGTCCACCGCCGCCCCGGCCAACCCTCTAGCCCCCCTCCAAGCTTTTTCTCCAGCGATCCCCACGCCACCGCCCCACCACCATGCCCCCACTGCCGACGATCAGCACCCCACCCAAAACCCTAAGATAGATAGTGGGGTACCTCTCCGGCGAGCCCCCCTCCCCTCTGCGGGTGGTTCTTCCTTAACACCGGCGAGACCCACCACCCCCTGAAAATCGACTGACCCAAAAGTCGATTCAGTCGACTGAAGTGTAGCTAAATCGGAGCAGAGCAGCAGCACGAGCGAGGGGGAGAGCAGCAGCGCGAGCGAGCGAGCGAGAGCCGGAGCAGCAGCAGCAATGCGAGCGAGCGAGCAAGCGAGAGCCCGGGCAGTAGTAGCAGCATCACGAGCGAGAGCCGGAGCAACAGCAGCGCGAGCGACCGAGCGACAGCCAGAGCAGCAGCAGCAGATCCGGCTGGTATGGATGCCGCCGCCGAAGGGGCCTCGCACTGGGTAGAGCCGCCGTGGAGATGTCGCCCGCGGCGCCGGCTTCAAGGTAGCCGCTCCATGGGGGTGCGGGATGGAGTACCGTCGGCGCAGGGAGGTCGAGTTAAGGAGAAGGTGCAATGCGATGAGTGTACAACCTCTTTGGTGGTGCCGAGTAGGCCTCGGCTTCGTCCGAGGAGTCGGTGAGGATACTGCGGTTCCGTTGGAGCAGGTTAAGGCAGCGTTGTGGGGATGGAGCAGCCGCGATAGACGAGGCGATCATTGGAGCAGCTCCTTCGAGGTGGAGGTCGGGGCGGCTGAACTGGCGGGACGACGAGATGGACGACGGATCCTCATCCGGGGAGGCGGATGAGGGACGTCGAGCTGTTGCGGTGGACGACATCGTTGGGGAAGAGGCTCTGGCTGGGCAGCGGTGAGGTGGTAGACAGAGGAGGGTGGGGTTTCGCGGCTGGAGCGGAGAGGTTATGGCGGCCAGGTTTCGAATGGCGAAAAGGAGGCGATGGGAGGGGGAACCATGACTTAGGGACGCGCTTGTAGAAAATGTAGGGTGTGTTACAAAAGTACCCCCACCAATTTGAACTAGAGGCCCTTTCGGCTCAGGGTTAGAAGGGGGATTTCAAGTGTCGAGATTTGGCAGCTGGAGGGAGTTTTCGCGCGCGTTGTAATTTCGGGATAGCAAGGCGCCAGCTTTGGGAGCACGATATCTGAATTTTCGGGATATAACAAGGCACGGGTTGAATTTTAGGGACAAGCCTAACGTGTAATATTGTACTTGTACGTACCAAATCAATTCTCACTTCCCTCAACGAAAAAAACGAAAAAATAAAAACTATTCACACCACACAAAAAGAGGGTCTTGTCCCGTTTTACTATACAAATGCTATTCAAAGCTACTCCCTCCTTCCATCTATATAGGGCCTAATGCTTTTTCAAGGCTAAATTTGACCAACCAAATATTATAGCAATAATATATGACATGCAACTTACACAAAGCACACCGTTAAATTCGTGTGTGAAAGGAGCTTTCAATGATATAATTTTCACATTGTGCATGTCATGGACTATTAATCTTGTCAATAGTCAAAGGCGGTCTTAAAAACGCATTAGGCCCTCTATAGATGGAAGGAGGGAGTATGGATCGATGTTATGTCCAATTAATTTTTTTTCGTTGGCTGTATAATGCATCTAACCTACTCACGCCAACATTTTAGTGCATTCCAAATGTCTATACTACCGCTGCAATTCGAACTGAATTTGAATTCGTTTCTCTCTTTCAATAAGAATCTACAATCATGATTGTTGCCAACTTCAACCATCATTCGTGTATTACCTTAACAACACACTACATGATTACTATGGAGATAGATATGAACTATGTGTACTATATGAACTCGAATTCAATTTTTTGAATACACTTGATGTTGATTCCAAATAATAGTACATTTGATGTACTAACTATATATTCATAATCTTAACCATGGTCCATACGTACACCGTGTTTATCACACAAAGTATAGTGCCCCGCCCCCTACATTATGACAAGTATTTAGCCCTGAGCTGCAAAAGCCACACATTAGCCCAAATTATAATCAATGTTCTACATTATGATATCTTCTTCAAGTATCCGTATCCACTTTTATAATGAATTATGATCTATGTTCGTCTTTAACACCTTCATTATCCTCTTCTCTTTGTAGCTAGCTAGCGCTAATTTTCTATCGTGCATGCACACAGGATTTGTGAACACAGGATTTCTGTCAACTTGGGTGTTTGGTTCACAGGAAAAGGAGGAGCATAGGAATGCAAAGAAACATGGCCAAAATAAAGTGAAACCATATGAAAGCGTGTACATTTAGAATGTTATTCTGCCACTAATGCACTTGGTCTTGTTTTCGTGCATGGGATTTTGAAAAGTAGGTCCAGGTGGATGTTTGCTCCATTCCTTTCAACAAAATGCATGAATAATTGAGTAGTAGAGTGCCATAGGAAAATTTCCTATTGCTATGTTTTTCCGTTGAACCACAATAGCCCTAATGGACCGACATGAATGTAGAGTAATAAGTGATGCGACAAGTTTACAACCTCTTTGTCGTAGCCGTGTCGACCTCAGCATCATTGTGTTGGTCGCTGAAGAAGTTGAGGCAGAGGTAGCTGTCGGAGGTGTGGAGGAAGATCTGAGGAATTTGTAGACGGCGTCTAGGGCACTGCTCTATTGTGATGGATCGTTCCGTCCTTGCAGCAGCTCCGGTGAGCCGTAAGACGTCAAGGCTGAAGCAGCACAAGATAGACATTGTTAATCTCAAGTGGGATTCCAATAGCATCAATAGATGATGTAAAATGCATTACCGAAAAGTGATAGATGTAAAATTTACATCACCAAAAACCACCTGACTACAACAGATGAGATAAAAACTGTTGACTCTGAACTTAACTGTCGAAACTGAAATTTACTGTGGAATCTGAATGTTACTGTCGAAACTGAACACAATGGTAGCAGAGAGGCACTTCACATGGGATAGTTTAGGGAGGGCCTGCAGTTCATCTTCAACCTGCACCCCCCTGAGCCGCCAGCCACCACTGGCCAAACCCCGCGCCGCCTCGAAACAACTCCCCACCGCCGGTCCACCGCCGCCTCGCCGCCCCGAAACAACTCCCCACAGCCGATCTCCGCCGCCGCCCCGGCCAGCCCTCTAGCCCCCCCCCCCCCCACCAAGCTTTTTCTCCGGCGATCTCCACGCCACCGCCCCACCACCACGCCCCCACTGCCGGCGAGCAGCACCCCACCCAGAACCCTAAGATAGATAGTGGGGTACCTCTCTGGCGAGCCCCCCTCCCCGCTGCGGGTGGTTCTTCCTTAACTCTGGCAAGACCCACCACCCCCTGAAAATCACCTGACCCAAAAGTCGATTCAGACGACTAAAGTGTAGCTAAATCGGAGCAGAGCTGCAGCACGAGCGAGGGGAGAGCAGCAGCGCGAGCGAGCGAGCGAGAGCCGGAGCAGCAGCAGCAACGCGAGCGAGCGAGCGAGAGCACGGGCAGTAGCAGCAGCAGCGCGAGCGAGCGAGAGCCGGAGTAGCAGCAGTAGCGCGAGCGACCGAGCGACAGCCGGAGCAGCAGCAGCAGATCCGGCTGGTATGGATGCCACCGCCGAAGGGGCCTCGCACTAGGGAGAGCCGCCGTGGAGATGTCGCCCGCGGCGCCGGCTTCGAGGTAGCCGCTCCATGGGGGTGCGGGATGGAGCACCGTCGGTGTTGGGGGGTCGAGTTAAGGAGAAGGTGCGATGCGATGAGTGTATAGCCTCTTTGGTGGCGCCGAGTAGGACTCGGCTTCGTCCGAGGAGTCGGTGAGGATATTGCGGTTCCGGTGGAGCAGGTTAAGGCGGCGCTGTGGGGATGGAGCAGCCGCGATAGACGAGGCGGTCGTTGGAGTAGCTCCTTGGAGGTGGAGGACGGGGCGGCTGAACTGGCGGGACGACGGGATGGACGATGGATCCTCATCCAGGGAGGCGGATGAGGGACGTCGAGCTATTGCAGTGGACGACGTCGTCGGGGAAGAGGCTCCGGCTGGGCAGCGGTGAGGTGGCAGACGGAGGAGGGTGGGGTTTCGCGGCTGGAGCGGAGAGGTTATGGCGGCCAGATTTCGAATGGCGAAAAGGAGGCGATGGGAGGGGGAACCATGACTTAGGGACGCGCTTGTAGAAAATGTAGGGTGTGTTACAAAAGTACCCCCACCAATTTGAACTAGAGGCCCTTTCAGCTCAGGGTTAGAAGGGGGATTTCAAGTGTCGAGATTTGGCAGCTGGAGGGAGTTTTCGCGCGCGTTGTAATTTCGGGATAGCAAGGCGCAGGTTGTGAAGGCGCCAGTTTTGGGAGCACGATATCTGAATTTTCGGGATATAACAAGGCGCCGGTTGAATTTTAGGGACAAGCCTAACGTGTAATATTGTACTTGTACGTACCAAATCAATTCGCACTTCCCTCAACGAAAAAAACAAAAAAATAATAACTATTCACACCACACAAAGAGAGAGTCTTGTCCTGTTTTACTATACAAATGCTATTCAAAGCTACTCCCTCCTTCCATCTATATAGGGCCTAATGCGTTTTTCGAGGCTAAATTTGACCAACCAAATATTATAGCAATAATATATGACACGCAACTTACACAAAGCACACTGTTAAATTCGTGTGTGAAAGGAGCTTTCAATGATATAATTTTCACATTGTGCATGTCATGGACTATTAATCTTGTCAATAGTCAAAGGCGGTCTTAAAAAATGCATTAGGCCCTCTATAGATGGAAGGAGGGAGTATGGATCCATGTTATGTCCAATTAAATTTTTTTTGTTGGCTGTATAATGCATGTAACCTACATTTTAGTGCATTCCAAATGTCTATACTACCGCTGCAATTCGAACTGAATTTGAATTTGTTTCTCTATTTCAATAAGCATCTACAATCATGATTGTTGCCAACTTCAACCATCATTCGTGTATTACCTTAACAACACACTACATGATTACTATGGAGATAGATATGAACTATGTGTACTATATGAACTCGAATTCAATTTTTTGAATACACTTGATGTTGATTCCAAATAATAGTATAGTTGATGCACTAACTATATATTCATAATCTTAACCATGTTCCATACGTACACCGTGTTTATCACACAAAGTATAGTGCCCCGCCCCTACATTATGACAAGTATTTAGCCCTGAGCTGCAAAAGCCACACATTAGCCCAAATTATAATCAATGTTCTACATTATGATATCTTCTTCAAGTATCCGTATCCACTTTTTTATAATGAATTATGATCTATGTTCGTCTTTAACACCTTCATGATCCTCTTCTCTTTGTAGCTAGCTAGCGCTAATTTTCTATCGTGCATGCACACGCCCGCCCCCCTCTCACCCTCCCTCAGCGTCCCCTCCATCATGCACGTTTGTTATTTCTCTTTAGGTCGTTCACCCGCGGTGTGTGTAGGCCCCCTGGCTCCTTCTTTCCGGCACACACCGGTCGATATACCTCTCTAGCCAAGTGTGCCTACCATAAACACATACTTCCCCTCTTCTCTTCTCACCGTCCATGCCCCCTATGTCCAATACGGTTCCATGCAGGTGCACACTCCCATCCCTCTTTTCATCGATCTCATAGTCGCACACTCCCCCCCCCCTCGACATAGTAGGCCTCTCGTACCACCTCCTAGCCGCACCCCTCTCCCCCTCTCTGTCACTCCGGACCTTATTTGCTTCTAACACATGCATGCATGTATACGTACTGATCTCCCTACATATAGCTAGGTCAACTATAATTCTTTTCCCCACGCACCGATAGACTTACCTCACTAGTTATGTCTCTCCCTTTCTCGGACACACGACAGTTGATCTTCCTATGTAGTTACGTATGCTTACCACAACCATATCGTCTCCCCTCATAATCCTTGCATACCTCCCGACCCGTCTCTCACACGCACGTGCATAGACAGACAGACATCCCCGCCCTCTCTTATTGATATTGCACTCGTACCCTCCATTTGTCTAGCAGGCCTCTCCACCATTTGTGAGACGCCACTCCACCACCAACCCTCCGACACTCTACCTTTGTCTTTCTCCCAACCTTATTCCTCTGCTACACATATCCATGGATGCCGATCATCTCCCTCTATACATAGCTAGGTCTCTCTCCTTCTCCACGCATATACTAGTCGATCTACCTCTCTATAGTTAGGTCTCTGCCCCCTCCCCCCGACCGATAGTCGAACGTTGTAGGTAGGTATCCATGCCACAGAGAAAAACTGCACCTCTGCCCTCTCAAATTCTAGTAGGCCAGCCGCCTTGTATCTTTGACGTGGGCAAACACAAATTTGATGGACTCTTTATCGATCGCGCAGCCACACACTTCATCCCTATTTTTCATTCTATCGATATCTCACGCCGATGATCCCTCCACTCTCTTCTCGTGGATCGCTCCCTCTATATATGATATATCCATGACTCTGTTTCACACACATTGCATATGTGATGTTTTTTTGTTTGAGATATCATCGACACATTGCCTCGGTTTTGCACAAACCATCTCTCTCACACCCACCCACATACGTACCTACACCTAAAGAAGAGGTGCACGCAGGACGCATGTACTCACGTCTCGTTCCCGGCCACACCCGCGCGGGTACACGGTGGAGTTCGTTCCTATACGAAAAGGCAGCCCACGTGAAAATTTGACGCGTGTAGCGGTTGTTTACTCGAAGGAGGGTCAGGTACCATGCCTAGACGGAACAAAGTTCGACTTGACGCGTTTGTATTAAATAAACTTATATACTCCTCCTCAATGGCGTGTAGTACAGAATATAAAAGATTGCCGTGGGGAAAATGGAAAAATAGTCTCCACTATCGGAGCCTGCCTGCCGGGGTTTGTCTCTCGTCACACCATCTCACACAAGGCGGCGGTGGCCTCTCTCTCTCACTGTTGGTCAGTGATCCGGCCGCATCCCGTCCGCCGGCGGAAAGGGAGGATGTGCATCGTTTCTCCGTTCGACGGCGTTGAGGCAGCACGTCCCGATCTGCGGTACCCGCCGTTCTCTCTGACCAAGCACCGGCGCGGTAGGTCCTTCGCCACTTGCTCGTTGCCGCAGTATGGGCAGATACCGGCCGCCGGCCCCTCCTAGTAACATCCCGACGACCCTCAGGTACAGCTTCCTCCGGCCTTGCTCCACTGCCCATCTTCCCATGTTGCTGCATGTGGATCTTCTTTAGTTGTTTGCTTAAAACGTATCTCGGCCGGCGTACTTTCCATCTTGCAATCTCGTCCTGAAACCATTTTTGATAAACCACCATGCTGCTATCTTTCCCTTATTACATGGAATATGCTTCTTTTTTTGTCGGTGTATGTGTCTTCAACTCGTGTTATTCGCCAGTAATTGTTTCCTTTCTACCTCTTTTTTGCAAACAGGGCTAGCCATTTCACCTCATTGCTATTGCGACCTTTTGGTGAACTGCACAAATCACTTTTTTTCTTAAGAGTGTTTTGTGCAGTTCTGCCAAAATGTCACACGGGCAACGTTTTTACATTTCTGTGGGACTGCAGAAAGGGAGATTGGTTTTGCTATCCTTCTCATCCAACTCCTGTCTATCTTCTCCAACAAGTAGTTAGTCCTAAAGAGAGATCGTAGAGGTGATCGGCTTCTATTTGTGTGTGTTATGTTTCATCATCTAGTTCCAGTATTATTGTAATCACACTGACTGGATATCTTTGCAAACAGGGATGGTCAGCTCGATTTTAGTGGAGCTGCACAAAATGATCGGATTGTGGTGTCCTCCGTACACCCCCTTTTTGGCTACAGCGCTAGGTGAAACTAGTTGCCAAGCAATGAACACTGTGCCCAGGAAATGGACCCATGCCTACAAACAGCATCGATCAATTATATATTTTCTTTATTTGTACACCTTCTCACAACTTTGTCTTCAGTTGTGATGTGAATATTGGCGCTGATCTACGAACCATTGAGATGCATTAGCAGCCATGGTAGTAGTTTCATTTTTATTTGATGGAATATTGTAACGAGATAATCTTGAGGCAAGAGGACACATGAATCCTAAGTTGAAACCTTTTTTTCCTGCGGGAACCAAAGTTGAAACCTTCATATCATCACAGTACAATTTCATTAAAATTATGCGTACATATAAACAAATCCTGAAGGATTGATAGCAATGCCAGAAACAATTCAACTTCGTTTCGCCGACATGTGGGACATCCTTCATCCGGCTCCACCTGCCGTGCAGCAATATTGAGTGCACAACTGCAGGGAAAGATTCACCCTGGTCGTTGCGCCGCATTAGTAATGACTAGTGAGCAGTCAAATCACAGAGCCCCACCTTCGCCACAGTAAGTTGCTCGGACGAAGCAACCATCATTTCTCTGTTCCTTGAATCCGCTGGTACTCCCATATTCCCAGAGTAATAAGTTGCTCGGGCGAAGCAACCATCACTTCACCTTTCCCACAGTAAGTACCTCCTTGGGCCCACTGAAAAATCACTTTTCTCTCTCCATCAAGTGCACTTATTGTCAATCTAACCCTGTCACCGAAACACCTCTTTGGCTACAGTTAGTTCAGGGTTAGTCATGAGTTAGTCTAACCTCTAGCTAAGTTAGAGTATCCAAACAGGAGCAGTATAGGACATGCAAGTTGCTCAAAGCATACAGTCAAATTCGTACGTGAAAGGATCTTTTTTCTTTTTGAAAACGGAACGTGAAAGGATCTTCGAATGATATAATTTTCAAATTATATAAAATCTTATCAATAGTCAAAGGCATCCTCGAAGAATACATTAGGCCCTAGTCCCTCCGTCTAGGTGTATAAGTCACCTTACGAAAACCAAATAATCCCAAAATACTTAGGCGCGGTGCATTAACTCCCACCACGTTTCTTGTTTCTTGACATATCCACCAATAAGAGATGTGGGGCGTGCATGTTTTCAATGACTTAGACTACCAAACACGACATGCAATGGTTAGATCATTGCATGCAATGCTATTAATTAGCAAATAAATATTAATTTCTCTCGTTTTCCCCTCTTCCTTGGTCACGGTGCACAATCTAAGATGACTTATTCACTAGACGGAGGGAGTATATAAAATCTTACCAATAGTCAAAACCAAGTGTTACTACTACACCAAACAAGTTCAAAACGAGAAACTGGACCCACTCACGGCACGGCATGCCTCTCTCGTTTGGTCCATCGGTCAAAGCGCTTCCTCTTCTTGGCATAACAATAGAGTACAGTAATTTTTTTAGAATGCTCTTGGCATGTCGCTAACATGTGATGAGTTAACCGACCTCAATAGACGGCAAAAACGCCAGCCCGCCGCACTTTGAGAGAGACGAGGAGCGAGAAGCGATACGGGCTGGTGGATTACTAGAGCTAGGTGTCGCACGGAGGCCAAGAAATATGGTGATAGCGTGGGTTGGCCACGTACAGTATGATGTAACTACACTGGGCTGCCGTGTTTCGTACTCTTCCGGTCTACTGTGGACATGATTGGTTGATTTTATATCGCTAAATAATATAAAATACTATGAGTGCAGACGCTCCACCACGAGGTTCCTTGCTCCTTCTCGGTCGTCGGGAATCTATGTTCTTCCACTCTTTTTTTTACATGAGCTTTGTTCATCCTTTTGCCAACACGCGGGACATCTAGCATCAAGGTGCACGTGTCATGCAAGAAAATGGAGATAAGCAGTGCGTAAGTGAGTCGTGCACTACGATGGCACCTAGTACTACGTAGTAATATTTTTCCTCCTCGATGGCACGTGAATACTGCACGTACTCAATGACGGAGCACGGGATGGTAGCCATGGACTGATGGACATGGTCGACCCTTTTTGGAGAGAGTACTGAATACGTATTAAATTTGATGTGTCCCGTCAACTCGCAGAACGACGAGAAGCACACACTGAATGACGGAGCACGGGATGGTAGCCATGGACATGGTCAACCCTTTTTGGAGACAATGCACTACTTTTGATGTGTCCGGTCTACTCGCAAACGAGGAGAAGCTTTGCTTACTAGTAGTACACTATCGACTGTAGTTCCATCATCATTGTTTGACTTTCGGAAGAGACAAGAGAACTCAATGTTTATTTGCTAATTAATAGCATTGCATGCAATGAACTAACCACTGCATGTCGTGTTTGCTAGTCTCAAGTCATTAAGACCATGCACACCCACATCTCTTTGGTTGATATGTCAAGAAACAAGAAACGAGGTAGAAGTTAATGCACCGCGCCTAAGTATTTTTGGATTATTCGGTTTTTGTAAGATGACACCTAGATGGAGGGAGTATTATACTTGAAGGCTACAAGGTTGGCTATAGATGACGTGGCAGTGTCATGTAGCCATCAGCTGGTTATAGGAGATGTAAGAAACGGTTCATCATAAGTCTTTCGCCAGTACTGTAGTAAAAATTTCATACATGGAAGATTCTAGACTAAACCATAAATGGATACACTTTTTATTCATGCGCGATACTCCAATAGAGCAATATCATGCATGGAAGTCTCCACATGCTTAGACAGCGGATTACATTGAGCGAAGACTAATGATCAACATTTAACTTGGTAATGCATATGTCCAGGTGAACCTCCTTGGAGTCCCCGTGCACCTCGTTGGGGGCCAAATCATACCATGTGTCTTCCATGTCCATATCGGCGGGAAGGTCCCAGCTCTACACAGTCCTAGTCAGCTTGATGTAGCCAGCCTAGCCAGTGTCGCCGCCCACGTACCTTTGAGGGGTAGTAACAATGAGCATGCACCCGTACATCGGCCTCGTGTCAGTGTCAGCGTCAGCGGCGTCTCCCCTGACGCACACTATAGAGACGGGGCAGCGGCCTGCGCGGCCTCGCCGGTGCCCACGATCAAGAGGAAGACGATGTCGTCCTCCTTCAAGACTAGCAGGCGGCGGTGATCCTCCAGCGACTCCGGCACGGTGAAAGGGTAGCACGTCTCGTACTTGATGTTCTCTGCCAAGGGCCAGTAGTGATCGCCGCACGCCTGCGTGAGGTGATGTACGATGTCCGCCGGCGAGCCCCAAAACGGCATCGGGCACTCATAGCAGTAGACGAAGGGCTCTTTGGAGGCATCGACCAGGCCATCCATGAAATGGGAGTGGCTGTAGGGGACGTTGCGCCAGTTGAATATATGAGAAAGTTACTACGAGATTTAGTCTAAATAAGCACAAAATAAATCATGATGGCAATAATAGAGATTGAACTAATCATGTGGACTAGCATAGTAGATGAACGGATTGAATCTAGGACACAGACTAGAAACATGAGTTCTACCACGATTTCGAACAGGAAGGACAGAAACACATACGGTGCAACGGGAGCAGCACCATTGGCGTTGAGCTTGTCGCCCATGTTGTTGAGGAAGAGGTTGCTGAGGTCAGGGAAGAAGTCGTCGCTGCCAATAGTCGGGAGAGTGCGCTCCCCAAATTTCAACAGCGCACGCCGAATGGAGCGCGGGAGGGAGTGGCTGTAGGGGACGTTGCGGCCGCCGAATGGAGCGCAGGAGTAGCCCACGAAGCAGTAGATAGTACTCCTCCCTAGTCTCTACTCTTATCTCTATCTCTACTACTCTTCTTTGTTTTTTATAATATACTAGTAGTAGCTGTCAAGTCGAATAGTACTGCGCCGTCCGCTGCACGCCCGACTGAACACACCTCCTCGCCTCCATCAAACCCCTCTGTTAAACCCGCATAACTAGCTCCAATAGGGTGTGTTGCCACATGACCACCAGATGGTTTACCCAGTCAAGATGGTTTAGTAGGATTATGTGGATATTTCTCAAAAAAAAGGAACACGTGGAAAAAGTGAAGCAACGTGCAGTTCTTTTTAAATGAACGTACAGTTTTATGGCATGAATACTACTTCCCACTTTTACAATATTGAACTAATATCGGCATTTATACATCACTATAATTTCTTTTTCTTCGAATCTATTAGCACATATATTACTTCTTTTCCCTTTTACCAAAATCACTCTGTTATATTAAGACGTGCCTTGCACGTGTATACATACTAGTAAATGTAGGTTTTTGAATGCGGCGAGGAGGCGGGTACAGCTGGGAGTGCAGCGGGCGGCGCCCTGGGCCGGCCCGCCGCTTCAAATGGCAGATGCAGTGAGAGGTCGCGTTCGCCCTGACCCCCTTGACGATGCACGTCACCTTGTGTCCAGATCTAAGATGCCACGTGTACCAGATGATGACTCCAAGCTCGACCACCGTGATGCAAGAGGTGCGAGCCGAGGAACGCTGTTGGAGACACCCTCCTCGTCATCATCTGAGTCCTAGAAGATCTCACACACATCATCATTAGGCATGCAGCTGCCTTCATAGACAACGTGCGTAGAAGGAGTAGAGGCGACTGGGGATGCACCATGTCATGGGCACTCCGTACATGCTCGTGTGCGTGCAGCGGACGTGCTTTTCCATCGGTGCTAGCTCTAAGGCCGAGGATGCGGTCGTCTTCGTCTCCGGCTAGTCGTTGAGCAACGACGGCAAAGAGGTGCTGCAAGAGATGCGTAGGCGCCGTTGTGTGCGAGCTTCACCATAGCATGACGAACCGGACGTCACCGCAGATGGCGCACGCCTCCATGCAGCCGAGTGTGTGCGCATGCATGTGTTATTCACGTGCATTCTGCGGCCGAGTGTGTGTGCATGCATCTGTTGTGTACGTGCGTTGTGTGCTCCATGCTGTGCGCGTTTGTGCATGAGTTGGATCGGCATGAGTTAGTGCGTTGGCGTGTGTACATGCGTGGCTGCATGCGTCCTGTACATGCGTGGCTTCTTGCGTGGTTATCAATATAAACTAATAAAATATCTTCAACTTAGCATCCTGATGTATCGTCTCTAGTGGTTAGCGAAGAGTTCATGTTCTTTTATTTGTTTATAGGCGGGAAGGCGGAAAAAAGGGGAAAACGCGCGAGGTTCCTTGCAGACGCTCCACCGCGAGGTTCCTTGCTCCTTCTTGCTCGTCGGGAATCTATGGTCTTCCACTCTTTTTTTACGTGAGCTTTGTTCATCCTTTTGCCAACACGCGAGACATCTAGCATCAAGGTGCACGTGTCATGCAAGAAAATGGAGATAATCAGATAAGCAGTGCGTAAGTGAGTCGTGCACTTCGATGGAACCTACTCAATGACGGAGCACGGGATGGTAGCCATGACATGGTCAGCCCTTTTTTGGAGAGAGTACGTACTACTAAATAACTTTGATGTGTCCCGTCAACTCGCAGAACGACGAGAAGCTTGCTTACTACGCCTTCTCCCTCGCCAACG
The DNA here is from genome assembly GCF_018294505.1 of Triticum aestivum. Lineage (NCBI taxonomy): Eukaryota > Viridiplantae > Streptophyta > Magnoliopsida > Poales > Poaceae > Triticum > Triticum aestivum. The sequence continues at coordinate 268,375,041 of NC_057805.1, read as the reverse complement.
CGTGCACGGTGGCTCTCAGCACGAGGAGAAACTTTTGCTTACAAGCGGTGGACGTGCAGCAGTTCATTTGGTGTCAGATTGCCAGAAGTACTACTGTAGTACCACCATTATTGTTCGACTTCCGGAAGAGGCGAAGAGCCAAGCGCAAGGCTAGTCATAGTGGGAGTAACATAAGTAGGAGTACCTCCTTTTTTATTCTAGAAACAACCACACGCGAATATTGGACGGTAGCAGCACAGCAACTGAATCAAAAATCAAAACCTTCCCGCCCGGCGCCAGCTGAGCCCGCCGCTCCACATTGATGGCAAGTCAGGGCGACGCGACCTCTCACTGCTTCCGCCGTTGAAGCGGCGCGCCGACCGAGGGCACCGCCCGCTGCACGCCCGGCATTTCAGACTACACATACTTTGTGAGACAAAAGGTGGGGCCATTATTAATGATATAGTATTATACTAAAGGGACTAACTATTGTAAGCAGGCTACGTATTAGGTTGGTTCTAGATGATGTGTCAACTTCATATAGCCGGATGTTGGCTATACTATTAACCATGCTCTAAGTGTGGTGTGAGTCGGAAAATTTATTAAGTCATTAATTAATAATTAACGGACGCCTTAATTACTCAGCCGTTTCTGATTCTTTTGGATAGTGGGGCTATTATTGACTTGGACGTGGGGTTTGGGCCAAAGGCCTACTATTATAGTACTTGGTCTTACTCGCACGACCGACCTGACAGGCTCTACCCTAGCCGCCGCTGTATCATATGGTTTCGCACCGTTCCAGATCTTAGCGCCGCCACGCAATTCTTCTCCATCCCTCCTTCCGGCGTGCACCGCGAGAAGGGACAGCAGTCCTCCGAACCCCGCCTTTCGTGATCCTGTACGGGAGAGGGGCGATCAGGTTTTTGGGGAGCACACTCCTGTGACTGCTGCCAGCGACGACTTCCTCAACGACAGCCTTCTTCCCCGACCTCGGTAACCTCTTCATCAACGACATGAGTGACAACATCAACCACAGCGGTTCTGCTCCCGCTGTACAGTATGTGATTCTGTCCTCCTGGTTTAGTCCGCATCATTACTTTGATCTTTGCAATTGTCGTCATGATCTATTTACTGTTGATTCGGATTACATCTCATAGTAAATTGCTCATATATTCAACAATCCAATCCAAAAACCTGATTATAGGCAATTTACTCCGAGTGGTTTTGCTGCGCTTTTGAAGCCGCCTACTTTTAAGGGGGTGCAATATAAAAGGTGGCGCACAAGAGCAGTATATTGGTTTCAGATCATGTACTGCTATGACGCCACTAAGGGTAAGCCTGAGGGCGATCTTAATCCTACACAGCAGGAAGCTTTTGAGAACATGGATACCCTCTTCAAAGCCGCCCTGCTGAGTGTTCTTGACGATTCCATTGTGGATTCATATATGTCGTTTGACAGCGGCAAAGACATGTGGGCTGCGCTCGAGGCCACGTTTGGGGCCTCGGGCGCTGGCAACGAGTTGTACGTCATGGAGCAATTCTGTGACTACAAGATGACTGATGAGCGCTCTGTTGTTCAGCAGACTCATGAGATACAGTCACTCGCTAAGGAACTTGAGTACTTCAAGTGTGTGTTGCCGGACAAATTTGTTGCTGGGACCATCATTGCCAAGCTTCCACCTTCGTGGAACGATTTTGCTACTTCTCTGAAAAACAAGAGACATGAGTTTTCCGTTTCGGATCTCATTAGCACTCTTCATTTTGAAGAGAAGGCGAGAGCAAAAGACACACGTGCTTGGGTCGCTGAGGGAGCTTCTAGTGCCCACATGGTACACGAGAAGAACTTCCAGCCCAACCAGCCCCAAAACAACAAGAACAAATCTCAGGGGAAAGGCAAGTTTGATGCAAAGAACAAGCCGTCACATTCTACCAACTTCAAGAAGAATTCTCATAACGGGAAGGGATACAAACCTCAATTTTGGTAGCACCGCACAAAACTTATATGGCTGCATCTACCTGCTGTCAGCTAACCTCATGGTGCTCCAGGTATTCCTACATTCGTAACTAGGTACAATCACCACCGCAAGATGAAATAAGCTTATTCGTACGTTGACTTGCTGATTGCAGTGCGGAACGATCCTGTCATGTGTGGAGTAGCAAACAAGCAGTGCAGCCGAAGGTGGAAATCAACCAAGGACTTATGAAATTATATATAATCTTCCTCAGGCAGGTCAGTATCCCCTTCGTCCAGATGATCATGTTTTGTCATGCCGAGCTATTGATATGTGCTACTGTTTTGCAACACCGTTTAAGTATAGCTATTGTTTTCCTATCTTTTCAGATTCAGGACAATGAAGATAATTTCAGGGGAACTGCACAATATGGACTCATGTTGAGTCATCTCTATTGCCTCATGTGTTTGCTGCAAATGTGTCAGCATCAATTGCAAGATGAGGCAGCTAGCTAGCTGTGGAGTTGCCAACATGCTCAAAGTGCTCGCAACATTGAGAAGAAACAAGCATGCCCAGGAAATTAAGGAAATTAATGCGTGCGCAGGGAGGCCCTTTCCTCAGAGAAGCATCGACCGATTTTCTTTATTTTCACACCTTCTCACAACTTTGTATTGGTTATAGTATGGTGAATCATTGAGATGCATAAACATGCTGAACTTTTGTTCTTCTGAATGTTAGTATGCATACCGTATCTTCTGAAGCTTAGTTTAATGTAAATGTTGACTAGCCTGTGAACCTTCACAATCTAGTAAGTATATTGTAGGCCTGTTATTTGACACCTTACTTTGCCGCGCTACGCGACCAGTGTGAGTTTCTGCATCCAGTACCGCATCCTCTAATTTGGTGGATGCCAAGTTGAAAAAGGTTACCGATGAGTAGCCATAAGCTGGAGGCGTCTCTTTTTTTCTTTCGAATGGGCAATAAGCTGGAGAGTGTCTCGGGCTGCCTCTAGCACAAGGCCCTCCAGTACGAAACACGGGCAGCCGACTGGGCCGATACAAAAGCCTATCCATCTTAAAGCCCATTTGTTTTTTTTTGCGAGGAGAAGCCCATATTTCTTGAAGAGGGGGCGATCCCAGGAAAACCCTCCTTCCTCCTCGCTTCCACTTACGCTTCCGTCTCGCCCCAATTCCCCCCGCTCCCCATCTTCCTCACTCTTCCGAAAAAACCCGCTCACCTTCTTCCTCACTCGTACAGAAAACGCCTGCTCCTCTTCTTCCACTCCTACAGAAAACCCCAGCCCTCCTTCTTCCCCACTCGCACTGCCACTAGGCTCGTCTCTGGCTACTCTGCTCAAACCCGTGAGCTCGGCGCGACGCCCACAAGGAAAATGGAGTCGGCTGGCCCCAGCGCCAAGAAGATGAGGCTCCCGCCAGCGGCGACGCCGGTTGTAGATCCCGCACCCGGCATCGCGGGGAGAAGCGGCGAGCCCCCCCCCCACCCGGATCTGAGGAACCGGTAGAATCTCCGGTGGACCGCATCAGCGATCTCCCGGACGTCATCCTTGAGGAGATCATCTCGCTTCTCCCCACCAAGGATTGCTGCCGCACACAAGTCCTCTCAACTCGGTGGCGCCCTCTATGGCGCACCGCGCCCCTCAATCTCGACTGTCGTCAGATATCTGTCCTTCCTGAATTTGATCTCCTCAGAGCCATCGTCTCCTCTCACCAGCAGGGCCCCGTTCAACGCCTCTGCATCCCGACACGCTACCTGCTGTCCATACCCGGCATGGTGGACGCTTGGCTGACATCCCCTGAATTCGGAAAACTCCAGCAGTTTGAGTTCTACCATTACCACGAAAGTTTCATACCACGAACAAACCAAGAATTCGTGCCCACACCACCGTTGTCCATCTCGCGGTTTTCCTCCTCTCTCCACACCGCCACCTTCGCCCGGTGCCATCTACCAGACGATCTGGTACAAATGCTTCGACTCCCACTGCTAAAAAGACTTTCGCTTGTGGTGGTTTATCTGTCGGAGGCCTCACTGCACAATATCATCCACTCCAGTTGCCCTGCCCTGGAGCGCTTGCTGATTGTTTTGGGAACAGAAATCCCTTTCAGTTGTCTCCAAATAAAGTCGCCTCACCTTAAAAGCATTGGAATTTGTTTTGAAGGACAACAGCTCATCATCGAAGATGCCCCTTGACTTGAAAGGTTGCTCCTTGATCATTGTTATAAACCTTCGCAAATAACTGTCGTCTCTGCGCCCAAACTGGAGACCTTGGGTGTAATTCGTGATCCGTTTAATGATCACAAGAAGTTGGTGTTTGGCTCCTCACTTTTTCAGGTACCGTATATTATCATCTACACATTTGTAATCATAAGCTGCATTTTTCATTTGTGCGCATAAGTTTTATATCATCTTGGAGTACACTTTGGGTACTAATATTATGTTATATGCTCAATGAAGAGTTCGTCCATGGATAGCCTATCAATGCTGCTGGATTCTGTCAAGATCTTATATATCGGAATGTATAGTTATGATCTGAACATAATTATTGGCTTGCTGCGATGCTTTCGGTCTCTGGAGAATTTATATATGGAGGTGATGATTTCATGCACATTGAAAGACTGTATATATTGTACTAGAATTAACCGTTCAGCTGTTGCTCTTTCGACATACTCTTTTTTCAGACCTTAACTGTTTTCAAATCTTCATGTCTACTTAGGTACTGGAAGTACATGGACAAAAACGTATAACCAATCGGTGGCGTAATAAGCACCAGGATTTTCTCAGTTCTCATGACATTCGTTTGAGGACAATAACGATGGAAGGATATGCATCCAACCAGGCAAACAGAAGCTTTGTCACATTCTTCCTGTTGAATGCGAGGTTACTATTGTCCCTGAGGCTTAAGTTTTACCGCAAGAGATTTCTCACGGACGGACACGTTGAAGAGCAAAAAAAGAAGTTTCAGGTGGACAAATGGGCTTCTAAACGTGCTCGGCTTCTATTTACAACAAGTTGTAGTCATCGTGCAATAAATTTTTATGCACAGGATGTTGATTTTATGGATCAGACCGATCCATTTGTTTGTGACTGCGAAAAAGAGTGGTTGGGTTAGATGTTACTGCCATGTTCAATCTGGGTTTTGTCTAAAAATTTGATGAACAATTAATCCTTGGGCTTTTTGTACCGTTTGTAAGCTTGAGTTGCATGTTGTTGCCCTCGTACTTCCCTCCACCTGCCACTACACTGCCGCATCTTCCACGGCTACTGTTCCTTCCCGTCCGAGGCCTCGCCGTCGTTCTCCGCCTTGGTTCGCTCACTGTGCCCGCCTCCGTCTAGCGTTGTCAACATGGTCAACAACCAAGAGGAATCAGGAGATGACTGTACGTGGAGAGGCTGACAGTAGGGACCCACCAGGGTCATTGCATTACGCAAGCAGGTGCCTCGTTATTACAAGCCAAAAAAATACTTCCTCCTAATTCCTCACTGCTAGAAAATCACTTAAATGTCTTAAAAGGTCAAAATGACCCCTGAAATTTTCCAAAATTTGACATGTCAGTTGTATTAGTACTACAAAATTTCTCGTTCACTTAAAACACCATCCGTTGCCACTTTACTCCAAATTCGTCTTTCAGAGCTAATAAAAAATATGTACAATATCACACACAGTTGTTTTCTAGGAACTGTTTGCGATGAAAATATCTGGGTCTATTTAAGTCTCCCTCCTTAAGCTTCGCCGGCTCGTCTGCTCCAGTGCTGGCAACCCCTGAATCCACGAATCCCAATCCCCATTCCCGCACCGCCTTCTTGCAAAGATGATGATGTGGAAACGCTTCGTGAAGGCCCGTACGATGGCCGCGTCCCCCCCCCCCGAGCGCCGCCGCCTGCGCCGAGAGCGCGGCCGCCTACGCCGAGAGTGCCGCCGCATCCGCATTGAGCGCGGCCGCTTCCGCCGAGAGGCCGAGGGGCTGCAGCTGCTGCTGCGATGGTGGCTGCAAATGCCGAGAGCGCTCGAGCTGCCGTCCGTGCCGCCGATGTCGCCCTGGCCCGGGTCGAGGCCATCCACGCCAAGATCGAGGATGCACACGCCAAGATATTGCAGGCCACCTTAGACTCCAGCATGCAACCCACGTCTGAAAAGGTGGCGGTGGGCATGGAGCACCTGCTTTCTCATGAGGTCGCGGAGCTGGGAGATGGAGATGCAGGAGGCGGCGGAGATCGAGGAGCGTCGGGAGGAGGAGTTGCGCGTGGCCGAGGTCCAGGTAGAGAAGAGTTTGCCTGTCGAGGAATCGGCGGTGGAGTACCAGCGCAAGCTCTAGCGCAGCCACTACTACGAGTACTACAACCTTGAGGGCAGCGCCGATGACAAGGACGAGGACACGGTCGACTTCAGCAAGGGGACGCGGAGTCCACCAACGACGGCATGTCGCCAGGACAAGTCATCGACGTCTCATCTCACACCGGCGATGCATAGGCCGGCGCGGCGGCGGATTTGTTAAAATTACACAACGAGCGGATAACACCAGGGACCCAGCAGCTCGCCCAGTTGTTTTTTTAGTTTCAGAGACGGAGCTCAACTGCGCGCTGTGCGGGGGCTGTGGCCCGTCTAGCCCACGCTTACGCTTTTATTTAAGCACATGACGAGCCCAGTTGATATCTTTTTTCTTTCTGAAAATGGCTAGCCCAGTTCTTTTTTTTGGAGAACACCAAAACCGAGGCCTACTTGCTTTTCTCAGCCCTGCTGGGCAGCAAATCTTTCAAGACGAGGAGGGAGGGATGTAAAGTAGTAAGAAATGGGCTTCCCCAGAAAATGGGCTATAAGTTGTAAGAAATGGGCTGTAAATTTTTAAACCAAAGCCAACCGGCAATTACATTAAAATATCATTTTTTCTGGATTTCTCTACTCTCTACTCTTATAAAAACCAAAGCCAACTGGCAATTACATTAAAAGATCGTCTTTTCTCCCACAAGATAAACTACTCATACAAATGCATCTTCATGTTCCGTGCAACGCACGGGCATCTTGCTAGTTAAGATTTTAAATTTCATTCATTTTTTTGCGGAGAATTGTTTTTGAATTTTATTTTGATATATTTTTTTAAAAATTACTTTTAACGCGACTCGAAATTTCGTGATTAAAAGAGTTCGGACCCCACCGAAATATGCAAAATTTCGTTGAATTTTTTAGCAGTGCCCAGAATATATGGTCTGTAATGCTAATAAAAAGAATATGGGCTTCAAATATCCTTAAGAATTAGCAAATGGGCTGTAAAATATTGAAAATAATGGCAAATGGGATGTATGCTGTTTTCCACAGATTTGGAGGCTGACTTCTGGGCCTACTAGGTTGACGATGACGCTGTCCTAAATTTTTTTTGACGCATACGCAAGGCTTTGTCAACTTAGTCAACACAGAGCAGTGACTGTTGGATGTCCATCCAACGGCCGCCGTGCTTCTTCAATCTCTGATCTTCCTGCTCCAGCCGCCCAAACCAGCGCCGGCGGGACTGCCTGCTCCCTCCTCCCGTGGCTGGCTGTGCTGCCGCCAGGCCATCCCTCTACACACCCGCACATCCTGTTATTTTCCGGCGACGTCAGCCTCACCCCGCAGCCGACCAGTCAGCGCTCGTACACCCCTCAGCGTGGGCATCCGCTGCGGTGGCTTCGCCGGCTCCGGGTCGTTCCCTTCCTGGGCCTCGCCCTCGTCCACCGCGTTTGTGCTCTCGGCGCGGCGAGGTCAACATGGTCAACAAACAACAGCCATCGGAAGAGGCTGACAGTAGGGGCCCACACAAGGAAATGCCTCCTTATTACACGCAAAATAATGATTCCTCCACCTGATAGCTGGGACCCACCGGAAGGGCCTCTGTATTTCTTGAAAAAAACGTTCCCCCCGCTGTCAGCTCGGACCCACCAGCTATATCTTCGCACACAAGGAAGTGCCTCCTTATTACGCACAAAAAAATGAATACTCCCCCTGCTAGCTGGGACCCACCATTGTGGGAGGCTGACTTGTGGGCCTACTAAGATGACGGGGATGGAGGGTTTGTCAACTTAGTCAATATGAATGATTCTAGCTCCAGTGACCGTACGATGTCCATCCAACGGTCGTAGTGCTTCTTCAACCTCTGGTCTTGTTGCTCTAGCCGCCCAAACAAGCGTCGCCGTGCCGCGTGCCTCCTGCCTCCCGTGGCCGGCTGTGCTGCCGCGTGGCCATCCACCGCCCCCTACTACTCCCCACCGCTGGCCAGTCCTGCGGCGACGGCAGCCTCACACCGCAGCCGAAGCAGTCAACCCACGTACTCCCCTCCGCGTGGGCATCCACTGCCGCGTCTTCCCCGGCTCCGCGTCGTCCCCTTCCTAGGCCTCGCCGTCTTCCACCGCCCTGGTACTCTCGGCGCGGCGTGGTCAACGTTGTCAAGGAAGGACTTCCATCGGAAGAGTACTGTATGTGGGAGGCTGACAGCTGGGTCCACGGCCGCAGCAAGGAAGTGCCTCCTTATTACGCGGAAAATAATGATTCCTCCACCTGACAGCGGGGACCCACCGGACGGGCCACCGTATTTCACGAAAAAAACGTTTCCCCCCTGACTGTTGCGACCCATCAGCTACATCTTCGCAAGCAAGGAAGTGCGTCCATATTACGGGTAAAAAAATGATTCGCCCCCTGACTGCTGGGACCCACCAGCTACATCTTCGCACGCAAGGAAGTGCCTGACAGTCGGGACCCACCCGGTCGAAGAATACGTAGCGTTGTCATTCTGTCCGCGAACGTGTACGTGCATACTAGTCGATTGGTCTGTCTGCAGGCTGCAGCGATGAACCGTGGCCGTGCAAGGAAGGGCACGTGTCGTAGTAGAAGTGCGCACCTGTCGTGGTAGAGGCGCGCACGTAGCATGTACACGTACGTACAGCAGTCAGGGTGCAAGAAAGAAAATACAGCCACGTACGTACATACGGGCGGGGTCTCGAACGGCTACTCGCGCATACGTACGGCCAGGTCTCGTGTACATGGCTGGGTGGAATGGAGAAACTGCATCGTCGTCGTGTTCATGGGAGGCAACGAATGTGTCGTGTTCATCGGGAGGCAACGGAACGCCTGCTATTCATCGGGAGCCAACCGGCTTGGACGGAACAGGCGATGGAAACGAGGCCTGGCGTACCGCTGAACGGAGGAAACGGCCTTGTGTTCGACCGGCCACGGTGGAAACAGGATCCTGTTCATCGGGAGGGTTCTAGCGTACCGCAAACCGGAGGAAACGGACCTCCTACAGTCAAAACGGGGTCCTGTTGATCGGGAGGGGTGTGGCGTACCGCAAAACGGAGGAAACGGACTTGTGTTGGAGCGCTACGGTCGAAACGGGGGTCCTGTTCATCGGGAGGGGTGTGGCGTACCGCAAAACGGGACTCCACGGGATACTGTTCATCTCCACCGTCGACCTCCTCCAGCCTCCACGGGCTACTGTTCATCCACCGTCGACCTCCTCGAGCCTCCACCTGCGACTGTTCATCCACGGGCTCCTGTTCATCCAGCCTCCACCGCGCGCTTCCTCCACCGGCTACTGGTCAACCAGCCCTCCTCCACGGGGTCCTGTTCAACCACCCCTCCACAGGCTACTATTCATCCAGCCCTCCACTGGCTACTGTTCAACCAGCCCTCCATTGGCTACTGTTCAACCAGCCCTCCACGTGGTCCTGTTCATCCAGCCCTCCACGGGGTCCTGTTCATCCACCGGCTCGATCGATCGGGGTACTGTTCATCCAGCGGCAACGGCCTCTACTATCACGGGTTGCTGTTCATCCAACCCCCACCGGGAACTGTTCATCCAAACCCCCCAACAACGCTCACTGTTCATCCAGAGGTAGCATCGATCGGCTTCAGTTAGCAGCAGTAGCGAAGGAATCACTCGTGTTCAGTTAACAGCAAGGGATCGATGGATCGCTTGGGTTTAGTGTAACGTGTAGCCTGTAGTGCAATCGCTCGGGTTCAGTTAGAGCCCAACGCCTCGCTCGGGTTCAGTTAGAGCCCAACGCCTCACTCGGGTTCAGTTAGAGCCCAACGCCTCACACACACACGCGTACGTACGAGAGAAACATGCATCGCTCGGCCCCGACCAGCCCCCGTAACCGGGAACTCCGCGATATTTTCCTCACCCTCGCTTCTACCACGGTTTTTTCCGTCATGGACGGCCCAAAGAATGTCATGCAGCTGCGTCTCTGGCCCACCCAGGATGAAAAGCCCATTTTCTGTAAGTATTTTTTGTCATAGAAGTAGGAGCCACCACATCTATGATGATACCGGGTTTTGTCACAATTATCGTCATAGAAGTGTCATAAGTATGACAGAAAAAAATTCGTTCGGCCCTAAATGTCACGGATGTGTCTTTTTTTTGTAGTGTCATAATCTTCAGTTTCAAAGATATCATTAGTTTCAGTAATTTCATTCTCTCTAACCCTAGCAAGTTGTCCATCAAGAAATTCACCTAGTGGCACAGTATTATCAACCAGAGAAGTAGCTTCATCATAAGCATCATGCATAGCAGAAGTGGCATCATCAATAACATGTGACATATCGGAATCAATAGTAGGTGTAGGTGTCGCAAGTTTACTCAAAACAGAAGGAGAATCAAGTGCAGAGCTAGATGGTAGTTCCTTACCTCCCCTCATAGTTGAGGGAAAAATCTTAGTTCTTTGATCTTTCAAATTCCTCATAGTAATCAACAGATATAAATCCCAAGTGACTCAGAGAATAGAGCTATGCTCCCCGGCAACGGCGCCAGAAAAAGGTCTTGATAACCCACAAGTATAGGGGGTCACAACAGTTTTCGAGCGTAGAGTATTCAACCCAAATTTATTGATTCGGCACAAGGGGAGCCAAAGAATATTCTCAAGTATTAGCAGCTGAGTTGTCAATTCAACCACACCTGAAAGACTTAATATCTGCAGCAAAGTAGTAGGAAAGTAAAGGTAACAGTGGCAATAGTAACAGTAGCAGTTTTGTAGCAATCGTAACAGTGGCAATGAAAAAGTAACTTAGCAAAGATCAATATGAAACGAACTCGTACGCAATGGATCAATGATGGATAATTATGTCGGATGGCATTCATCATGCAACGGTTATAACATAGGGTGACACCAAACTAGCTCCAATTCATCAATATAATGTAGGCATGTATCCCGAATATAGTCATACATGCTTATGGAAAAGAACTTGCATGACATCTTTTGTCCTACCCTCCCGTGGCAGTGGGGTCCTATTGGAAACTAAGGGATATTAAGGCCTCCTTTTAATAGAGTGCCGGACCAAAGCATTAGCACTTAGTGAATACATGAACTCCTCAAACTACGGTGATCACCGGGAAGTGTCCCGACTATTGTCACTCCAGGGTTGCCGGATCATAACACGTAGTAGGTGACTATAACTTGCAAGATAGGATCAAGAACACAAATATATTCATGAAAACATAATAGGTTCAGATCTGAAATCATGGCACTCTAGCCCTAGTGACAAGCAATAAGCATAGCAAAGTCATAGCAAGATCAATCTTAGAACATAGTGGATACTAGGGATCAAACCCTAACAAAACTAACTCGATTACATGGTAAATCTCATCCAACCCATCACCGTCCAGCCAGCCTACGATGGGATTACTCACGCACGGCGGTGAGCATCATGAAATTGGTGATGGAGGATGGTTGATGATGATGATGGCGACGGATTCCCCTCTTCGGAGCCCAAAATGGACTCCAGATCTGCCCTCCTGAGGAAGAACAGGGCTTGGCTGCGACTCCATATCGTGAAATGCGATGAGTCCTTCTCTCTGATTTTTTCCTCCCCGAACGTGAATATACGGAGTTGGATTTGAGGTCGGTGGAGGTCCAGGGGCCACAAGGACGGAGGGCGCGCCCTTCACCCTTGTGGCCAGGGTGTGGGACCCTTCGGTTGATTCTTTCGCCAACATTTTTATTAATTCCAAAAATCATCTCCGTGAAGTTTTAGGTCATTCCGAGAACTTTTATTTCAGCTCAAAAGTAACACCATGGCAATTCTGCCGAAAACCGCGTCAGTCCGGGTTAGTTCCATTCAAATCATGCAAGTTAGAGTCCAAAACAAGGGCAAAGGAGTTTGGAAAAGTAGATACGATGGAGACATATCAGTGGGCCCACAATCAACAGTTCCACAGGATCGAAACCTGAATCTCCTGTACACCCCTGTTGCCAAAGTTATTCCTCACGCTTGATTTCATGTGTAATTCATGGGCCACCATCCTAGTGATCTATTCTGGTACCAAACGCAATACTTATTCTCGTTGCTCTGGACCCCTTCACACTGTGTTTCAGACATCAAACGATTGTCCATCTGTTCGAAACTTCTTATTGTACCTTCTTACTTTCCTCTCGACATGTTTTAGTGGTTCAACTCAAGAGATAATCATGTGATCATTCATGGGATAACCCCCAGATGATTAACCCTTATAGCATCCTATCGTTGTCAATCTGCCCTTACCTATTCTTAAGTACGGTGAAGACCCTGAAGGAAGGATGTCGACTTCATCATGATGACCTGAGGTGGAGAGATGAAGACATCAATGAGAAGAATCACCCTCTTCGATGAGAGCGACATGAACAAGAAGACTCATTAGAATTTCGTAACCAAATTCTTTCCCCATTACTCCCCCTCTTAAATCTCGGGACGAGATTTCTTGTAGTGGAGGAGAATTGTAATGCACGGTTAATTAAGCTATAATGAACCTCTGTTAATGATGTCACATCACCTCGGTTAATGTTGGTAATCTCATGTTAGTTCAAAACAATTCAAATTCTAATTTTAATTCAAGGCAAACAACAAAAGTTTTCAAACAATAAAACTAAAATGTCCGGATTGTGCCAAATAATACATAAGTAATTATGGCGGAGAAACTACACTTTTATGGAATATTTAAATACTATAAGATGAATAAAATAGTAGTGAAAACTATTTTAATACTTTTAAATAATAAATAATTACAAAACTATTCTAGTTTGGGTAGCAAATTAATGTGGTCGTGGCATAATTGGTAGCATCAATTTAGGTGCCACTTTGGTATATTGTTAAAACTAGAATAAACGGCAACTAAAAGAAACAAAAAAGGAAATAACTTAATTAATTAAACAGAACCCCTCGGCCAACTGGGCCAACCGGCCCAGCTAAGCAGTTGGCCAGCCCAGCCGAACAGGCCCACCAGCGCCCTGGGGTACTTAACCCCCCACTACACCGAAACGCTAGCCACAGACCCCCCCCCCCACTTCCCCCCACTCGCTCACCTCTCCCTCTCCCCCTCACCTCTCGATACGATCTCGATCGAGGAGGGGATCGAGCACGACGCCTACCAACCTTCACCGACGAGCGCCTATCGCTAACCCGCCTCGGACCGCCGTCGCCCCTCGCCGGATCTCGCCTCCCCGACTCCTCCCCGAGCGCATCATCGAGGCTCGCCGCCCCTAATCATCTAAAATGAATGGTGAGGCCAACCCCGCCCTCCTCTTTCTCCTCTCCTTGTCATCGCCGGATCGGCCTACAGCTACGCTCGCGGTGAGCATGGGCTCATCGCGCCCCCGTGCGTCCTGTTCGTGCTCCGCCCGCGACGCCGCCGCCCAGCTCGCCGCACTCCCCACGCTCCCCGCGCCCTTCCACACTGCTCCACCACAGCCGCCACCGCGCGCGCCCGCGCCTCTACACGCGGCCACGCTAGCGCTCGCCCTGTCCTCGCGCTCGACCGCTGCCCCGCTCACCGCTCGCGTCGGCCATCTCCTCCTCGTGCCGCGCTGCGCCCCGTTGCTGCTCGCCGCAGCCGCCTTGCTCCGCCGCGTGCACGCCACCCGCAACCCGCGCCCTTGATGTGGCCTCGCCCTGCCAGTGCTCCCCCCCTCCCCTACGGCTGTTGACGTTTGTTGCAGTGGCCACCGGCCGCTGCCCCAGTTGCCTTGCCCCATCGGGCGCTCGCAACCGCGCCCGTGCCCGACGCCCGGTGCCCGCTATGGCCCCTGGGGCCTATGACAAATGGGCCCCGCCCCCTAGGCCTATGACATTGGGCCCCATGCCCCAGAAAAAAAAGAGTTTAAAATAATAATAATAATAATAATTAACTTAATTAATCATGTTTAATTAACCTAATCACTTAATTAAACTAATTAATCATGTTTAGTTAGACTGTGACAATGACAGCGGGACCCACACGACAGTTGACCCAGTTAACGGTCAATGTTGACTGCTAATGTCATGCTGATGCAGTAAACGTATTTTGATTTAAATTAATTCTGTTAATTCAAAAAATGAATTAAAACTTTGAAAAATAATATAAAATAAACTGTATCTTGGATGAAAATACTTTGTACATGAAAGTTGCTCAGAAAGACGAGACGAATCCGAATACGCAGTTCGTTCGTCTGCCACACGTCCCTAGCATAGCGAGCATGCCACAATCCCCCTCCGGTTCATTTGTCCAAAAATGCCAAACACTGGGAATACTTTCCCGGATGTTTTCCCCCTTCGCCAGTATCGCGTAGTACCGCGTTAGTTCACACATAGCGCCGATTATTGCCATGTCTTGCATCGTCATGCATCTGTTTGCATTGTATTTATTGTTTCTTCTCCCTCTTCTCTCTGTTAGACTTCAAGACTGACGCCACTACTGTTCCCCCGGTCAACGACGGTGTTGACGACCCGTCCTTCTCTGTCGAGCTTCCAAGCAAGCAAGCCCCCCCCCCTTGATCAACCAGATATCGCCCACTATCTTCTCTCTTATTCTTGCATTAGGTTTGCTACTGTTGTTGATTCAAGTTGCATAGCATGTCATTGTTGCTACAATTGTTGATACCATTACCTGCTATCCTAAATGCTTAGTATAGGATGCTAGTATTCCATCGGTGGCCCTACATTCTTGTTCGTCTGCTATGCTATATTATTGGGTCGTGGTCACTTCGGGAGGTGATCACGGGTATATACATACATACATACTTACTTACATACATACCATACAGGCTACATGATGTGACCAAAGTCGGGTCGGCTCGTAGAGTACCCGCAAGTGATTCTGATGTGGAGGCTGAAAGGACAGGTGGTTCCATCCAGGTAGTGGCGGGCCTGGGTTCCCGACGGCCCTCAAGTGTTACTTTGTGGCAGAGCGACGGGGCAGGTTGTGACCACCTAGGAGATAGGTGATCCTGGTCCTGGTCGGCGTCCGTGGGTACTTCAAATAACACACTTAACGAGATTGGGTATTTGATCTGAGTTGGTCATTGGCCTTATATGCACTAATCGCCATGTGGGACAAGATATGGGCAACCAGTGTCGTAGTATGAGCCGAAGCTTACCAGACGTCGGCGGTTGAGCGGCACGCGCCGGATTGGACTGGAATGCCTTCTCTTGTATTAGGGGGGCTAGGTCTGCTTCTGGCCGCCCACGCAACATGCAGGAGTGCAAAGGGCGATGGGCCCAAGACCCCTGCGCACTTAGGATTTAGACCGGCGTGTTGACCTCTCTGTTGGGCCTAGGTAGGGTTGTGACATATTGATCTCCCGAGGCCGCACATGACCCAGGAAAGTGTGCCCGGCCAGAGGGATCGAGCGTGTCGGGTAATGTGGTGCACCCCTGCAGGGAAGATTGGTCTATTCGAATAGTCGTGTCCATGATAACAGGACGACCCGGAGTTGTATTCCGATCTCATGAAAAACTTTTCAAGTTCCAGATACACCCGGTGATTGCTTTCCCACAGGGCGATGAGGGGAGGATCGTCGGGTAGGATTATGCTATACAGTGTTACTTGGTGAGCTTACCAACTACTCTCTTCTACATGCTTCAAGATGGAGGCTGCCAGAAGCGTAGTCTTCGATAGGACTAGCTATCCCCCTCTTATTCTGGCGTTCTACGGTTCAGTCCAAAGATGTTACCCATTTCATTGATAGCGATTCATATGTAGTGTAGATCCTTGCTTGCGAGTACTTTGGATGAGTACTCACGGTTGGTTTGCTCCCTCTTTTTCTCCTTTTCCATTCTTCTTGGATGTCGCAACCAGATACTGGAGCCCCGGAGCCAGACGCCACCTTCGACGACCCCTACTACACCGACGGTGCCTACTACTACATTCAGGCCGCCGATGACCAAGAGTAGTTAAGAGGATCCCAAGCAGGAGGCCTGCGCCTCTTCGATCTGTATCCCTGTTTGTGCTAGCCATCGTATGGCACCTTGTTTAACGTATGTCTGTACTCAGATATTGTTGCTTCCGCTGACTCGTTTATGATTGAGCTTATGTATTCCAGCCCTCGAGGCCCCTAGCTTGTAATATGAAGCTTTTATGACTTTAATTTGTGTTTAGAGTTGTGTTGTGATATCTTCTCGTGAGTCCCTGATCTCGATCATACACATTTGCAGGTATGGTTAGTGTATGATTGAATCGGGGGCGTCACACTAGTTCTAACTTTTCTTCTAAAGCTTTCATCATCGCTTCTATAATATGTTTAGTAAAAGCTTAATTTTGTTCGCAGGCATTGGGTGAATTTAGCATGGATTGCAACAGAGAAATACACTCAATCAAAGAGAAACAATCATAATTAATATCTTTGTAATCCAAGATAGTGGGCACATCACTAGTTAAAGTTTTTACCCCTCCAAACCCACTTTTAGCAAATTTTTCATCAATATTTTCACCCTCTGAATTATGGGGACGCATTTTAACTAAAGTTGACTCTTCTTCCACTACTGCAGGATGCTGCTAACGCAACACTGCAATCAGAGACCCTTTGACAAAACTGTGTGAGATGCATTAATCACAAACGGGGATGTAAAAAAACCATCAAAAAAGGTGCAAAACGTTTGCGATGGCGGAGCCATCAAACACGGTTCAGATTTTAGTTCCTTGTGCGATTCAGGGCACACGGTTAACCCGTTTGAACTGTTTGCGGTGAGGCAGAACAACAGAAACGGGCAGCCAAATCAATGTGTGTGCGATATACAGCATACAGTTCGCTCCGATGAACCGTTTGCTATTAGGGACTGCAAGATAAAAGGTTATCCAGATCAAGGTGTGTGTGATATAGGGCATACGGTTCACTAGGACGAACTGTTTTCGATTAGCAGACACAACAGAAATGGTTCAACTTAACAAGATGTGTGTGATACATGGCAAACGACCGGCTCGGATGAACTGTTTGCGGTGAGAAATTACAACACAGACGGTTAATACAGTAAGTTCGTGTGCGATTCTGTGTGTACAAAAAACTTCGAAAAATGCAAACTAGTTGCTTACGGTGGCTAGGAGTATCACACACGATGTGTCTGCGAGTACTCGTGTGCGATGATTAGTAAGTTACACATACGTTTCCTTATGTTAACACGTGTGATAAATAACACGTGGCACCGGATACGGTATTCGGGTTGTGTGTGTGCTCCACTTAGTCTTCCCGCGCTCCAGCGAATGCTTCCCGCGCTCCACATGGGTGAATTGTAAAATCCATGCCTATTCCCTCACCGGTTTCCCGCCACCAGCTAACGGCTTGCTGCATATAGCCCAGGCGGCAACGCGCCGCCACGACACTCTGCGAAGATCTAGTCCTCACCCATCTACCATTAGTTATTCCAAGCATGCCAGGTAACGACCAAAGCTTCGACGTAGACGCCAACCTGCATTACATCTTCGGCGAGGAGAACGAGCTAGAGCAGGTCGGGGAGCAAGAGCTTCATCGGCCAGTGCAGGCACCATGGCCCATCGGCAGCAATATCGGTGTGACAGTCCTTGGGAGCACAATCGACATATTGCAGAGGAGGTGTGATGAGCAGTTTGCCATCCACCGTGCAAAAGATCCAGAGCTGCTCGGCGGCATGATCGATGACCCACGCGAAGAGCCACCGTCACCAGTGCTCATCGAGAGCCTGATGCCCCGCAAGGAATGGGCAGAGGACCTCTGCGATTCAGTTAAGACAAAGGCAGCCTGCGGCTTCATCATTGCCTGTGGTGGCCATGTCAACCTCGATCCCGATGATGTGGTGGCCAGGCCCGAGTGCATCCTTGGCGGAGTTGACGTCCCCGACGAAGTAGAACAACGCGAACGTGATATCTTGAGGATGCAGGTGATCGACGGAATTTGCTACCAGGCTAGAGACATGGAAATGGAGCGGTTCCACGGAGTTGTCATGCGCGCGATTGCACGCTGTCAAGCTCTTCTAGAAGAGGCCCAGCAGCCCCAAGAGCCTCCCAATGCCAGCAGCTCCGTAGGTGGAGGCGGGTCAGGACACTTGCAGTGAACGGCCGCAAGGGTGCTATGCTGATCATGGAGTCCGAGAAGACCATCGTCGGAAGGCCGCCAGCTCAGCCTTTTAGCTTATATTTTATTATAATTGTATGCATATGTAGGTCGTGAGTGTTCTGGGCCTTGCCGCATGTGGCATTTTAAATTATCCTGAATATGTACGACAATTCTTAAGAATTATTAACCGTTGCCATTGTAACTTTGCCTCAACTGCGAGCAGAGTGAGCGCAGAGACGCCAGAGCGGAGCGCGCCGCGGCCGCCTCGAAGGCGAGCAACCACGTGGTCAGCCTTCTGCCATCAATAAATTTTGACCTTGTTTCTCGTCACATTGCTGATTACAACGCAATAAGTAATTGCAAATCTATTCACACATATCAAACTAATATGTGTTCACACTTCGCACCGGGCTATAAAAACTACCCACTCGGAAATTACTTCACAGTTCCTCTCCTCATCACCCACAAAACTGGTTTTTACTGTCAAGTCATTCCGCCATGACCGGTAGGAGGAGTTTAGGGTGGACATATAACCAGGCAGCAAAGACCAAGGCCGCGGAAGCACTAGAGAGGTCCCGCCGCGAAGCCGCAGCCGCAGTAGAGATGTCCTGGCGCACCTCGGAGCCCTCGAACGAGCTCTCACGGGCACGCGAGGGCTCTCACAAGCTCATTCGCGACATCAGCCATCGCGATGAGCCGGCATTCCTAAATTCCTTAGCCGGCGACGACGACATTCTCGTTGGCGTCACTACGCAGCAGGAGCTGGTCGACGGCTTGATGAAGCTGCTCAAGATCAGCGATGCCTCGGTTGACAAGGCGACCGGCCTCGTCGAGCAACTCATGGGTGACAATGTGAAGCTCCTCAAGTTGGTCGCCAAGAAGGAGGAGGAGGCCGCCGGCTGGAAGATGCTGCATGAGGAGAGCAGTGCCTCACAGGTGACGCTGAAAGCGGTCATCGAGGAACTGATGGGTGGCTTGAGGAAGCTCCGGATCGAGCGCGAGCAGGAGGTGGAGGAATCCGTGGCTGCTTTCAAGCAAAGCCGTGAGGAATTGAAGGAGCTGGAGGATTTCGCCGCCGGGCGATCCATCGACGAGTAGAGACAGTAGCGACCCAGATCGTTGTCTACAATTTCCTTCTTCTCTTGCCCCCGTGTCTTTCGGGCTTTGCCGCATGTGGCATTTTAAATTATTCGGAATATGTAAGACAATCATTATCTGCGCCATTGTAAATTTGTCATCGTATTATCCATTGCCATTTTATTTGTGGTCGTATTATCCGTTGCCCTATGTGGCAATTTAAATTAGGGCGGAATACGAGTTGAAAACGCGAACAAAGCAAATGCTGCCATGGGATCACAAGCAAACACCCTCCATCCAGGTGCTTTAATTAACCCATTAATGGAGAAGTTGTGAGCGAGGCGGGCGGTGGCTGGTGCGTGGAGGTCAAAGAGCTCGCTTCCCGGTGAGCATGGGCGGCCTTGCTGCTCGCATGTGTCCCGTCGAGCCTACGAGGTGGAGAGGATGCACGCGTCCCGTAGAGCCTGCGCGGCGGACTGCTCGCACGCGTCCCGTCGAGCCTGCACGGTGGACTTCTCGCGCTTGTCCCGTCTAATCAAACAGCTGCACGCACGCCACCAAGTATGGTTAAATTTCGACAAAGTTAATATAATACAACCGTTTGCGATATTAACGTGTCTTCTTTTTGTTTCAAAAAGGACTTCGTTGGCTACTAATGTATGCGCCTCTTCTCAAACTGGACGATTTTTTTTACCACGGCATATATGTGCCATGTCATGAAACCATGCCAGGTTTCATGTTTTTTGGGTGA
Organism: Triticum aestivum; assembly: GCF_018294505.1. NCBI lineage: Eukaryota > Viridiplantae > Streptophyta > Magnoliopsida > Poales > Poaceae > Triticum > Triticum aestivum. The sequence goes on along the minus strand of NC_057805.1, from coordinate 268,354,989 downwards.
CTTTTTGATTTACTGGGATTTAAAAACCGAGATTCTCAGTGTTTCAGGACAACGACAAGTTTGTAATTCATTCCCATTCCTTAAATGAGACCTAAACAAGCACCGAATGACACATGTACGATTTCCCACACATTTTGCTTCACTTGAGCATGTGGTTGTAGTTCAAATTTGAATTATGGACTACATTAAATGCATAGAAAACTTAGTAATTAGTAACATATATATAATGGCCAAACGAAACCTGAACAGTTTCAAATTTCAGCCCGACACTCCTGTTGTTCTATGTTGCCTGTAGAAAACAAAGTTCAAGGCGAAAAGAGGGGCATGTTTCCCTACCGGAACCACGAGGGTTGTGACAGGCTCCAGTTTGTAAAAGGCTTGTAATATAGCTTCGCCCAAATTGGACAACTATATGTACCATGTAGTGACACCATGCCAAGTTTCATGATTTCCTGGTGAGTTTTGGATTTACAGAGATTTAAAAACCGAGATTCGCAATGTTTGTGGCCAAGCCAGGACGGCGAGATGGTTGAATTCGTTCCCATTCGTTCCATGGGACCTAAACATGCACCCCAAGGAAACATGTATGTTTTTTCTAGCCATTTTGGTGCACTGGAGCATGTATTTGTAGTTTGGGTTTGAATTATGGACATTAAATGCCTAGAAAACTCAGTTAATGAATTAAAAAGGTCAAACGAACCCTGAATAATTTCAAAGTTCAGCGCGAATCTCAAGTTGTTTCGTGTCGCGTGTAGAAGAAAATAAGAGGCTAGAAGAGGGAGTGATTATCGTTTGGCCCACAAGGGGACACGTTTCCCTATTGAAACCATGAGGGTTCTTGCGACATGCTCCGGTTTGTAAGAGGTTTGCAATAAAGCTTGGCCCAAATTGGCAATGTTTTTACCACGACATATATGTGCCATGACGTGACACCATGCCACCTTTGATGACTTTCTGGTGAGCTTAGGATTTATGGGGACTTAAAAACCGAGATTTGAAATGTTTGAGGACGAGACAGGACACTGGTATGGTTGTAATTCGTTCCCATTCCTGGCATGAGACCTAAACATGCACCCAAGGACACATGTATAATTTTTCTAGCCATTTTGGTGAACTGGAGCATGTATTTGTAGTTCAGATTTGAATTATGGACATTAAATGCCTAGGAAACTCAATTAGTGTATAAAAATTCCAAACGAACCCTGAATAAGTTTAAATTTCAGCATGGATATCATGTAGTTCCATTTTGCCCGTGGAAGAAAATACAAGGCGGAAAGAGCCAGTGATTATGTTTCACCGACAAGGGGAACACGTTTCCCTATCGGAAGGACGAGGCTTCTTTGAGAGAACCTCCGGTTTTGTAAGAGGTTTGTAATAAAGCTTGGTCCAAATTGGACAGTGTTTCTACCACGGCATATGTGTGCCATGACATGACACCATGCCACCTTTGATGACTTTCTGGTGAGTTTAGGATTTATGAGGACTTAAAAACCGAGATTCGAAATATTTGAGGACGAGCCAGGACATCGGTACGGTTGTAATTCGTTCCCATTCCTAGCATGTGACCTAAACATGCACCCAAGGACACATGTATAATTTTTCTAGCCATTTTGGTGAACTGGAGCATGTATTTGTAGTTCAGATTTGAATTATGGACATTAAATGCCTAGGAAACTCAATTAGTGTATAGAAAGGCCAAACGAACCCTGAATAAGTTTAAATTTCAGCACGGATATCCTATCATTCCACGTTGCCCGTAGAAGAAAATACAAGGCGAAAAGAGCTAGTGATTACATTTCACCGACAAGGGGAACACGTTTCCCTATCGGGACCACGAGGCTTCTTTGAGAGAAGCTCCAGTTTTTGTAAGAGGTTTGTAATAAAGCTTGGCCCAAATTGGACAATGTTTCTACCACGGCATATATGTGCCATGACGTGACACCATGCCACCTTTGATGACTTTCTGGTGAGTTTAGGATTTATGTGGACTTAAAAACCGAGATTCGAAATGTTTGAGGACGAGCCAGGACACCGGTACGGTTGTAATTCGTTCCCATTCCTGGCATGTGACCTAAACATGCACCCAAGGACACATGTATAATTTTTCTAGCCATTTTGGTGAACTGGATTATGTATTTGTAGTTCAGATTTGAATTATGGCCATTAAATGCCTAGGAAACTCAATTAGTGTATAAAAAGGCCAAACGAACCCTGAATAAGTTTAAATTTCAGCACGGATATCCTGTCATTCCATGTTGCCCGTAGAAAAAAATACAAGGCGAAAAGAGGCAGTGATTACGTTTTGCCGACAAGGGGGGCACGTTTCCCTATCAGAACCACGAGGCTTCTATGAGTGAAGCTCTGGTTTTTGTAAGAGGTTTGTAAAAAAGCTTGGTCCAAATTGGACAATGTTTTTACCACGACATATATGTGCCATGACGTGACACCATGCCACCTTTGATGACTTTCTGGTGAGTTTAGGATTTATGGGGACTTCAAAACCAAGATTTGAAATGTTTGAGGACAAGCCAGGACACTGGTACGGTTGTAATTCGTTCCCATTCCTGGCATGGGACCTAAACATGCACCCAAGGACACATGTATAATTTTTCTAGCCATTTTGGTGAACTGGAGCATGTATTTTTAGTTTAGATTTGAATTATGGACATTAAATGCCTAGGAAACTCAATTAGTGTATAAAAAGGCCAAACGAACCCTGAATAAGTTTAAATTTCAGCACGGATATCCTGTCATTCCATGTTGCCCGTAGAATAAAATACAAGGCGAAAAGAGGCAGTGATTACATTTCGCCCACAAGGGGGACACGTTTCCATATCGGAACCACGGGGCTTCTTTGAGAGAAGCTCCGGTTTGTAAGAGGCTTGTAATAAAACTTGCGCCACAATGGACGAAAAAAATTCCTCGACATATAAGTGCCATGTCGTGACACCATGCCAGGTTTCACGATTTTCAGCTTAGTTTTTGATTTACGGGGATTTAAAAACCCGGATTCTTCTCACGAAATGTTTTCAAATAGCACACGGTTCACTCACGAAAGCCGATATTCAATGAAAACGTCGTGGAAACCATATTTTAAAGTTTCATAAAAATCTAAAAAAGAAAATGTGGGATGTTAAGAAGGTGATGTTTTATTGCGACACAAAATTTCAACTTGAAACACATTACGAGATGTGAGCTATGAAAAAGACAAAATCAGTGACATTACTATTCAGCACTATTCAACGCTGATTTTGTCTTTTTCATAGCTCACATCTCGTAATGTGTTTCAACTTGAAATTTTGTGTGGTAATAAAACATCATCCTCTTAACATCCCGCATTTTTTCAATTTTTTTTTAAACTTCAAAACATCTTTTTCTCGTGGTTTTCACCGGTTTCCACTGAATGTTGGTTTCCGTATGATATCCCCCCCCCCCTGCTGCGCGCGTGATCTGAGTCGTGCGTTCTGATTAGCCAGAACCCAAACCCCAAGGATCGTACGTGTGCACCATTGGATGCTATCATATCGAACGGCAACCCTAAGCCCTTTCGACAGCACATGCAGTACATGGGTAAGCACTGTGCGCATGCGTCGTGTAGCTCACGCTTCCTTCTCTACTAGGTTTTCATTCAAAACAGGCTACCGTTTCTCGCCACTCCTCTCATCGGTTTCCCGCCTCTTCTCCCATCGTTTTCCCGCTACCAGTGTTAGTGCTCATTGAAGGCTAGCAGCGACACACCGGCCATGTAAAATATCCCACACAGTTTCTAAAAGCACAAATGTGTGTGATAGGAGGGAGTAGGTCTCATAGGGTGACCAACGTGAAACACCTTAAAGGCAAGGAGGAAATTGTTATCAACAAGGGTCGGCTTCCCATCTGCTAGCCTATTCGAATAGAACGCAGAAGTTAAGCGTGCTCGGGCTAGAGTAGTCCAAGGATGGGTGACCCGGTGGGAAGTTGCATATCTCAAGCTTCATTTAAATGCCATGACACGGTCATGGCATGGGACTATGTTTTTATCGGTTATTTTTTGCTCTAAAAAATTAAAGAATGATTGACTAGACCTGTCATGGCGATTATATAAACCTACTATGTTTTTATGGGTTATTTTTCCTCTAAAAAATTAATGAATGATTGACTTGACCTATCATGGCGATTATATAAACCTTTTTCACGTTGCATGCAGGGTATAGGGGGCAGGGTGTTCTTCTCGAGCATGTCTCCCTTGTGCGGCTTATAGACGCGGCACATAACTGTGCGCTCCCCGAGGTATATATACTATCCTTTACCGACAGTTAGGGGGCCCCACACAATCTATCCCTTTGACCCAACAACGAGAAGGGTTTAACCATGATAGTTTCCTATTGATACTAGTACATATATTTGGCCACTTCCAGGTGGTTCTTGACTTCTGGACCCTCTCATCGATCTTCAACGACGCGCCCAACCGTGGGCCCGTGCGGTCAAAGTTGTGCATTGGAATTTTGAACATCACAGACCACCCTTTTCACTCATATTTATCTGGGTCACATGCTGGTGTGGCTGTCTTTTGACCCTCTCTAAGGTTATTTTTTGCTGCAAACTCTGATGACGCTCAACGGACACGGGTATAATATCTTAACCGTGTGCAATACAAGTGCGCTGTGAATCACCACGCCTGCGCAAGCGTGAGCAAATTAAGGTGGAGGTACTGGCTCAACCATGTGCGATGCAAGTGCGCTGAAATCACCATGACCGCGCAAGGGCGGGCAAATTAAGATGGAGGTACTGGCTCAACCGTGTGCGATGCAAGTGCGCTGAAATCACCATGACAGTGCAAGCGTGAGCAAAGGGGTGGAGGTACTGGCTCAACCGTGTGTGATGCATGTGCGCTGAAATCACCACGACCGCGCAAGCGCGAGCAAATTAAGGTGGAGGTACTGGCTCAACCGTGTGTGATGCAAGTGCGCTGAAATCACCGTGACCGCGCAAGCGCGAGCAAAGGGTGGAGGTACTGGATTAACCGTGTGCGATGCAAGTGCTCTGTAAAACCACCACCTGTCCAAGCTAAAGGCGGGTAAGTTTATTTGGAAATTAGGACGAACCGTGTGCGATAGACCAGCTAGCTAGAAATATAAAAAACAAACTACCCGCCTTGAGCGTTGCAAAAATCGGCGGTTCCACGCCACTTTTCCTTATTATCGTACACGCATATTGTTATTGGACCGTGCGCGATCTTCGGCACTCCCGCCCCGTATCAATTCCTTTATCCAAATTTTAGTAGCCGCCGTATGACCTTATAGTAAAATTGCAGTAGCCGAGGCATTTGAACCGTCGCCCTCCCTCGTCCACCACCATCTCCCCCTCCACAGTCCCCCCCCCGCCCCCCCCCCCCCCCCCCCTCGAACCCTAGCTCGCGGCCGCCGCCAACCCCTGTCGGTCTGCCCGTTCCTCCTAGCTTAGACAAAATTCACATCTACAGGATCATTATTTTGCTCAATCAAAGTGGACAATGGCACATCATTAGGATCAATAGGAGCATTATTACTAGCAACCAATTTCATAAGAGTATCAACTTTATCAGTCAAAGTACTAATGTCTTCAACAGAATTCACTTTTTTACTAGTAGGAGCTCTTTCAGTATGCCACTGTGAATAATTTGCCATAATATTATCAAGAATTTTAGTAGCTTCACCCAAATTAGTCTCCATAAAAGTACCACCTGTGGCGGAATCTAACAGATTTCTAGAAACAAAATTCAACCCCGCATAAAAATTTGTATGATCATCCACTGATTTAAGCCATGAGTGGGGCAATTTCTTATCATCCATTTCATCATTTCCCAAGATTGGGCAACATGGTCACGCTTAAGTTGCTTAAAATTCATATTTTGATTTCTAAGGGAAATAAGTTTCGCGGGAGGAAAATACTTAGTAATAAAAGCACCTTTGCACTTGTCCCAAGAATCAATACTATTTCGTGGCAAATATGAAAACAATTTTTTTGCACAATCACGCAAGGATAAAGCGAATAGTTTTAATATCACAAAGTCAATGTCCACATCCTTTTTCTTCTGCATATCACACAGTTCTATGAAAGTGCTTAGATGGGGTGCGGCATCCTCATTGGGATTACCAGAAAATTGTTCTTTCATAACAAGATTCAACAAAGCGACATTAATATCATAAGACACTGCACCAGCGGTGGGAGGAGCAATCGGAGTACTAATAAAATCATTATTATTAGGATTGTAAAAATCAAACAACTTTGTATTTTCTTGAGACATCGTGACTACACAAAACAGATAGCAAGCAAGCAAAAGATCAAACAAGAAAAAGGCAATCGGAAAATAATTTTGTATTCTTGTAAAAACTTTTTAGAAGTGGGGGAGATGAAAACAGAGGCAAATGGAAAATAAAGTAAGTGGAAGGAGATGAAAGTTTATGCGTAGGTACTTGATAGATGTTGATGATGTCTCCCGGGCAACGGCGCCACAAATTCTTCTTGCCACTTGTGAGCTTGATACGCCTCCGTCGTATCTATAATTTTTGATTGTTCCATGCCAATATTATGCAACTTTCATATACTTTTGGCAACTTTTTATACTATTTTTGGGACTAACATATTGATCCAGTGCCCAGTGCCAGTTCCTGTTTATTGCATGTTTTTTGTTTCGTGGAAAACCCATATCAAACGGAGTCCAAACGGGATAAAACTTGACGGATATTTTTTTGGAATATTTATGATTTTTGGGAAGAAGAATCAACGCGATACGATGCCCGAGGGGGCCACGAGGCAGGGGCGCTCCAGGGGGTCAGGCACGCCCTGGACCCTCGTGGCCACCCCGTAAGGCGGTTGGAGCCCTTCTTTCGCCGCAAGAAAGCTAATATCCGGATAGAGATTGTGTCCAAAATTCAGCCCAATCGGAGTTACGGATCTCCGGTTATAAAAGAAACGGTGAAAGGCCAGATCTGAGAGCGCAGAAACAGAGAGAGACAGAGAGACAGATCCAATCTAGGAGGGGCTCTCGCCCCTACCATGCCATGGAGACCAAGGACCAGAGGAGAAACCCTTCTCCCATCTAGGGAGGAGGTCAAGGAAGAAGAAGGAGGGGTCTCTCTCCCCCTCGCTTCCGGTGGCGCCGGAGTGCCACCGGGGGCCATCATCATCACCGCCATCTACACCAACAACTTCACCGCCATCATCAACCACTCTTTCCCCCCCCCCTTCTATGCAGCGGTGTAACCCCCCTTTTACCCGTTGTAATCTCTACTTAAACATGGTGCTCAACGATATATATTATTTCCCAATGATGTATGGCTATCCTATGATGTTTGAGTAGATCCATTTTGTCCTATGGGTTAATTGATGATCGTGATTGGTTTGAGTTGCATGTTTTATTATTGGTGCTGTCCTATGGTGCTCTCCGTGTCGCGCAAGCGTGAGGGATCCCCGCTGTAGGGTTTGCAATATGTTCATGATTTGCTTATGGTGGGTGGCGTGAGTGAAGGAAGCACATACCCGAGTAAGTAGGTTGTTTGCGTATGGGAATAAAGAGGACTTGATACTTTAATGCTATGGTTGGGTTTTACCTTAATGATATTTCATAGTTGCGCATGCTTGCTAGAGTTCCAATCATAAGTGCATATGATCCAAGTAGAGAAAGTATGTTAGCTTATGCCTCTCCCTCATATAAAATTGCAATAACGATTATCGGTCTAGTTATCGATTGCCTAGGGACAAATAACTTTCTCGTGACAAAAAGCTCTTTACTAAAACTAATTTAGTTGTGTCTTTATCTAAACCGCCCCTACTTTTTATTTACGTGCTCTTTACTATCTTGCAAACCTATCCAACAACACCTACAAAGTACTTCTAGTTTTATACTTGTTCTAGGTAAAGCGAACGTTAAACGTGCGTAGAGTTGTATCAGTGGTCGATAAAACTTGAGGGAATATTTGTTCTACCTTTAGCTCCTCGTTGGGTTCGACACTCTTACTTATCGAAAGAGGCTACAATTGATCCCCTATACTTGTGGGTTATCAGAGCTACATTGGGATTTCCCCGAAGCTGAGAGGATGATGTAGTACAGTAGAGATAAGTATTTCCTTCAGTTTATCTAACCGAGGTTATCAATTCAGTAGGAGAACCAAGCAACACTATGTAAACAGCACCTACACACAAACAACAAATACTTGCAACCCAATGTGTAGAGGGATTGTCAATCCCTCAACGCTTATGAGCAAGATAAATTGTATAGGTTTTGATAGATAGATCTGACAAAAATACAAAAAAAGTAAAATAAAATTGCAGCAAGGTATTTTTGGTTTTAATATATGATAGAAAATAGACCTAGGGGCCATAGTTTTCACGATGAAATAGGGTTTCCCCCTGCTTTGTATTACAAAGAAAATATCACTGATACAACCGGATAGGTGCTAGGGCGGAAGCAGCACAGGCACGCTCAAAAGAAATGAAAGAGAAAAAGAAAAGAAACAAATGCCGACACCGGCGGATCAACAAAAACGAAGAAGCATCGCGACCGTCGCACCCACTGGGGATCCTCCACTAAGCTCCTATACTCCGAAGTGCCAGTACCAATCAACACCTCCAAGAAGGGACGCGACAATGACGTCGCTGCTGCCAAGGGTTCCCTAATACACGACGAGGATAGAGGAAGGGTACCCCCAACACCCTCCAGGAAGGTCTAGCGGCACCCTCAGGCACCACCGCCTCGGTGTCGGCTCGGCCGACAGGGATTTCTCCTGATCCCAACCTTCACCTTGGGTGCTTTGGAACATGCCACCAAACAAATGACCACTCTGCGCCAAAACGGTCTTGATGTTTCTGCACCGTCTCACCACGACATCGCGAAAGGGGCCTGCTGTCGGATTTCGGGTTCCGGCAAAACCCTTAAGGTTCGAACACTGGGGTGCGCGCGAAGATCTCCCCCTCACCAATCACGCCTTCACACGCTTCACGAATTCACGGATTAGCTCGCCGAACCCAAAGAACACAAGGACACAAGATTTATACTAGTTCGGGCCACCGTTGCGGTGTAATACCCTACTCCAGTGTGGTGGTGGTGGATTGCCTCTTGGGCTGAGGATGAACAGTACAAGGGGAAGAACAGCCTCCTGAGGAGAGGTGTTCTTGTAATTGGTGAGTGGTGTGTGGATGAGGATCGCTCCAGATGAGTTCTGGTAGGTGAGGATCCGATCAGTTCAGGCTCAGTTGCCTTCTGGTGGCTAGCCCTATTTATATAGGCCCTGGCCCTCTTCCCCAATATTGAGCGGGAAGGGAGCCAACAATGGCCAGTTCGAAAGGGGACAGCTAGTACAGCTTATCCTAACAAAAGTAGTCTTCGCCTGCCAAAGGCTCTGGTGGTGACGCCGTCTTGGGCTCCACGATGACCTTCATCTTGTCGTCCTGCTGGTCTTGGTCTCATTGCACCGATATGGAAACCTTTGCTTGATGCCTCGGTACTCCTCACCTGCGCTTGCCCCCTTAGCACCAAAGAGGAAGCAAGGACACTGTGCACTCTGGCGCCCGCCTGGTCTCGTTCGTCACCGCTCACGTCATTGGAACCTCGCCAGGTTTGCCTTGCCTTGATCTCTCCGCCCCTCGCGAGCCAGCCTGGTGAGGCCACTCCCGAGGAGGTCTTCTGTCATCCGCCTCGCGAGGCTTGGCCCCTCGCGAGGGTCTTGAAAGCTTGTTGGTGAAGATGGGCCGTACGGGCCCGCTCGCAGAGCCACACCGTGGGCCGCAGGCAGGCAAGTCTGGGGACCCCCATTCCCAGAACGCCGACAGTAGCCCCCGGGCCCAAGGCGCGCTCGGACTTGGCTTCAAGGCGAAGCCAAAGGGCAAGTGCGGAGCACCGCGGGCCCCATCAGCCTGCGGCCTTGGTCGACGCGTGGCGGTTGATTGGACGTGGGCATCTCCGCTTCCCCACGCTGCCTTGATACCCGCCTGGCTAGGCGGCCATAACGGTCTACACGATTTCCTCCCCATCGTTGCGGCGCACTCCCCCAATTCTTCCGCTTCCTCGAAGCTCAGCCTCTCCTCCCAATCCGATCTGAGCTCGGTCTTTCCATCGCCATGGCCCCAGATCAGACGGAGAAAGGGAAGGAGCCCCTGTCCTCCGCCGAACTACACACGGCCATTGAGCCCGTCGTTGGTAGGTCGCTGGTGCTTAACTAAAAAGCCATGGACAAGGTGCGCCCCATGCTTGCCTCCAGCTTCAATGAGTGGGGAAGAACGGTGGCCTGGCTCGCATCTCGAGATTGCATCGACAGGACGGCCACCGAGGTCCCATTCTTCATCGATGCCCTCTGGGCTGGCCTGGTTCCTCCTTTCTTCGCCTTCTTCAACGCAGTGCTTGCCCATTATCATATCCACATGTTGCACCTTGACCCTCAATCTGTGACCCTTCTTGCCTTCTTCGCCTTTGTTTGCGAGGCCATGGTGGGCATTGCTCCTTCTGTGGCTCTGCTCCGCCACTTCTTTTCATTGCACCTGATTGATCCCCGGCAGAGCTCGGGGTGTTTGAGCTTCCAGGCCGTGGCGGCGACGGCTGGCTCGGGGATTGACTTTGAGCTTCCGGCATCCACGAGTGAGTTTCGGACACGCTGGGTATTTGTTGACGTCAGAGTGCTCAGCCCCCTGCTCTCTTCTCCGTCGACGCCTGCCATTCCCAACTCCGGTTGGTGCCACCAAAGGCTCGTCGATCCACGCCTTGTCCCCGTCTGGCTCAGGCTGAAGAGGCTGAAATACCATGGCGTGACTGTGCCTATGGTGGTGAAAGGAGTTCGTCCAGCATCGGGTTGCTCCGCTTCAGCGACACTCTCGACCGATGTGGGCCTTGCTCAGCAGCAACGACCACATGAGACTTCAGGAGACTGGGCTCCCCCTTGGAGGCGCGACGAACGGTGCTCGAGGTCCTGACGGGTGTCCCGTTGCCAGATGGCATGCCGGGGAAGAGTTGCCTGCTGTACTGTTGCTCGAACAAAGTGGAATTTGTAAAGCGCATGCCCTCCTTCGATGAGTGGGGGTTGCGTCCAGTTGGTCTGGTGGGGGCCCGCGAGAACCCCATCGTCGTGGTTCCTCTCTTTGCCACCAGCCCCGATCTTGCCCCAAGAGTGGACGCTGGGGGGAAAGCACCGTCGGAGGCCGGGGGCGTTGGTGCAGATGCGTCGACGCTGCCTGAGGCTCCCGAGGCGTCATCCTCGGGAACCCGTGATTCCCACGCCGGGGCGGCAGCTGAAGGGGTTATGCAGCCCGCTGCTCCTGAGGTCAAAGCTCCGGAGGCATCAGCAGGTCGTCGCGAGGCGGAGCCCGACAGTTCTCCCCATCTTGGCGCTCCTGAGGCCTCCTGGGGCGCTTCCCCAGTTGCGCCTCGTGATGGTCGCCACGTACAACGCTTCGGCCGGCTCCGTGTGGACTTTGAGGAGCTCCGCAAGAGGAAGGGATCCCCAAGCTGTAGCAGTGGCGTCTTCGGGCCGTTGAAGCGGAGGAAGTATATCGCCATCGATGAGTAAGTACCTTATCTCTGTCATCCCTTGCGCGCCGCTACCCTTTCTGATGGTTGGTTCCTCAGGATCCCTTCCGCCAAGGCTGCGGAATCTCCTGAGAAGCAACCTCCTCTCGCTTTGCTTCCTTTGCCAGATTCAAGCGCTGCGAGCCCGCACGCTGCCCCGGAGCGGGATCAGCCCGGGTAGCCAGCCCGCCTGCCGGGAGCCTTGAGCTCATGCCTACACCGCCTTCTCATGGCAGCCTTGTTTGGGGTGTGACCAGTGTGCCAAGGGCCCCTTCCCTAATCATGGACGGTGGCTGGTTGGCTTTGGTCCTGGGGTCCTCTTCAGGTGGCGGGTCTCCGTTTGCTCGTGCCTCTTGTGAGGCCTGGCAAACAACCAGGTGGGTGCCAGCCCCCAGCCCCCTGCTGAGAGGGGGTGAGCCACTTCGGGCCTCCTCTGCGGCCCCCACGGCGGAGGACGAAGTCAGCAGCGTGCTAAAGTCGGCGCAAGAAGGGAGCGTCGTCCACCACGAGCTCTTTCAGGAGGCGTTGGGCACGATGAACCGGCTTGGTGAAGAGCTCGTGAATGTGGATGCGCGCCTCATGGCCGAGGACCTTCGGTTGGCGGAGGAGCGGCATAAGCTGAAGGTGGCTATCAACCTCGGGCGCCACCAGCGCGAGCTTGATAACGCGAAGGCCGAGGCTTCCCTCGCAGACTCGCGAGAGGCCTGCTCCCGAGCTCAGGAAGAGGCCCGGGAAGCCGACCACCGTTGCGAGGCCGCAGAGGAGCGCGCGTGGGAGCTCCAAGCCTGAAGCGCCTCCTTGGAGCAGCAAGTGGAGGCGCGCAAAGCCGCCCTCGTGTCATTGAGGGGGACGCCTTCCGAAGAGGAAGAGATCCGAAAGCGCGAGGAGGCGTTGGCGCTGGAAGCCGTGGAGCGTAGCCTTGAGCTTGAGCGACTGGAGACGAGGGAGCGTTAGGTTGCCCAAGCGGAGGACGTTGTTGGCGTGCGCGAGGCCAAGGCCCAGGAGGAGGTCGATCGCCGGGTGGCCAAGGCTCGCGCGGATCTTGAGGGTAGGTATGACCTGAAGCTGAAGTGCGTTGAAGACGAGGCTGCAGGCAGGACTGCCGCCCTCAAGTTTAAGCTGGCTGAGGTGGAGCCGCGAGAGGAGGCCGCCGCAGCCACCCTGGTCTTGGTGCAGGCTAAGCTAGCCTCCGCCCGCGCGGAGCTGCTCCCTCTTCAGCAGCGGGTTATCGGCGCCGAGGCCATTGCGCGGCAGAACAGGGAGGAAGTGCTTTAGTGGTGGACATTGGAGCGCGTGCATGCCCCCATGCTCCAAGGCCTCAGGAACAAGGCCAACACCGCGCTGGGCCACATCTGCGACGAGAATGCCCCTCATCCCCACACGGACGACTACGCCAGTCACCTTCACTTCTTCACCGAGGTGGTGACGCGCCTGGAGAACCGTTCTGAGAGGGCTCGCCAGCTTGTCGAAGAGAGGAGTCACGGCTTGCTCGGGCGTGCGTTCTCCCGCGTCTTCAGCCATCTCCAGAACACCTACCAGGACTTTGACTTTGACGCCGCCATCGCTCCAATTTCGGAGGCCATCCGGGGCGACCTGGCACGGTGGGTGGAGGACAATGTGGACGCGCTGGTCAGGGCCTTCGCTTCCAAAGACGACGCGGTGGTGGTCGCGACAGACGAGGGCGACGTGGTCGATGATGGTGATGGTGGCATCGTTGAAGGTGATGATGATGCCGGCGGAGGTGACGACGATTCCAGCGATGCGTCCGAAGGCGTCCCAGGGGACGCGGCGAGCGATATGTCCGATTGATCCCGTGTTTCCTTGCCGTTTATCCTACACGCAAAAGCTCGGGCGCGGCCCAGAGGTTGTAAGAGCATTTTGGGAGGGGGAGCCCCTCATGTAAATAGACTACTGCCCCTATTCTTTTGGGCCAAGCTGATTATGCGCCTTCGTGCGTTCACGAGTCTTGTGGCGAGTTTGTTGTCGTAATTTACCTTGACCTAGCAGGTTCCTAACTGACTCACGAGGCTGTGAGTTCCTGAGAAGTTCCTGAGGCGCCTGTCGATCCGCCCGAAAGGTCCTCGCGAGGAGCAAGCGCCAGTCGTGGTAGGGCATGCGCATGGCGTGTGTGTGCCATGCCCAGCCCCGCTCGTGAGGGGCCCGCGAGGGGAAAGCAATTGGCGCGAACTCCAAATTAAGGCAAGAACCAGATAGCAAGAAATCGCTTGAACGAGAAAAGGCACCCCCGCACGCATCAATGAAAATTCAACTTCAACTTAAATCCAAATCCAGAAGGCAAGGCTACAGAAAAGAGATCCAAAGCAAATGGCCGCATCCAGCGCCTAGTCTAGTCTTCTTGTCTTCGAGTCTTCTCACCAGCGCGGAGCTAAGTGCTGCCACTAGGACGTGGGAGGGAGCCCCCGAGGCCCGAGGGCAGCACTCCTGAGGCTCCGGGTCGTGTACAGCCCCACTCATTATTACGTGAGAGTGTCTCGAGCGGAGACCTTCACAGGCGTGAGCCTTACTTCATATCGCCAAACGAGGGCCCCGCCTTGCGCCACCCTCTACCACCGTTGGGATGACCGAAAACCAGGACGGCACCAAAGGGGGCAAAGGGGACGCCAGCGGCGCCCTCGGTGACCACGGGTCCTCTGCCGGGGGAGGGCTCACCGGTGCCTCCCCGGCAGAGGGCCTACCTCCAGGTAACGCCTTGCTCCGCGCGACTCGGGGTGGGGCCTTGCTCCTGGCTCCCCCTCGCAGCCCCCAGCGAGCCTCGCCTGATGGGACGGGTACCGTCGATCGGAACTGCCGCCTGGCGCTGTGACCTGATTCACTTGCGATTCATGGTTAGCATAAGCCCGCTCCTGGGGGATTAGTGGTACCCGGTAGCTATTGTCGATGGCATGGTTGGCGGGGCTCTCGGGTGGCTCCTGGAAGGCCTCAGCTCCTAGCGCCTCCTCTTCCCAGCCTGGCTCGAAGAACGAGCCGGGGTCATCTCCCGGCGTGTACTCCTGGTTCGTCATGCGGGGCACGTAGGCCTCCGTGATCGTTGCCCCGAAGACCTCGCCGAAGTGCCCTACGCTCCACGTCGCCCGGCCCATCACGCCGTCATGAGGGTGGTGCCCCGCTGGGGCCGTGTGCGGTGATGCTCATACCCGCACCCATCGGGGGTGGTGCGGGTGCAAGGGTGCGGTCGATGCCGTGGACCGCGCTGACGTCGATGAGACCCCCGGGCGCACTCGGGGGTACGCGGGCGCGGCGAGGCCCGCCATGGGATCTGGCCGCTACCGTGGCCGCTGCGTCCAGTAGCTCGGTGACGCGTTCCAGTAATGCATCCGAGCCGCTCTCCATCGGCCGGCATCGTAGCAGCTCCCGCGCCACCGTGAGCGATGCCCGCATGTTCGCCTGCTCCCACCGGGTGTGCGGCGCCTTCATCGCGGCGTGGCTTGCAGCCCTCACAGCAGCTCGCGCCTGTCGTGGGGTAAGGGTTGACGGCGCCTGGCTGCGCCGCCCGCGCCCTGCAGCGTTAGGTGGTGCGCGTGCTGACTGGAGCGCGGGGTCGAGATCCTCCTGGGTGGACGACGCCGCCCGGGCTGGCCAAGCCGCCCAGCGGTTGGCGTTGGTTCTTGGGTCGCCAGACATCAGAACTGCGGAGCATCGGTGGATCAACTGGTGGGAGGGAGGCTCCGGTGCAACCCTACCTGGCACGCCAAATGTCGGATTTCAGGTTCCGGCAAAACCCTTAAGGTTCAAACACTGGGGTGCGCGCGAAGATCTCCCCCTCACCGATCACGCCCTCACACGCTTCACGAATTCACGGATTAGCTCGCCGAACCCAAAGAACACAAGGACACAAGATTTATACTAGTTCGGGCCACCGTTGCGGTGTAATACCCTACTCCAGTATGGTGGTGGTGGATTGCCTCTTGGGCTGAGGACGAACAGTACAAGGGGAAGAACAGCCTCCTAAGGAGAGGTGTTCTTGTGCTTGGTGAGTGGTGTGTGGATGAGGATCACTCCATATGAGTTCTGGTAGGTGAGGATCCGATCAGTTCAGGCTCAGTTGCCTTCTACTGTGGTGGCTAGCCCTATTTATATAGGCCCTGGTCCTCTTCCCAAATATTGAGCAGGAAGGGAGCCAACAACGGCCAATTCGAAAGGGGACAGCTAGTACAGCTTATCCTGACAAAAGTAGTCTTCGCCTGCCAAAGGCTCTAGTGGTGACGCCGTCTTGGGCTCCACAACTACCTCCGTCTTGCCGTCCTGCTGGTCTTGGTCTCATTGCACCGATATGGAAACCTTTGCTTGACGCCTCGGTACTCCTCGCCTGCGCTTGCCCCCTTAGCACCAAAGAGGAAGCAAGGACACTGTGCGCGCTGGCGCCCGCCTGGCGCCCGCCTCGTCTCGTTCGTCATGGCTCACATCATTGGAACCTCGCGAGGTTTGCCTTGCCTTGATCTCTCCACCCCTCGCGAGCCAGCCTGCTGAGGCCGCTCCCGAGGAGGTCTTGAAAGCTTGTTGGTGAAGATGGGCCGTACGGGCCCGCTCGCAGAGCCACGCCGTGGGCCGCAGGCAGGCAAGTCTGGGGACCCCCGTTCCCAGAACGACGACACTTTCTCAACGAAGAAGAGTAGCCGGGACTCGAGACAACAACATCGTCGGCACGCAGGAGGGCTCAACCTCCACCGTCAACGAAGGTAACCGACCGGACACGACAGCAGGAGCATACCAGGCCCGTAGGCCCACAAGCCTAGCCAGGTCCGCAAATGCCCGTAAAGCTCCCGCCGTCACGCTATAGAAGGCACGCCGTCGGGGCAACCACCATGAGTCTGAGCTGCTCCTCTTCCGCGCCATGCAGAGGACGTCGAAGCCACGCCAATGGCCGGCCCACAAGGACCCAGATGGGGCCGAGAGGGGCCAAATCTAGGCTGGGGGCACGCTGCCGGCCACCGCACATCACCACGCCGCCCCGCCGCCAAGGGGTAGCACCACACCACGCCCGCCGCCGGCAACCGCCGCCGGGTCGCCGGGCTGCCGCCTAGCCGAGCAGCACCGGCGCCGTCCCTAGCCCTGGGAAGGGGAGCCGCGCGCGGGGGAACAGGAGGTCCCGCCGCTACCGACACCACCCGAGCCAACGCCGGGGGCGCCCATCTGCGACAGTGGGGAGGAGCTGGAGGACAGGGACGGCCGAGAGGGAGAGCAGGGGGTGCGTCGCCCCGGCCACCTCCCGGGGAGGCAGCCCAGGGGCGGGACCAGGAGGAGGAGGAGGGGGCGCGGGAGGGGTCGGGATGCGCGCGCCCGGCGGCCGGCGGCGGCGGAGGGAAACCCTAGCGGAGAGCCGCGAGCACTGGAGCTGCGGGGCGGGCGAGCTCGCCAAGTGTCGTTGAATGGGCCATAGTTTTCACTAGACGCTTCTCTCAAGGAAATAGCATACGATGGGTAAACAAATTACTGTTGGGCAATTGATAGAAAAGCAAATAATTATGATGATATCCAAGGCAATGATCATGTATATAGGCATCACGTCCAAGATTAGTAGACCAAAACAATTTTGCATCTACTACTGTTACTCCACACATCGACCGCTATCTAGCATGCATCTAGTGTATTAAGTTCATGAAAGAACGGAGTAATGCCTTAAGCAAGATGACATGATGTAGACAAGATAAACTCACGTATGAATAAACCCCATCTTGTTACCCTCAATAGCAATGATACATGTGTGTCATGTCTCTTTCTGTCACTGAGATTAAGCACCGCAAGATCGAACCCATCACAAAGCACCTCTTCCCATGGCAAGATAAATCAATCTAGTTAGCCAAACCAAACCAATAAATCAGAGAAGAAATATGAGGCTATTATGCATAAAAGAGTTCAGAGCAAACTCAAATAATATTCATGGATAGATTTGATCATAAACTCACAATTCATCGGATCCCAACAAACACACCGCAAAAAGTCATTACATCAAATAGATCTCCAAGAACACCGAGGAGAACATTGTATTGAAGATCAAAAAGAGAGAATTAGCCATCTAGCTACTAACTATGGACCCATAGGTCTGTTGTAAGCTACTCACGCATCATCGGAGGGGCAGCAAGGATGATGAAGAACCCCTCCGTGATTGTTTCCCCCTCCGGCAAAGTGCCGGAAGATTGGATCTCGTGGTTCTGGAACTTACATTGGCGAAAAAAGTATTTAGTGGACTCCCCTGAGGGTTCATGGATTTTAGAGTATTTTTAGAGGCGGAGGTAGGTCAAAACGATGCTCGTGGGCCCCACTACCCACCAGGGCACGCCTGAGGCCCCTGGCGTGGCCTGGTGCTTAGTGGGCCCATGTTTCATATTCTTGTGGCCTCCAAAAGCTTCTGGGGTCTCTTATTGCCAAAAAAATCTCCAAAAAGTTTCATGGCATTTGGACTTCATTTGGTATTGATATTCTGCAAAGTTAAAAACAAGCAAAAAATAGCAACTGGCACTAGGCACTAAGTTAATAGGTTAGTCCCAAAAATGATATAAAGTTGCTTGTAAATGTATATAAAACATCCAAGATTGATAATATAATAACATGGAACAATAAAAAAATTCTTCAACTCCTGGATACGTTGAGGAATTGTTGACAAGTCATTAAACATGTCTCTGAGCCGTGCAGGGGTGTTGCAGTGTCCTTCACTGTCATGATTGCATAAGCACATCCTATATACAACAGCTCCAGATATGTATATATCACCTTCAATTTCACTACGGGCAGTTGGACAGCATTGTCATTTCTTTTCCTTGCACAAATAAGATTATCAATAAGTCGGCCAATACTTAACTCGGATTTTGACTACGGTGACATTACTAACCAAAGATGGCCGCAATCATCTTGGTTATATGACGCTTTTAAGATGCCCAACTCTTGAGTCACCGGCTCAAGCTTGTTTCTACCTCCTTTGCGCGTGTTAACAATGATGCCCTTTCTTCTTGAAAAGCGGCTTTCATGGTTTGTCAGTTCTCCTTAGCAAGCGAAACAGATTCTTGCAAATATGAGGAGGATGATTCTGCCCTCTTGTGAAGTTTTTGCTCTGTTTTCAACTGCTTTTGCAAGTCAACCGCCTTTGACTCGGCCAGATCCAGCATGTCCTGTCATAACAGATGCAATCTTAGTTCAAATTTTCCACAGTCCTGAGCTGGCGAGGTTGCACGACCCAGCACTTGGGGGCTATAGTTCAGATTTTTTTTTTATGTATTCTCATGACCAGCCTCATGAAGTTGCAAGCAAACCCCATGATACTTGGGGGCTAATAAAAGTCACTTTTTCAAATCCATTAACATGAAAGACCCAGCTATCTCATGGAAATGAGCCGTCCCTTGGGGGCTACAGGTCACTTTTTCTGCAAAGTATTGATTAAGTGGTCTTTTGAAGAACCGGCTTGTCATTTCTGATGATGACACGATACTTGGGGGATATGGTCTACTCTCATATTTAACTATTATCATCTAAGTGCCAGCCCAGTACTATCTACTGGGCCAACCCTTGGGGGCTACAGGAGAATGCATGACAAAGGAAAGGGAGTATTTCATACCTCATATTTGCGCTTGAGCACATTTACCATATTCATTTCAGCGTCCCGGCTCTCAGACAGTCAGGTCAAATACTATTGATGCAGATCATTGACACTAAATTTATCAAAACTTGGGAGCTCTAGCTTAGCTTTCCTCTTAGACAACATTGTTGGCTCATCCTTGGCCACAAATCTGGTTAAGGCATTTGAAGCATTTGGGGCCTTATTGAAGGAAATATGCCCTAGAGGCAATAATGAAGTTGTTATTTATATTTCCTTGTATCATGATAAATGTTTATTATTCATGCTAGAATTGTATTAACCGGAAACGTAGTACAGGTGTGAATACATAGACAAACAAAGTGTCCCTAGTATGCCTCTACTAGACTAGCTCGTTAATCAAAGATGGTTAAGTTTCGTAACCATAGACATGTGTTGTCATTTGATGAACGGGATCACATAATTAGAGAATGATGTGATGGACAAGACCCATCCGTTATCTTAGCACTATGATCATTTAGTTTATTGCTATTGCTTTCTTCATGACTTATACATGTTCCTATGACTATGAGATTATGCAACTCCCGAATACCGGAGGAACACTTAGTGTGCTATCAAACGTCACAACGTAACTGGGTGATTATAAAGATGCTCTACAGGTGTCTCCGATGGTGTTTGTTGAGTTGGCATAGATCTAGATTAGGATTTGTCACTCCGATTGTTGGAGAGGTATCTCTGGGCCCTCTCGATAATGCACATCACTATAAGCCTTGCAAGCAATGTGACTAATGAGTTAGTTGCGGGATGATGCATTACGGAACGAGTAAACAGACTTGGCAGTAACAAGATTGAACTAGGTATGATGATACCGACGACTTAATCTCGGGCAAGTAACATACCGATGACAAAGGGAACAATGTATGTTGTTATGCGGTTTGACTGATAAAGATCTTCGTAGAATATGTAGGAGCCAATATGAGCATCCAGGTTCTGCTATTGGTTATTGACCGTAGAAGTGTCTCGGCCATGTCTACATAGTTCTCGAACCCGTAGGGTCCGCACGCTTAACGTTCAATGACGATTAGTATTATGAGTTTATGTGATTTGATGTATCGAAAGTTGTTCGGAGTCCTGGATGAGAGCACGAACATGACGAGGAGTCTCGAAATGGTCGAGACATAAAGATTCATATATTGGAAGGCTACATTCGGACACCAGAATGGTTCGGGTCGTTTCGGAGTACCGGGGGTTACCGAACCCCCCCCCCCCCCCCGGAAACTATTGGGCCTCATGGGCCTTAGTGGAGAAGAGAGAGGGCTGGCCAGGAGGTGGTGCCCCCCCCTTGCCCCAATCTGAATTGGACAAGGGGATGGGGCGGCGCCCCCCTCCTTCCTTCTCTCCTCCTCCTCCTTCCCCCTTTCTCCTACTTGGACTAGGAAAGTAGGAAACCTACTCCTACTAGGAGTAGGATTCCTCCCCCTTGGCGCACCCCTTGTGGCCGGCCGGCCTCCTCCTCCCCTCCTTTATATATGGGGGAGAGGGCACCCCATAGACACACACGTTGATCTTTAGCCGTGTGTTGTGCCCCCCTCCACAGTTTTCCACCTCAGTCATATTGTCGTAGTGCTTAGGCAAAGCCCTGTGTATGTAACTTCATCATCACCGTCACCACGCCATCGTGCTGATGAAACTCTCCCTTGAACTCAGCTGGATCTAGAGTCCGTGGGACGTCACTAAGCTGAAAGTGTGCAGATCACGGAGGTGTCGTGCGTTCGGTACTTCATCGGTTGGATCGCGAAGACGTTCGACTACATCAACCGCGTTACTAAACGCTTCCGCTTTCAATCTACGAGGGTACGTGGACACACTCTCCCCACTCGTTGCTATGCTTCTCCTAGATAGATCTTGCGTGATCGTAGGAATTTTTTTGAAATACTACGTTTCTCAACAGTGGCATCCGAGCCAGGTCTATGCGTAGATGTTATATGCACGAGTAGAACACAAAGAGTTGTGGGCATAATAGTCATACTGCTTACCAGCATGCCATATTTTGATTCGGCGGTATCGTTGGATGAAGCGGCCCAGACTGACATTACATGACCGCGTTCATGAGACTGGTTCTACCACCGTGCTTTGCACACAGGTGGCTAGTGGATGTCTGTTTCTCCAACTTTAGTTGAATCGAGTGTGACTACGATCGGTCCTTGTTAAAGGTTAAAACAGCACACTTGACGAAAAATCGCTGTGGTTTTTGATTCGTAGGTAAGACCGGTTCTTGCTAAAGCCCGTAGCAGCCACGTAGAACTTGCAACAACAAAGTAGAGGACGTCTAACTTGTTTTTGCAGGGCTTGTTGTGATGTGATATCGTCAAGATGTGATGATATATATATTGTTGTATGAGATGATCATGTTTTGTAACAGTTATCGGCAACTAGCAGGAGCCATATGGTTGTTGCTTTATTGTATGAAATGCATTCGCCGTGTAATTGCTTTACTTTATCACTAAGCGGTAGCGATAGTCGTAGAAGCAATAGTTGGTGAGACAGCAACGATGCTTCGATGCAGATCAAGGTGTCAAGTCGGTGACGATGGTGATCATGACAGTGCTTTGGAGATGGAGATCAAAGGCACAAGATGATGATGGCCATATCATATCACTTATATTGATTGCATGTGATGTTTATCCTTTATGCATCTTATTTTGGTTAGTACGGCGGTAGCATTATAAGATGGTCTCACACTAAATTTCAAGGTATAAGTGTGTCGGGGAAACGACACCTATGGAATCACTGGGATTCCTTCTACGGTTGGCTGGCGCGGGGTTGTGCAAAGAGCGGGTCTGACAGGAAGCACATAGATCGTTTACCCAGGTTCGGGCCGCGAGGATGCCTAATACCCTAGTCCTGCTTTTGTGTATGTATTTGAGGTTTCTTGTGTTCTTGAGCTAGCTACGGGGTGTAACTTTCCCAAAAGATCCGAATCCTCCTCCTGGTCGCCTCGGGCCTCCTTTTATAGGCAAAAAGGGGTTGCCACAGTGGCACACAGGAGGTGGAAAGGTGTACAGTGGATGAGTCTATCCTCTGGCACCGTCGGACAAACGCATTTAATGCGCTGGCAACGTGCCCCTCTCACTTTATCGGGGACGGCAAGGAAGCACGTTCCAGCTGTCACCGCCTCGATTGGCTTCGGCACGCGTCTGGGCTGACGAGGCACTGTAGCGCCACGTTGGCTGGCTGTTGGGCTGGCGCGGTGGTGGAGCCTTCACGAAGATCTGCATGCCACCACGCAGGTGCTTGCTGAGTCGGTCGTGGAGGCCGCTCGTCGCCACGCAGGTGCCTGCCCAGCTGGTCGAGCTGGCAGCTGCATGGGGACGGCGGTGGAGTCTTGGCAGACGCGGGCCCTGCTACTGTCCCATAAGTGTCTTCGGCAAGGGCCTTTCCGGGGCCCCGGCAAGGGCCTTGCCGCGGCATCGTGGTCTTCCCCGGCAAGCGTCTTGCCGGGGGTCTCGTGGATTTCCTCGGCTAGGATCTCGCCGAGGATCGTCGTCTTCTGATCCTCATCTGATCTTGTGTGTTTATGATCTTGACGAAGATCTGCATGCCACCACAGAGGTGCCTCCCGAGCCTTGGTTCCAATGAGTTGGTTGGTGGTGTTGGAACCCGCGGGCTCAAGGGTGGCCTGCTCTGCTGGCGCTGGGCAGGTTGCCCCGGCAAGGCTCTTGCCGGGCTGGCGGGGCTGCCCCGGCAAGAGTCTTTGCCAGGGGAGTCCACCTCGCCCTTTTGCTCTTTGCGTCTCTTGGTCTTGGCGTTGCCTCTGGTCGCCTTGTGCTCCGGCTCCCCTTCCCTGCCCTGCTTAGTGTGGCCGTGGGTGCGGCTCTGACTGCCCGTGCACAAGTAAAGGGGTAAAAAAGGAGAGCCCCTACTTTTGTACACCGACAAAGTGTTCTCCCTGAGTATGCACTGTTGCTATAGTTCGTCATGCCGAGACACCACGTGATGATCGGGTGTGATAAGCTCTACGTTCACATACAATGGGTGCAAGCCAGTTTTGCACACGCAGAATACTCAGGTTAAATTGGACGAGCCTAGCATATGCAGATATGGCCTCGGAACACTGAGACCGAAAGGTCGAGCGTGAATCATATAGTAAATATGATCAACATAGTGATGTTCACCATTGAAAACTACTCCATCTCACGTGATGATCGGACATGGTTTAGTTGATATGGATCACGTGATCACTTAGATGATTAGAGGGATGTATATCTAAGTGGGAGTTCTTAAGTAATATGATTAATTGAACTTTAATTTATCATGAACTTAGTACCTAATAGTATTTTGCATGTCTATGTTGTTGTAGATAAATGGACCGTGCTATTGTTCCGTTGAATTTTAATGTGTTCCTAGAGAAAGCTAAGTTGAAAGATGATGGTAGCAACTACACGGACTAGGTCTGTAACTTGAGGATCATCCTCATTGCTGCACAGAAGAATTACGTCCTAGAAGCACCGCTAGGTGCCAAACCCGTTGCAGGAGCAACACCAGATGTTATGAATGTCTGGCAGAGCAAAGCTGATGGCTACTCGATAGTTAAGTGTGCCATGCTTTACGGCTTAGAACCGGGACTTCAACGACTTTTTGAACGTCATGGAGCATATGATATGTTCCAGGAGTTGAAGTTAATATTTCAAGCAAATGCCTGGATTGAGAGATATGAAGTCTCCAATAAGTTCTACAGCTGCAAAATGGAGGATAATATTCTGTCAGTGAACATATACTCAGAATGTCTGGGTACCACAATCACTTGACTCAGCTGAGAGTTAATCTTCTGGTTGATAGTGTCATTGACAGAGTTCTTCAATCACTGCCACCAAGCTACAAAAGCTTCATGATGAACTATAATATGCAAGGGATGGATAAGATAATTCCCGAGCTCTTCGCGATGCTAAAGGCTGTAGAGATAGAAATCAAGAAGGAGCATCAAGTGTTGATGGTCAACAAGACCACTAGTTTCAAGAAGAAGGGCAAAGGGAAGAAGGGGAACTTCATGAAGAACGGCAAGCAAGTTGCTGCTCAAGTGAGGAAGCCCAAGTCTGGACCTAGCCTGAGACTGAGTGCTTCTACTGCAAAGGGACTGGTCACTAGAAGCGGAACTGCCCCAAGTATTTGGCGAATAAGAATGATGGCAAAGTGAAAGGTATATTTGATATACATGTTATTGATGTGTGCCTTACTAATGCTCGTAGTAGCGCTTGGGTATTTGATACTGGTTCTGTTGCTCATATTTGCAACTCAAAACAGGGGGCTACGAATTAAGCGAAGATTGGCTAAGGACGAGGTGACGATGCGCGTGGGAAATGGTTCCAAAGTCGATGTGATCGCCGTCGGCACGCTACCTCTACATCTACCTTCGGGATTAGTTTTAGACCTGAATATTTGTTATTTGGTGCCAGCGTTAAGCATGAACATTATATCTAGATCTTGTTTGATGCAAGACGCTTATTCATTTAAATCAGAGAATAATGGTTGTTCTATTTATATGAGTAATATCTTTTATGGTCACGCACCCTTGATGAGTGGTCTATTATTGTTGAATCTCGATAGTAGTGATACACATATTCATAGTATTGAAGCCAAAAGATATAAATTTAAAAATGATAGTGCAACTTATTTGTGGCACTGCCGTTTAGGTCATATTGGTGTAAAACGCATGAAGAAACTCCATGCTAATGGACTTTTGGAATCACTTGATTATAAATCACTTGATGCTTGCGAACCATGCCTCATGGGCAAGATGACTAAAACACCGTTCTCCTGAACAATGGAGCGAGCAACAGACTTATTGAAATAATACATACTGATGTATGCGGTCCGATGAGTGTTAATGCTCGCGGTGGGTATCGTTATTTTCTGACCTTCGCGGATGATTTGAGCACATATGGGTATATCTACTTAATGAAACATAAGTCTGAAACATTTGAAAAGTTCAAAGAATTTCAGAGTGAAGTGGAAAATCATCATAACAAGAAAATAAGATTTCTATGATCTGATCGTGGAGGTGAATATTTGAGTTACGAGTTTGGTCTTCATTTGAAACAATGCAGAATATTTTCGCAACTCACGCCACCTGGAACACCACAGCGTAATAGTGTGTCCGAATGTCGTAATCGTACTTTGTTATATATGGTGCGATCTATGATGTCTCTTACTGATTTACCGATATCATTTTGGGGTTATGCTTTAGAGACAGCTGCATTCACGTTAAATAGGGCACCATCTAAATCCGTTGAGACGACACCTTATGAAGTGTGGTTTGGCAAGAAACCCAAGTTGTCATTTCTTAAAGTTTGGGGCTGCGATGCTTATGTGAAAAAACTACAACCTGATAAGCTCGAACCCAAATCGGAGAAATGTGTCTTCATAGGATACCCAAAGGAAACTGTTGGGTATACCTTCTATCACAGCCGAAGGCAAGATATTCGTTACTAAGAATGGATCCTTCCTAGAGAAGGAGTTTCTCTCAAAATAAGTGAGTGGGAGGAAAGTAGAACTTGATGAGGTAATATTACCTGCTCCCTTATTGGAAAGTAGTTCATCACAGAAATCAGTTCCAGTGATTCCTACACCAATTAGTGAGGAAGCAAATGATGATGATCATGAAACTTCTAATCAAGTTACTACCGAACCTCGTAGGTCAACCAGAGTAAGATCTGCACCAGAGTGGTACGGTAATCCTGTTCTGGAAGTCATGTTACTTGACCATGACGAACCTACGAACTATGAGGAAGCGATGATGAGCCCAAATTCCGCAAAATGGCTTGAGGCCATGAAATCTGAGATGGGATCTATGTATGAGAACAAAGTGTGGACTTTGGTTGACTTGCCCGATGATCGGCAAGCCATAGAGAATAAATGGATCTTCAAGAAGAAGACTGACGATGACGGTAATGTTACTGTCTACAAAGCTCGACTTGTTGCAGAAGGTTTTTGACAAGTTCAAGGAGTTGACTATGATGAGACCTTCTCACCTGTACCGATGTTTAAGTCTGTACGAATCATGTTAGCAATTGTCGCATTTTATGATTATGAAATTTGGCAAATGGATGTCAAAACTGCATTCCTTAATGGATATCTTAAAGAAGAGTTGTATATGATGCAACCAGAAGGTTTTTTCGATCCAAAAGGTGCAAACAAAGTGTGCAAGCTCCAGCGATCCATTTATGGACTGGTGCAAGCATCTCGGAGTTGGAATATACGCTTTGATAGTGTGATCAAAGCATATGGTTTTCTACAGACTTTTGGATAAGCTTATATTTACAATAAATTGAGTGGGAGTTGTGTAGCATTTCTGATATTATATGTAGATGACATATTGTTGATCAAAAATGATACTGAATTTCTAAATAGCATAAAAGGATACTTGAATAAGAATTTTTCAATGGAAGACCTCAGTGAAGCTGCTTTTATATTGGGCATCAAGATCTATAGAGATAGATCAAGATGCTTAACTGGACTTTCACAAAGCACATACCTTGATAAAGTTTTGAAGAAGTTCAAAATGGATCAAGCAAAGAAAGGGTTCTTGCCTGTGTTACAAGGTGTGAAGTTGAGTCAGACTCAATGCCCGACCACTGCAGAAGATAGAGAGAAAATGAAAGTCATTCCCTATGCTTCAGCCATAGGTTCTATCATGTATGCAATGATGTGTACCAGACCTGATGTGTGCCTTGCTATTAGTTTAGCAGGGAGGTACCAAAGTAATCCAGGAGTGGATCACAAGACAGCGGTCAAGAACATCCTGAAATACCTGAAAAGGACTAAGGATATGTTTCTCATTTATGGAGGTGACAAAGAGCTCATCGTAAACAGTTACGTCGATGCGAGCTTTGACACTGATCCTGATGACTCTAAGGCACAAACCGGATACGTGTTTATATTGAATGGTGGAGCTGTCAGTTGGTGCAGTTCCAAGCAGAGCGTCGTGGCGAGATCTACATGTGAAGCGGAGTACATAGCTGCTTCGGAAGCAGCAAATGAAGGAGTCTGGATGAAGGAGTTCATATCCTATCTAGGTGGCATACCTAGTGCATTGAGTCCAATGAAAATCTTTTGTGACAATACTAGTGCAATTGCCTTGGCAAAGGAATCCAGATTTCACAAGAGAACCAAGCACATCAAGAGACGCTTCAATTCCATCCGCGATCAAGTCAAGGAGGGAGACATAGAGATTTACAAGATACATACGGATCTGAATGTTGCAGACCCATTGACTAAGCCTCTCTCACGAGCAAAACATGATCAGCACCAAGACTCCATGGGTGTTAGAATCATTACTATGTAATCTAGATTATTGACTCTAGTGCAAGTGGGAGACTGAAGGAAATATGCCCTAGAGGCAATAATAAAGTTGTTATTTATATTTCCTTGTATCATGATAAATGTTTATTATTCATGATAGAATTGTATTAACCAGAAACTTAGTACATGTGTGAATACATAGACAAACAGAGTGTCCCTAGTATGCCTCTACTAGACTAGCTCGTTAACCAAAGATGGTTAAGTTTCCTAACCATAGACATGTGTTGTCATTTGATGAACGGGATCACATCATTAGAGAATGATGTGATGGACAAGACCCATCCTTTAGTTTAGCACTATGATCATTAAGTTTATTGCTATTGCTTTCTTCATGACTTATACATGTTCCTATGACTATGAGATTATGCAACTCCCGAATACCGGAGGAACACTTAGTGTGCTATCAAACGTCACAACATAACTGGGTGATTATAAAGATTCTCTACAGGTGTCTCCGATGGTGTTTGTTGAGTTGGCATAGATCGAGATTCGGATTTGTCACTCTGATTGTCGGAGAGGTATCTTTGGGCCCTCTCGGTTATGCACATCACTATAAGCCTTGCAAGCAATGTGACTAATGATTTAGTTGCGGGATGATGCATTACGGAATGAGTAAAGAGACTTGTCGGTAACGAGATTGAACTAGGTATGATGATACCGACGATCGAATCTCGGGCAAGTAACACACTGATGACAAAGGGAACAACGTATGTTGTTATGCGGTTTGACTGATAAAGATCTTTGTAGAATATGTAGGAGCCAGTATGAGCATCCAAGTTCCGCTATTGGTTATTGACCATAGAAGTGTCTCGGTCATGTCTACATAGTTCTCGAACCCGTAGGGTCTGCACGCTTAACGTTCGATGACGATTGGTATTATGAGTTTATGTGATTTGATGTAACGAAGGTTGTTTGGAGTCCCAGATGAGATCACGGACATGACGAGGAGTCTCGAATGGTCGAGACATAAAGATTCATTTGGAAGGCTACATTCAGACACCGGAATGGTTCGGGTCATTTCGGATAAGTTTCGGAGTACCGGGGGTTACCGGAACCCCCCCCCCCCCCCCCGAAGCTATTGGGCCTCATGGGCCTTAGTGGAGAAGAGAGAGGGCTGGCCAGGAGGTGGCGCGCGCCCCCCCTTGCCCCAATCCGAATTGGACAAGGGGAGGGGGCGGCGCCCCCCTCCTTCTTTCTCTCCTCCTCCTCCTTCCCCCTTTCTCCTACTTGGACTAGGAAAGTAGGAAACCTACTCCTACTAGGAGTAGGATTCCTCCCCCTTGGCGCGCCCCTTGTGGCCGGCCGGCCTCCTCCTCCCCTCCTTTATATACGGGGGAGGGGGAACCCCATATACACACAAGTTGGTCTTTAGCCGTGTGCGGTGCCCCCCTCCACAGTTTTCCACCTCGGTCATATTGTCGTAGTGCTTAGGCGAAGCCCTGCGTCGGTAACTTCGTCATCACCGTCACCACGCCGTCATGCTGACGAAACTCTCCCTCGACCTCAGCTGGATCTAGAGTTCGTGGGACGTCACCGAGCTGAACGTGTGCAGATCGCGGAGGTGTCGTGCGTTCGGTACTTGATCGGTTGGATCGCGAAGTTGTTCGACTACATCAACTGTGTTACTAAACACTTCCACTTTTAGTCTACGAGGGTACATGGACACAATCTCCCCGCTTGTTGCTATGCTTCTCCTAGATAGATCTTGCGTGATCGTAGGAAAAAATTTGAAATACTACGTCTCCCAACACTTATGAGCCTCTCCAGTGATGGTCATCTCTGTATCATTCGTCGTGTGTGACGGAATGATATTCTCTACCTCCTGCATAGGACTGGAGGATCGAGCAGGACTTGGCGGGTTGACATGATGAGTCGGGTCATCTATATTAACCTGCTCTTCTACATGGATTATTTCTTCCATCATCACTGGCTCATATACATGAACCGGCTCATGAAACCCCTTGGTCTAGGTTATCTTGGCCAGCAAGTTCATCTTGGATTTCTAGGTTGATTACTGGTGGGTCTTGAACGATGGGTCCTATTACGGCGGAAGATGACTCGCCAACTTTCTTCTTCGCGAAAGCTTTGGCTCTGCAGTCATGAAAATAACATCAGTTTAAAGAAACAACTATGATGACAAGATAAAGTGTGTTTTACGAAAAATTACCCAAGCTTGATCGTGTGAGAGCTGGAAGCTGGGACACGGTCGATTCCCCAGAAGAAGGTGGAGATTCCTGATAATTCGAATCAGAAGGATTGAGTGGTTGCTTAATAAGATTGGCTCATGGACGAGATGAAGTTGGACTATGAGACACCTCAACTCTTTGCTTTCGAGCATCCGGCTCATCAGATAAACCGGCAAACAACTCCCTGGAGCTACTCCAGGTCTTCTGTTTTGATGTGCTAGTCTATTGATTTTTCTTCAAAAGAAAGTGTGGGTCTAAATGAGTGTGTGGATGTGAAAATGATAGCTTCCTTATAGCTTGTCTCGCTCTCTTCTTGAGAAAAGTTTCCGAGTTAGATGAGATTGAAATTACCTCAACATTGGTGGCTCGACTGGTTTCCGTATGGTCCTGAGAAGAGAGGGCATCATCAAGTTCAATAGAAAGCCGACCAAGTGAGTTGAGCTCTACCTCCGACTCATCTCCAGCAGCTGCCTCATCAGCGTCAACTGGCTCATTTTCGCCCTCAACTGGGGGAGGAGTAGAGTTTCGAGTCTTCTTCTTCCAAAAGGCGGAATCTGCCTGCACGCATGATGAGATGGTAATTAAGCTCGAAGACAGAGAATAAGTCATAAATAAAATGAGTAAGTAAGCACAAATGTACTTACTGGACGCACTGGATTAGCCAGGCAAAAGGGAGCCAACCCAGTCAAATGGCATTTGTCCTTGGAATCACTCAATAGCCTTTTTGTGGCTTTATTTACTTCATCCTCGGACGGTTCTACTTGGTTGAAGCGTTTGTCGGCGTTCTGGGAAGAGGGGTCCCCAGACTTGCCTGCCTGCGGCCCACGACATGGTTGTGCTAGCAGGCCTGTATGGCCCATCTTCATCAACGAGGCATTCAAGACCCTCGCGAGGGGCCAAGCCTCGCGAGGCGGACGACACAAGACCTCCTCAGGAGCGACCTCACCAGGCAGGCTCGCGAGGGGCGGAGAGATCAAGGCAGGGACAACCTCGCGAGGCTCTCGTGATGTGAGCCATGACGATCAAGATCAAGCTGGCACCAGGTGGGCGCCAGCCCGCGCAGTGTCCTTGTTTCCCCTTTGGTGCTAAGGGAGCGAGCGCAGGCGCGGAGTACCGAGGCATCAAGCAAAGGTTTCCATACTGGTGCAATGAGACCAAGACCAGCAGGATAGCAAGACGGAGGTCACCATGGAGCCCAAGGCGGCGTCACCGCCAGAGCCATTTGCAGGCGAAGACCGCTTTTGTCAGGATAAGTTGTACTAGTTGTCCCCTTTCAAATTGGCCGTTGTTGGCTCCCTTCCCGCTCAATATTTGGGAAGAGGACCAGAGCCAATATAAGTAGAGCTAGCCACCACAGCAGAAGAGGACTGATCTGATCCAGGGGCATCTCACCTGATCCTTAGCCACACACCAAGCACAAGAACACCTCAATCTTAGGAGGTCGTTCTTCCCCTTGTACTGTTCATCATTAGCCCAAGAGGCAATCCACCAGCACCACACTGGAGTAGGGTATTACACCACAATGGTGGCCCGAACCAGTATAAACCTCGTGTCTTTGTGATTGTGATTTCATCGAGCCCGTTCTTGAGATCTTAGCTAGTTAGGACGCGGATCAGTAGGAGGGAGAGAACTTCGCGCGCACCCCAGAGTTCGAACCTGAAGGGTTTTGTCGGAACCCGTGATCCGACATTTGGCGCGCCAGGTAGGGGTGCGCCGTAGCCTCCCTTCTGTCAATTTGCACTCCATCGCTCCGTCGTCTCCATGGCGGACGCTCGCCGTGCTCGTGCTGAGCGTCGGGATGCCCTTGCCACCCGTGTCGCTTAGACGGCTCCCGTAGGTAGGCCACCTCGTCGTTCTCCGTCGCCTGCCGCCAACGCCGCCACCGGCCCGGCGGGGAATGAGCAACAAGCATCCTCGCTGCACCCCTCGATGCGGTGGGATGGCCGCACCGCCACTCCATCGCTGATCCCGGCCGGTTCTTCATCACATGCACGTCGTGCTCCCATGGATGCACGGCCCACGCTCCTCATGGCGCACGAGCTCCTGCGCTACCGCCCGGTCGACGACCTCTACGAGGACTGGCTCGACCGCATCGTCGAGCTTGTCCACGCCGCAGGGGGCTCCCCTATGCCGTCCTTCTCTCCACCTCGCCCTTCGCCAGCTACTGGCGACGTAGCTCATGGAGCACCTCCGCCACCTCTGCCCCAAGACAGCACCCTGGCGCCAAGGCGCGCGCCTCCACGACGCGACCTACCGCGTCCGGCGCCCGCGCGTGAAGAAAGAAGCTGCGAAGAAGTTCCTCGGCCGCAATAGAACGCTCCACCACTCCTCGCCCCGCCGTGCCAGGATCGTCTGCTGCGGCAGGGCCCCACGCCGCTTGTTGTGGCAGCACGCGAGCGTCAAGACCAAGCTCCGCCTCCAAGACGGGCCCCGGCGACCACAGCCGGCTGCTGCGCCTTCACCCCCGAGCTGCGTAGCGTCGCCTGGCCGGGCAAGTTCAAGCCGGATCTGCCTCCTCGCTACGACGGCACCCCCGACCCCACGGAGTTCTTGCAGCTCTACGAGCTGAGCATCGAGGCGGCCAACGGCGATGAGAAGCTCATGGCGAATTGGTTTCCCATGGCTCTCAAGGATGGTGCCCGCTCCTGGCTCCTGAACCGGCAACCGGGCTCAATCTTCTCCTAGGACGAGATGCACGACCGCTTCGTTGCCAACTTCCAGGGCACTCGCGACCGCCCACCGGCCGCGGGAGACCTGCGTCGTGTCAGGAAACAACCAGGAGAGACCCTCCAGAAGTACATCCAACGCTTCAACAACGTTCGGCTCAAGATCCCCAAGGTGACGGACGAGGCCATCATCTCTGCGTTCTCTGATGGCGTCCGCGACGTCAAGATGAAGGAGGAGCTCGCTATCCACGAGGAGCTGTGCACATCTCAGGAGTTGTTCAACCTGGCGACCAAGTGCGCAAGAGCTAAGGAAGGGCGCCTCTCCCTCCTTGAGCTCCCCGCTGCAGACAAGGAGGAGAAGAAAGCCAAGGCCAAGGACGTGAAGCGTAAGGGAGCAGCCGTGCTCGCGGCGGAACCAGACACCAAGCGCGGCAGAGACCAGCCCGAGTCATCCAAGAGCAGCCGACCGCTCTGCGCCTTCCACAACCTGCACACCCACAACACCAACGACTTTCAAGAGCTCAGAGCCATTCAAGAAGGACGCTTCGGTCGACGCCCCGAGCGCAACGACCGGGCTACGGCCGGGGAGGAGGACGTCGTGGCGGACGCTGGGACGACCGTGGCCCGCGCCAGGAGTGGCGTGACCAACCTCGTGAGGACCGCTGGCAGGATCAGCCTCGCGAGGGCGCCTGGAGGGACCAGCCTCGTGAGGATCGCCCCCAGGGCAACGCCGGTCTTCCCCCACTACCGCCGCCGCCAAGAAGGAATGACGACCACCATCAAGACGAGGGAGTCGGGGGCTTCCAAGAGCCGCGTGCTATCGCCTGCATCTTGGGTGGAGCTCAAGCCCCAGCCTCACAGTGTATCTTCAAACAATTTGCTCGTGAAGTGAATGCAGTCCTCCCCAAGCTTGAGGCCACGTGCCCGCTCAGATGGTCCCAATGCCCCATCACGTTCAACTCGGCAGATCAGCTCAAGTGCGCAGCTACCGCTGGCGCACTCCCAATGCTTTGTTCACCAGTCATCAGCAACGTGCAAATTACCAAGACTCTCATCGACGGCAGCGCAGGGCTCAATGTCCTGTCCGTCGAGACGTTCGACAACCTCCGGGTGCCATATGACCAGCTTCAGCCTACCAAGCCTTTCTCAGGAGTGACCGACGGCTCCACCACACCGATAGGGCAGGTCCGCCTCCCTGTCACCTTCGGAGAACGCAAGAACTATTGCACCGAGCTCATCGACTTCGACGTCGCAAACATCCGCATGCCGTATAATGCCATCCTCGGGTAACCAGCCCTGGCCAAGTTCATGGCGGTGACTCATCATGGCTACAATGTCCTCAAGATGCCAGGAAGCGGCGGAATCATCACGGTCCCGTGCGAGGAAAGAGATGCGGCGTGCTCCCTCGAGCGTGCCTTCCAAGCCGCAGCAATCGATGACCCCGACAGCAAGGGCGAGGGCTCTCCTGAGGCCATCCCCAAGAAGAAGAAGCAGCAGCACTGCGTGGGGTCTCAGGCAAGCGGTGCCTCGTCAAGGTCAGCGCCCGCGCCAGGGGCGCCTCCCTCCATCGCATAGGAAGGCGTGCCCGGCGCCCTCCTCGGGTAGGGCTCGGGGGCTCTCTTCTGGAGGGCCTCAGACTTTGCCAACATCACGAGGGAGGCGCTTGGGCACCACTTGGACGCGTGCTTCGCGGCACGTCTTCCTCAGGAGAACACAGGGAGAGGAGCGCCCACCGCTCAGGAGTTCATCACTAAAACCGCTCAGGATCTGCAAGACGCAAGGGCCATGCGCGGGGACCGCCGCTCACGAGGCGCAGCTCCCCATCCAGGCGAGGATGCCGGGCTGCGCGTCTGCATCGACATCCCAGGGCCCAACAGGGCCGCATCTCAGGAGCTCTTCTGGCCTTCGCGCGTGGGCCGCTGCGAGCGTCCACCGCACAGCTACGTTTGCATGCCTTTCGGCCTGCCGAGCGTGTCGTTCGTCTACCAGCGCAACTTGCAGCGCACCCTAGCGGCTCAGGAGGCCAGGCACTGCGCCGTCCTAACGGAGATGGAGACGGTCCTCAAGGAACCACCTGGACTCCCAGGGCCTCCCGAGGCTCAGGACCCCGGTGGCTCATGAGGAGCGACCGCTTCGCCGCGTACCTTCAGTTGCCCCAACACCCCTTCATCAACAGAACCAGGTGACATTTTCCAAGTTTATTTAGCTGGGAGCGCCCCTCGGGCTGCATCATTCCCAGGCCACATGGGTCCGTCCCTGTGGCATGTATCCCTTTTTATGTCTTTAGCTTACCTTGCTGGGGGCGCCCTTCGGGCTGCATCATCCCCAAGCCGCTCGGGCCTGACCCAGTGGCCTGTATCTTCCCTGCATTTACCTAAGACAGTATGCTTTCCATGCTTAATCTACCTATGACTATTACCTGCTTGATCGCCGCCCGCCATGGGAGCCACGCGCCGACCGTCTTTCTTCAGGACCCGTCGCGTGGGTAAGTTGAGCACGGCGTCTGTGCTCGGGCCCGTCCCTGCAGCGTTGATAAATCCAGCGGCTGAGCTCTGTCTGGCGGGCCGGCCCCGTTCACGTCACCTCCTGGGGTCGTTGGTGCTTGGCTTTCTCACGCGATAACCTTAGGAGATTCGTTCGGCGCAGGTTGTCTGACCACCTCGCAGGACTAACACACCAAACAAGAGCCAAGACCAGGCGCAACCCGCCTTGAGGTAGGGCCTCGTGAGTCCCGCGCTAGCTCACGAGTGCCCAGATACACCTCGTCTAGCCCTGTCGTGCAAGCCACGTGTCAGGGCGGGGTTGTACATGCCCCGGGGGCTCTCCGCAGAGGGAGCCCCCCTCCCACGCACAAGTGGAAGCACCATGCTCTGCTCTGGCCATCGACACTGCCAAGGAGCTGCTATGCCCATGCACAAGCGGAAGCACTATGCTCCACGCTGGTGATAAACAACTGAGGGCGGCCTCACGGCCGCACCAACCTCAGGGAGCCCCAGAGCTCAATGTCCGGCCTCACTGCAATGCCTCCCCTCGGGAGAGCCACGCGAGGGGGCTGGGCATGGGGGCTGCGCTCGGGTCACGCCCAAGCATACGCCACCCAACCAGGCCCCTCAGGCCTGGTCGTCGCATGCCCCTCCCAAGCCGAGCCTCGGCTAGGGCAAAGGTATGGAAATTATTTGCACGTCAAGGGGGACTCCTGAGCATCGCGACTCAGGAGCCTAACTGGTCACGTAGCCCCTCACTCCTTGGTCCGTCCTGGTCTCCGGTCGGCCCAACGGCGGTTGAGGTATGTGCGGGGCTGGGCTCTGCCGACGTAGAACATTAACCTATCCTCGCGTACCCTCCCTATAAGTTGTTCGCACGTCAAGGGGGACTCCTGAGCATCGCGACTCAGGAGCCTAACTGGTCACGTAGCCCCTCACTCCTTGGTCCGTCCTGGTCTCCGGTCGGCCCAACGGAGGTTGAGGTATGCGCGGGGCCGGGCTCTACCGACGCAGAACACAAAGCAAATAGGAAGAAAATCACAAAATCCCAAAGCAAATATTACAAGACATATTGTTCTCACAATATCAAATGAAAGTTTAACGCCTCCACGAGGCCTGATGCATGCTGCAGGAACGAAACAGGAAAGCAGCCGCAGGTCACTCCCGGACACCGCCATCGCCAGCACCAGCACCGCCAGCCGCAGGATCGGTGGCATCGCCGGTCGAGGGCGCGAGGACGAAGCCGCGAAACTTTTTCAGCAGGGCCTCCAGCTGACCTTTCACGGCTGCGGCTGCAGCCGCGCAGTGTTCATCAACTACAGGCTCCAGCAGCTCGTCGAGACGAACGTGGGGGTCGCGATGGTACAGATGGCTGAAGACAGCGTCAGCGCAGCTGGAGAAAGGACACGAGCCTCTGCCTCAGCCATGGGACCGATGCCCTCCACGACTTCCTCAAGCGCCTTCACCAAGTGGGGAAGCAGCTGAGCAGGGCCATCCTCGTCGGTAGTCAGCGGCCTCTCCAAGCCCTTCTCGTACAGTGACTTCAGCGCCACGCTGGACCTCTTCTCAAGAAGCGAGAAGGCCATGCGGTCTTCGGCCAGGACCTTCGCCTTGGCGTCGAGATCGGCCTCCCTCGCCTTCGCCTTCCGCTCCAGCTCCTCCAGCCGGTCACGCTCCGCGGCCTGCGCCCTCGCCAACTCCCCCAGCTTGGTGTCGCGGTCCCTGACGGCATCCTCCCGGGCCTTCATCTCCTCCTCCTTCGCCTGGCGGCCACGGGTTTCTTCGGCGTGCTGGTCACGCAGACTCTTCAACTCGTCCTCCAGCACCCGGCAGCGGTCGCTAGCGGCCTTGGCGTCCTTCAGCGCCGCCTCACGATCGGCCGCAGCTTGTGCGGTGGCCCGCTTCTCCTCCTCGAAGGCCGTCGCGGCCTGGTTCAGTGTCGCTCGGACCGCCGCGTCAGAATGAAGCCATCCGGAGGCCAGCTCCAGGCGCCCGGCCACCAAGCGTGGGTTCGCTCCCAGGAGATCTTCCCACGGCTGGGCCATCTCCGAAAGGACGCGCTCCAAGGCGGCAGAGGAAGCAGAAGAGCTTGGCGCCAGAGGCGCAGCAGGAGGAGGCAAAGTCGTTACCAGGGCCTGGGAGATCAAGGGCTCCAGGGCCTTTGGGACCTCACTAGCCGAGCCAGGCACCGACGCTTCCGGAGCCAGCGGGGCCGCAGGGGCTGACTCCTCCCGACGATGCTCATCTTGGCCTCGCAAGGGCGACCGAGCTGGGGAGGTGCGAGTGCTATCACCTCCTTTCTCCGCAGAAGGGGGCACGGCCGCTGCATCCTCCTTCCTTTTCTTCGCTGAAGACATCGGCCTGATCAACCAAAGGTGAACGTCAGAAAATAGCAAGCACAGGTGGGAACAAAATGAAGCTCGAAGCACTTACTAGTCCACCGCGACATAGTCCACCTTCCGCTTGGGGAGCCTAAAACCCAAAAGCTTCGGAGCCTGAGAAGTGGGCACACGGGCTCCGGGAGCAGAAGACGGCGCAGCAGAAGGGCCGGAGGCAGCACCAGGCGGCGTCAAGGCGGGGGCGGCATCTCGAGAGACCAGCGATGATCTGCCCCTTGTCGAGATGAGGGGCAGCCCCCCATCCTCCAGGCGGGCGTCGATCTCGGCGTCGTCTGGCAGGGCGCGGAGGAGGTCAGCCTTGCTCAAGGGAGAAGTTTCCCCCATTTCCTCGGGGGTCGCCTCCGAGTCCACCTCCTCTTCTTCCTCCCCACGGGGCTCGTCGGAAGACAGCTCGACCGGCTTCGGCACCGCACGGCCTCCAGGGGGCATGGGCGGCACCAGCCCGCGCACGTCAAAGGTCGGACTAGAGGCCACTATCGGCTCCTAGTCCTTGTGGTGGAACAAGGGAACAAAGGAGTTCGGTGGGTACTCCTGGTTGTCCCCAACCAAGAGGCATAGGACAGCAGCCAGCTCATTGTCGGGAAGGGCCTCCGGCCTCAGGCGGATCTTGTCTTCTTCATCTCCAAGCTTCCACAAAGGGCGCGTGCGCCTGAAGTGGGGCAACGCGCAGCATCAAGAATTCCCTCAGGAGCATAGCCCCGGTCACTTTAGCCGCCTACACGTTGCCTGGCTTCAAGTCAGTCTTCATCTGCTCCAACACCGATAATGCCCGCTCATCAGTGAGCTCTGCACGAGGCCACCCCTTGTTGGACTGGGGCGCCCCCGTCAGCAATGCCAAGTGCGGGTAGATGTCCTTGGTGTCCATCATGACCCATTTGGCCTGGATGTTGTCGGCTCTCTTCCCGGTGTTGGAGATCGAGTTGGCCTTGCCGGCTGCGACGAAATTGGTGCACCCGGAGACGTGGCCCTTGCTGACGCGAAGGAAGAAGAAGTGGTGCAGAAGAGCCACGGACGGCATCACGCCCAGATACGCCTCGCAATAGTAGGCGAAGATGGACAGGAGGAGGATGGAGTTGGGATGAAGATGCAGCACCTGCAGCCCGTAGTGGTCGAGGACCTCATAGACGAAGTCAGAGAGGGGGGAACCAACCCGGCGGCGATGCTGCTTGTGAAGAAGGGGAAGAAGGTGCTCCCCTCAGGCTCCGGCACGTCGGAGGCAAGCCGGAGCTCTGTCTTCCCCCTCTCGTTGCTCTCCCCCGCCGTCAGCAAGCGCGTGGCGGCTAGGCTCTTCTCCGTGACATTGGGTGCTTCAAGAGCTGGCTCGTACCAAGCCGGCGCCGAGGAGGCCTTAACCTTGCGCGGCGCCATCGGTCGTAGATGTGGAGCAAGGTTGGAGCAAATCTGGAGGTTTCGGCAGCGAGGAGTAAGGCGAAGGGGAGCAATGAAGGCGAGTGCTGTCCGCGCCAGCCTTTTGTCAAGTCAGGCAGTTGCCGAGGCAGCATGGGGAAGCGGAGATGCCCATGTCCAATCAACCACCACGCGTCGACCAAGGCCGCAGGCTTTTGGGGCCCGCGGCGCTCCATGCTTGGCCTTTGGCTTCGCCTCGAAGCCAAGCCCGAGCGCGCCTTGGGCCTGGGGGCTACTGTCGGCGTTCTGGGAACGGGGGTCCCCAGACTTGCCTGCCTGCGGCCCACGGCGTGGCTGTGCTAGCAGGCCTGTACGGCCCATCTTCATCAACGAGGCATTCAAGACCCTCGCGAGGCGGACGACACAAGACCTCCTCAGGAGTGACCTCACCAGGCAGGCTCGCGAGGGGCGGAGAGATCAAGGCAGGGCAAACCTCGCGAGGCTCTCGTGACGTGAGCCATGACAATCAAGATCAGGCTGGCGCCAGACGGGCGCCAGCCCGCGCAGTGTCCTTGTTTCCCCTTTGGTGCTAAGGGAGCGAGCGCAGGCGCGGAGTACCGAGGCATCAAGCAAAGGTTTCCATATCGGTGCAATGAGACCAAGACCAGCAGGACGGCAAGACGGAGGTCACCATGGAGCCCAAGGCGGCGTCACCGCTAGAGCCTTTTGCAGGCGAAGACCGCTTTTGTCAGGATAAGCTGTACTAGCTGTCCCCTTTCAAATTGGCCGTTGTTGGCTCCCTTCCCGCTCAATATTTGGGAAGAGGACGGGGGGGCTATATAAGTAGAGCTAGCCACTACAATAGAAGAGGACTGATCTGATCCAGGGGCACCTCGCCTGATCTTTAGCCACACACCAAGCACAAGAACACCTCAACCTCAGGAGGTCGTTCTTCCCCTTGTACTATTCATCATTAGCCCAAGAGGCAATCCACCACCACCACACTGGAATAGGGTATTACACCACAACGGTGGCCCGAACCAGTATAAACCTCGTGTCTTTGTGATTGTGAGTTCATCGAGCCCGTTCTTGAGATCTTAGCTAGTTAGGACACGGATCGGTAGGAGGGAGAGAACTTCGCACGCACCCCAGAGTTCGAACCTTAAGGGTTTTGCCAGAACCCGTGATCCGACAGCGTTCCACATATGTCGGCTCATCAGTGTAGTTGCACATTAAAGTGCCCCTTAAGTGGCTGGATCTGCCACTTTATCCAATACCGAGTCAGATCGATCCCAGTGAGGCCATGAGCCATCAAAGCCCTCAACTTAGAATAAAAGGGTGCCACCTGTTTCCGCTCTTCCTCGGATGGCCAATCGGAAAAGCCATAGTGGCGTTGAGTCGGTCTAGTCTATAACCCAGCAGGGGATTCTCATTTTCGAGAGCGGTATTTTTGCAATGAAACCAAGTATTATTCCAACCTTTGGGATGACTCGCTAGTTTAGCCTCAGGGAAAGCGTTGTTCCTCCTCTTTTGAATAGAGATTCTGCCAAGCTCTATACTAGGTCCGTCCTTGAACTCAGTTTGATGGTTGATATAGAAAAATCCTGGAAGAGGTTTACAGTTGGCTCTGTCTGGAGGAATACTTCACATAATACTTGGAATTGGCACATATTTGTGTCGGGGGAAACCACACCTATGGGATCACGAGGAATCCCTTTTGCTACGGTTGTCGGGCGCAGGGTTGTGGAAAGAGCGGGATTGAGAGATCAACGCAGGGTGATTATCCAAGTTCAGGCCGCAAGTGATGCGTAATACCCTACTCCTGCTGGTTTATGTTTATCTGGTGTTCTTGGACTAGCCACAAGGCGTGCAGGGTCCAAAAAGTCCGAATCCTTCCTCAGTACGCCTAGGGCCTCCTTTTATAGTCAAAAGGGGCTGCCACAGTGGCACACAGGAGGTGGAAAGTTGTACAGTAGTCGAGTCTATCTCCTGGCACCGTAGGATAAACACATTTAATGCGCTGCCGACTTGCCCTTCTTGCTTTATCAGGGACGGCAAGGAAGCTTGTCCCAGCTGTTGCCGCCTCCCCTGGATTCGACGCGCGTCCGAGCTGACGAGGCGTGTAGTGCCACGCTGGCTGGCTGGCTGCTGAGTTGGCGCGGTGGCGAGTCTTCATGAAGATCTGCATGCCACCACGCAGGTGCTTGCTGAGTTGGCCTAGAGGCCGCACATCGCCACGCAGGTGCTCACCTAGTTGGTGGGTTGGCAGCTGCATGGGAACGGCGGTGGAGTCTTGGCTGGTGTGGGCCTGGCTGCGGCCCCGCGGATGACTTTGGCAAGGGTCTTGCCGGGGCCCCAGCAAGGGTCTTGCCGCGGCATCGTGGGCGTCCCCGGCAAGGGTCTTGCCAGGGGGTCTCGTGGGTATCCTCGGCAAGGATCTTGCCGAGGATCTCCGTCTTCTGATTCTCATCTAGTCTTGCATGTTCTTGGTCTTCACAAAGATCTGCATGCCACCACGGAGGTGCCTCCCGAGCTTTGGTTCCAATGTGGTTGAGGGCGTCGGAACTCTCAGGCTCAAGGGTGGCAGCCCTACTGGCGTTGGGCAAGTTGCTCCGGCAAGGTTCTTGCCGGTGCTGTGGAGGCTGCCCTAGCAAGGGCCTTGCTGGGGGAGTCCACCTTGCCCTTCTGCTCTTTGTGTTTCTGGCTTGGCGTTGCTCTGGTCGTCTTGTGCCTTTGCTTCCTCTACCCTGCCAAGCATGGCCAGGGGCGTGGGGCTGCGACTGCTCGCGCACAAGTAAAGCGGTAAAAAGGGACCCCTACTTTTGTACACCGACAGGAGCCCCGGGGCCTGGGCAACATATAAGCGCGGGGAATTATTGGGCCAGGCCCAGAACGGTGCGCGGGCGCGCGCGCGGCGGAGTTTCTTACTGCAGTAACTCCCTCGCTCGTTCCGCTTCCCCACGACCCGTGTTGAATGCGTGACGTGGGGTTCGCGCACGTGACGTGGGGGTCATGCGTGGGGCGGTTGCTTCCCTCATGCGTCACATCATAGTAAAGTGGCGGCTCGCGCCTTCCCCATAAAAAGTGGAAAACGCAGGGGCGCGGCTCATTTACTAAGTGGACTTGAGTCGTGGCCTTCAAGGCGCCCGTGCCCCATGATCACGGGGTGGAAAACAGTCGCCTCACTTGTCTCCTTGATTTTGGCTTGCTCGCCACGTGTCCCCCATGCCTCGAA